>NC_056750.1:762619451-762961951 GCF_019279795.1 Protopterus annectens | reverse complement strand
GCAGTTTGTCTCCACACCATGCACATAATCATTGTTGCTAAAATGCCCCCAAAACCTAATAGATCTGAAGTAGTTAACTTCATTTGTCTGCAACCTTTGGGAATCGGATCCGACCTCAGATCCGAGACGGCAATCTTTCATAGCTTAGATCCGAGCTCCTAGCTCCTCCTCTTCACCCATAATCCCCTGCCAACCCTGACTGACCCCAGATTTAGTTTGCCGTGCTTCTTGTCAGCAGCTAGGTTTTTGAGCTCCTGGTGTCATAGGGTTTTTGTGAGAGTTTTTCAATTTTTTATTATCCCCTTAAGTGTACGAGTGATTGTTGTGTGGTCAGGTTCCCTTTTTTGACTAAAACTGCCCTAGTTTATACCCTTTTAGTTAAACTTACCCTCCCTCCCCTTCGCTGGTCGTAGCGTTCTGTGTGTTGTGTGTTTGGGGCCTAACGAGTGGATTTTTCTTTACAATGTCTGAGGCCCCAAAACCCATCTTTTCCAAGTGCACCGAGTGTGGCCATAAGCTCTCCCCAGCGGATGGCCACACTCTGTGTGTGCGGTGCCTTGGGGTTGAACACCTTTCCTCTGGGTGTTCCATCTGCGTGGCGTTCAACCCCAGGGCACTGAAGGACCGGAGGTCGAAGCTGATCCTAGCGGGACTTTTGCCCCCGGATTCGGCTTTGGCCTATGGTGCTTCTGTGGCCTCCTCCCCGGCTTCGGCGGCGGCCACTCCTGCCTCTCTCCTTCCGGTCGGGACTCAAACTCCCGCTGCAGCTCCGGAGGAGAGGGAGGCCAGGAAAGAAAAAAGGAGGGAGAATCACCACAAGCGGCGGGCCGAGGCCTCCGCTTCGGCCCTCCCGGCTAAGCGGTCTTCTCCCTCCAGGGCTTCCCGGTCTCCCCTTTCTCGGATCCGGTCTCCGTGCTTCTCACCGGGCCCCGAGGAGGAGGAGGAGACCCGATCTCCGTTGAGGTCATCGACGCGGCATTCTCGGCCAGCCTCGGTGGCCTCGTCGAGATCGACTCGCAGCCTTTCCGACGCAGATTTGTACCGGATGATGCGAAAGTTTCTCCAGGCCCAACTGCAGATGTGAGTGCTCCTGCCTTCCCCCCACCCCTCTCCGGGGGGGAGCTCGACACCTTTCTTTGCCCCAGTAGCTCCTTCTCCGACCCGCTTCCTGGGTTCGGAGCCGAGCAGCCTTGGAGTCAGAGGTGGGTTGGCGCCGACAGTATCTTGTACTTCGGCGCTGACTCTTCCCTCGAGCCTGTCAGATCCGTTTTTGTTGGATCCGGGCTCTCTGAGCCATTGGCTGAGCGTCGGATCTGAGGGAATCAGTGTGTCTTCGGCTCCGTCTAGGTTGGAGCACACTGGCCCGTCGGATCCGATGGCTTCGGTGCCGACCCCGATCCGTCCATTGGATCCGAGCGAGGGTCTGCTCTTGGATCCCAGAGAGAGCACCTCTCCAGCGTTCGATGTGGTGGAGAGGGCACTGTCGAGTGCTTCCAGGCCCCCGGTCCTTGCTATGGCTCCGCCCCGCACTCCCTCTCTGTTGGGTCCAGCTTCCATCACCCGGCCCCAGGGACAGCCTGTTTTGATGTCCCAGGTCGTTCCCTTGGAACAGGACGTGGCTGGTGAGACGTCCTCGGTCAGCCCCCCGAGGATGTCCCTCACAAGCGAAAGTGCAAGAGGAGGCACGTGGACTCCCCTGAGTCCTTGACTGATGACACTGATTTGGATGAAGGGGAAGGCTCCTCTAGGTCACCCCCCGAGGACGTCTTCTTCGGAGACATCATGGAAATGCTCAGGATAAGAGGGGTTGGTCTGCCTCCAAGGCTTCCTCGGATGAATCCGTGTTTCTGGAGGCATTTGAAGCAGGCCCATCTACCTCTTGGGTGTCCCCTCCGCCCGACCCCTTAGTGGATCTTATTGCCACTAGGGTGTGGAAGGAGCCGGACACTGTGGAGCCAGTCCCCAAACACCCGGACAAGATCCTTAGTCCATCCTCCGAGAGGTCCCATTGGAGCAAGGGTCCCCCTGTAGATGCCATGTTGGTGGTGGCGGCCTCATGAGGGAATTAGCTCAGGAGACTCCCTCTGTCCATCCACCGAGCATTGAGTCCCGTTTGATGGACCATTTAGGGAAGCGGGCCTTTAGTTCAGCGACCTTCTCGGTGAGGTCTCTGAACTACAAGCCCATGTTATTCAACTGCAGTGGGACCTTATCAAAGAGTACGCTGCGTCGACCCCGAAGTCCATGTCGGTGGAGGACAAACAGTTGTACTGCACTCGGATGGCCACTCTCAGGTCCATATCTAACACCTCTATGTGGCTGTTGTCCCACGCCACAGAGGGAGCCGTTAGAGTCAGCGGAGCAGGCCTTGTCATGCGACGTCAGGCCTGGCTCTGGCATTGCGATTTCGCGGAACCCTTCAAGGCGTCATTTGCGAATGCCCCTTTTGATGGTTCTGCCCTGTTTGGCAAGACCGTTCGCGAGACTTTGGTCCAGAGCAAAAAGGACGGGAAGACATCTGCCATCGGAGTCCGCTTCTCTGCTCCCCAGAGGTCCTTCTCCAAGAGCCAAAAGGGACAGAAGAAGATGTGGTTTTGGAAGTCACAACAATCCCAGTCCACTCCCGATCCCCAGTCCTTCAGTGGCAGAGGAGGACAGGGTGGACGCCGCCCTAGAGGCAGAGGGGGCCCGAGGAATGGTGGGTCCAGAGAAGCTTTCTCTGACCTGCCCACCCAGCGACCCTGAGGGATTGCCCGACTGCTCCTCTCTGGAGGCAGTCGAGGGACGTTTTTCGAGGCACCTGGCAGCTTGGGAGTCCATCACAACAGACCGCTGGGTGCTTCGCATCATATCCAGAGGATACCAGATTCCCTTTTCTCACATCCCTCACCAACCCAAACGCCTCCCCGACGTCCCACCCAATCTGAGGGAGGCTGCAGCTGCGGAAATTCAACAGCTCTTAGGAAAAAGAGCCATCCAACACATCCCCCCAGACCAGTTCGGATTGGGTTACTACTCCAGGTTCTTTTTGGTGCCAAAAAAGACGGGGGACCTAAGGCCAATCCTCGATCTCTCCCTCGTGAACCTGCCAGTAACCAAAGAGAAGTTCCGGATGGTCACCCTTCAATCCATTCTCCCCCTGTTGTGGGAGAGCGACTGGATGTGCTCGATAGACCTCAAGGATGTGTATTACCACATTTTGATGGACAAACGATCCAGGAGGTTTCTCCGCTTCTGGCTAGGAGCCAGTCGTTATCAGTTTAGTGTCCTTCCTTTCCATCTCACCTCAGCCCCCAGGGTGTTCACCAAGGTATTAGCAGTGATAGCTCCAGGGAATGCAGGTGTTTCCATACCTAGACGACTGGCTCCTGACTGCCCCAACGAGGCATCTACTCTGCTCAGCCAGGAATTACTTTCTCCACCTTGCTCCCCGGCTGGGGATCACCGTCAACACGGACAAATCCTTTCTCAACCTGACTCAGGTGATAGACTTTATCGGGGCCAGATTAGATACCAACAACTTACTAGCCTTCTTAACCACCGAGCGACTTCACACCCTGAGGCTACATGTGCGGGCCATTTTACTTTCATCGGCTCCCCCGGTGGGATTGGTCCTGAGGGTGCTGGGCTCTATGGCGGCCGCAATTACCCTGCTCCCCATGGCTCGCCTGAACATGAGGGTTTTGCAGTGGACTCTCCAAGTCCAGTGGTCCTTCCGTCGATACCCTCTGTCACCCCATTCCCCTCAGCAAGGCTTGCAAAAGGGCTCTCGCATGGTGTTTGCAATCACTGGACCTCCAAGCGGGACGCCCTTTCTCCATGGTCCCTCCACTCGCCACGGTTACCACGGACTCCTCTCGCCTCGGGTGGGGGGAGCATTATGCGGACAGGACGGTCCAAGGCACGTGGAACGATACAGAGACCTCATTGCATATAAATGTTCTAGAGATGAGGGCAGTGGTCTTGTCGTTGCAAGCACTTCGGAGCCTTCTTCCTACAGGAACAGTTGCAGTTCAGTCAGACAACATGTATGTGGTCTGGTACATCAACAAACGGGGGAACCAGGTCCTACCCACTCTGTCGAGAAGCTATGAGAGTGTGGGAATGGAAGATCTCCACCAACCGCTTTCTTATTGCATCGCACATTCCTGGACGGTCCAACATCCTGGCGGACAAACTCATTCGCACCATACTGTCTCCTTACGAGTGGTCTCATAATCCCCAGGTAGCGAAGCGTATATTTGCCATATGGGGACAACCCTGTTGCGATCTCTTCGCCTCTCCTTCATACACGAAATGCAAATGCTACTTCGCTCTAATTCCCCCCGCCGGGGAATTCCCGAGAGATGCTCTGGTGCATGCTTGGCCTCCCGGTCTACTCTATGCTTACCCCCCTCTACCTCTGATGCTGAAGCTTCTACAGAAAGCCAGTCGGTTGGGGAGCAAAATGATCCTCATTGCCCCATTCTGGCCTCGTCAAGCTTGGTTCCCTTACCTCTGGTCTCATCTGGTGAATCTGCCTTGGATTCTAGATCCCCTCCCGAATCTGATTTCCCACCCCCTAGGCCTCCCAGTCACGAACCTGGACAATCTCAAGCTTACGGCTTGGTTGCTCCAGTTCCACTCGTAGCTAGGACTCCCGGTATCTCCTCCCCAGTTAAAGCTATCCTAGTAGCAGCACACAAGCCTTCTACTAGGAAAGTCTATAGTAGTAAATGGAGACGTTTCGCTATTTGGGCGGAGCGTCAGAACCTGGACCCTTTCACAGCTCCGTTGCCCGCCATTTTGAATTTCCTTTCAGGGCTTTTTCATCAGGGGGCTAGCTGTTCCACAGTCAAAGTTCAACTTGCAGCTATCTCTCATTACCACGTGGGACATGAACTGGGTCCATTGATCACCACGAAGTTATGTAAGACCTTTCTGAAGGGCACTTTCCTACTCAGACCTCCAGTAAAGGAAGTAGTGCCTCCCTGGGATTTGACTTTAGTACTTCAGGCCTTGACAGCTCCCCCCTTTGAACCTGCAGCTTCAGCTGATCTCAAACATTTGTCATGGAAAACAGCCTTTCTCGTCGCTATTACTTCAGCTAGGAGGGTCTCTGAACTTCAAGCCCTATGTGTAAAACCTCCTTACTTGACCTTCCACAAGGGATAGGGTTTACCTCAGGACCAATCCCATATTCCTTCCTAGGCAAATATTAACCAATCCATTAATCTGCCAGTTTTCTTTCCTGAATACCAGAACAAAGGAGAATACAAACTACATTCTTTAGATGTGCATAGACAGCTATGTTTTTACATTCATAGAACGGCTGGTCATAGACAATCCGACCAGTTGTTCGTCTCCTATGCTAAATTTAACTTGGGTAAATCTGTGTCGAAGGTCACCTTGTCAAGGTGGATTTCACAATGCATCCTTTTGGCTTATGAAAGTTCTGGCAGGCCCGCACCTCAGGGAGTCCATGCCCACTCTGCTCGGTCCATGTCTACTTCTGCTGCCTTTCGGTCTAGAGTACCCCTGGATGATATTTGTTCAGCAGCCACTTGGGCTTCACCTCATACCTTCATCAACCATTATAAATTGGTTATTATCTCTAGAGGGAGAGCATCATTTGGCTCTGCAGTGCTCCAGAACATCCTTCCATGAAGGCCGCCCAAGGTACAGGTAGCTGGGGACCCTGTCCCAAAGGTTACTGACAAATGAAGTTAACTACTTCAGATTAAGAAGTTATGTACTCACCATAACATTCCATCTCAGTAGGTAGACTTCATTTGTCTGCAACCGTCCCACCCTCCTTCCCCCTGACCTTCGGATGTTATTTGGCCAGAGGTTTTACTCTGCCCTTTAAGGAAGGTAGTTAGTTTCCTTTCTCAGCCTTATTGGTTATGAGCAAACTTGATCTGAGGTCAGTCAGGGTTGGCAGGGGATTATGGGTGAAGGGGAGGAGCTAGGAGCTCGGATCTAAGCTATGAAAGATTGACGGCTCGGATCCGAGGTCGGATCTGATTCCCAAAGGTTGCAGACAAATGAAGTCGACCTACTCAGATGGAACGTTATGGTGAGTACATAACTTTTTATTATGCTGCTCACTAAGAACTAATTAAAAAAGAAAACTTTCAAATTGCATACACTATCCCTCCCCAGAAAAATTTAGGCCAACCTTGAAACTCAAATGCGCCTTTCTTTAATTTAAAGAATGGTAGATTAATGAAATAAGTAACTGAAACACCATTTCCTGTTCCATGAAGTTTAGTAAAAAAGCATAACTTTATGTACTGCATACACCAGAACAAGACATTGACCCCCCCCCCCCCCAAATAAAAACACCCAAGCTTACACTGCCTGAATTCAGCCCTGCATGTGGTTTAATTGAAAAATGTTAAATAAAATAATAAAAATAAACTAAACCACAGGCCACATTTCCCTTTCTCTTCACTTAAAAACTGACACACACACACACACACACACACACACACACACACACACACACACACACACACACACACACACACACATACTGCATATGCAGAAGAAACACTGCCTTGCCTAAGTCATCCAACTGGAATTAGAGCAAAAAGATAAATGTGAAAGAGTAAAATGCCTAAGAAAACACTGTACTACAACTAACCAGTCAGGAAAATGGCTACCACAAAACACGACTCAATTCTAGTTATCTAAACTAGTTAAAAATTAACTCAGAAACGTAACTAAACTGTAGAAGTCGTTAATGTTAACATAAACCTCATTGTACTGCTAAAATACATAAAATTAGCTGCCACTTCTAAACATAACATTACTGTTTACTTCTGGGTTTGCTCCTGTGATGCGGAGGGATGAAGCACTAACTGCAACCCTGATGACCCATATTCAATTAGTATGGGTGGAGGCTGGAGGGAGCAGCTTACAACTTGCCCATCCAGCATAGAGGGCGGTGGGTTGGATTGCTGTTTGGTTGACAGCTAGTGTGGGTGCTGCATGGTGCAGCTCATGGAGTCAGAAAAAAGGACATGCTAATGTGACATAGCTGCATAGGTGTGGGGGAGATGTTCATCGTGTTTCACTGTTGCAGTCATTACTCTTGGGTTATCCTGCTGGCAGGCTACCCGCAGTCGGCCTGAATTCCAAAGTCTAGGTCAGGCGTCGGTTGCTGTCGCCTCTTCCCTGACGTCAGTGAGCTAGGGGTATAAAAGATGCAGCTGACACCATTTTCTTCAGCCTTTCTTGCCGCGCGGTGCCCGAAGCAAAAGCAATTCGCAAGTGCCGGTCGGCCGACTCCTGAGATTTCCAAATCCGAATTTCAGAGCCAAAGTCTTCATTAAAGCTAAGTACCCCATTGGGGAAACTTTTTTCCTGCTCCAGACCGATGTCAGAAAAAGTTAACAATTGTATTTCTTGTGGGAAGCAAATACCGCATAAGGATTTTCACTCTTACTGTATTCCTTGCCTAGGCCCTGATCACAACGTTGCTAGTTGTCGGTTTTGTGCTAGATTTAACCAACGCACTATTAAGCGTCGGTTCGATTTCACATTTCATTACTTTGGCTGAAGATTTAATTACATAATGCCATCGGAACAGCCGATGACTGGAGTTTACAAAAAACGCAAGGAAAAGGATAGGCATCCGAGGTCCAAAACTGACGAGACCTCCGTTAGGCCAGTCGCCGGTTTTCAGTGAGGTGCTTTCGCAGCCCCTGGCACCCGCTACTTCAGAGCCACAGGCCGCTTCTGACTCCCACATGGAGCCGACTGGGCCTCTGGATACTCAAGGTATTGGACACTTGGAAATCATTCCCTCATGGGTCTGGAGCCACTGAGCAGGCATAGGCTTCTGAGGGTGTCTTCAGACCTACACAGTTATATGTTAAACCATCTTCAGCTTCAAAGACTAAAGCAGCTCTAAAGACAAAGAAACAAGTACAGCATTCTCCTACTCAGACTTCCATGCCTAAAAACAGATGCTTAAAATGGCCGAAGACCTAATTACTTTGATCAGTGGTTCCCATCCCCCTTCTGATAAGAGGCCTAGGCAAGAGACAGAATGCGTTTCTTCTGATCAGGTTTATATTTCCTCTAATTCCTCTTCCAAACAGGATTATTCTGTGCCTCCCTATGAGGACTCTGATGCTGAAGAATCCATTCCTTCAGCCTCTCCTCCTGAGGATTATTCTTTTGGGGAAACCCTACATACCATGAGGGAGCATTTCCACTGGGAGTGCCAGGATTACTCTTAATCTAAGAAAAGGCTCAGAGACTTTCTGCTACTTCCTCAGCACAGGCCCCTTGTTATTCCACCTGTTCTAGAGATTGTGGATGATGTATTTTCAGAGTCTGGCCTGTCCCCTGACTCTTTACCCCCTGCACCTGCTAAGCCAGACCGATACTACAGGGTCCCAGATGCTCATAAATTCCTATATAGAAACCCCGCTGCAGACCCAGAAACTATATCTCAGGGTCCCAAAGGGGTCAAAGCTTCCACTGCAAAAACCTGTCTCCTCTGATAGGGATTCTAGGGCACTGGACAGATGGGGAAACAAGTTTACACTTCTGCTACCTTGGCTGTAAAGGCTTTAAATTGTCAGTTTCTTATGCTTAAATATCAGCAATACTTAATGTCACTGCTTAAACAGAAAATGTTGACAAATACTGAATGTTCAGAGAACAAAGAAATGCAGGATTTATTGCATGCAGCAGAACAAGTGGGAAAGCATACTTTGCAATGTGGTTATGATTCACTGGAGGCCTCTTGCAGGGCCGCTGTTACAGGTTTTGTTATTAGAAGGCACGCTTGGTTAAAGGAACAGAATCTGCCTGATCATGTTAAAGCAAAATTATTAGATGCCCCATTACAGCATGATACTTTGTTTGCTGCTAAAGCAGAAGAGGTGTTGAAGAAAATGGAGGATAAAGTGAAATCCATGCAGACAGTTAAGGATTTCTTACAGGTACAGCCACCCAGATTTAGCAGGAACTGGCCTTCTAAAAATTGGTCCTTTCCAGTGTCAGACAGACCACAGAGGCAGATACAGACGTCCCAGCGGCAGATCTCAGCCCCAAGGCTCATACAGGCCTAAACAGTGGTGTGCTCCTACCTCCAAAAACAGAGAAGACAAATCACAACCTTACAGGAATCAGTCCCAATGATTTTCCTCTGCCAGATCAAAGCACTTTTCTTTTGGCAGCCCCCTTAGGGGGAAAACTAGCACTTTTTTCATCAAATTGGCAAATAGTTACCCAAGACAAGTGGGTCCTGAACATAGTGTCCCAAGGCTACAGGTTCCATTTTCACAACCTACCAAGGGCAAAAGGTATGCCAGACCTGCCACACAATCAGTGGACAAAGGCACAAAAGCAAATTACAGCCCTAATGGACATGAGGGCCATTCAACAAGTACCACAACAAGAGCAGGGGCAAGGATTCTACTCCAGACTTTTCTTGGTGCCCAGAAAGGACAAAACCTGGAGACCAGTACTGGACCTGTCTATACTAAACACATTTCTGGTGGTTCCAAAAGTCAAGATGTTGACTTTACAGCAGCTGCTGCCCATGCTGGGCAAGAAGGCTTGGCTCGTAGGTTTGGACCTAAAAGAGGCATACCTGCATGTCCCAATCTGACAATCTTGCAGAAGATACCTCAGATTCATAGCTGGCTCAATGCACTACCAATTCTCTGCACTGCCCTTTGGCTTATCTACTGCGCCCAGAGTCTTCACAGAATGCCTGGCACTAGTAATTGCATTTTGCAGACAAAGAGGAATTCAAGTATATCCCTACTTGGACGACTGCCTTATTCAAGCAGAGACCAAAGACATTCTTCTAAAGCAGCTGGAGTTTGTAAAAAGATTACTAATTTGCCTAGGGTACACAGTAAACGAAAATAAATCAAAACTAGTACCCTCTCAAGAGATAATATTCCTGGGTGCAAGCTTAAATACAACTGCCCAGATGGCTTATCTCATGCTAGACAAACAAAAGCAACTGACTTCTTACTTCAAAAAAATTAGCAACAAAGACCCAGTTATCTGCAAGGAATATCCTGCAGGCCTTGGGTTTCATGGCATCCTGCATTCTACTAATTCCATATGCCAGACTGCATATGAGGAAACTACGATGGTATCTAAAAAGTGTTTGTTTATGCATTGCCACAGCCTGGAGACAGTAATTACCCTCATTCCCTGCCTGCAACAGGAGTTTCAATGGTGGGCAGAGGCCTGTCACCACAACAAGGGTCTGCCATTCACTTTACCCACAGCCAGACAGACACTGACAACGGATGCATCATATTATGCCTGGGGGGCCCATATGGCAGGAAAATGTATTCAGGGCACATGGCCTGCATGCCAGATGCATCTTCACATCAATCAAAAAGAGATGCTAGCTGTTCAGAATGCCCTGACAGCTTTCGAGGATCTACTTCATCCAGGACAGCTACTGATAAGGACTGACAATACTACGGTCATGTGGTACATAAACAAGCAGGGGGGTACACATTCCTATCCCCTCTGCAGACAAGCAATGACCTTATGGGACACAGCATTGACTTAACAAGTTCACCTGCAAGCACAATTCCTGCCAGGAAAAACAAATACTCTGGCAGACGAACTAAGCAGAAACCTTATGGATCCCCACGAGTGGAAAGTGGATCCACAAGTCTTCAGCATGATAACAAGGAAATGGGGGTGCCCAGACATGGATCTATTTGCCTCCCCTCACAACTGCCAATTACAGAGATTTTGCACAAGGATTTATCACAAATAAGCATGAAGAGTGGACGCCCTATCCTTCAGCTGGAAAAATCTTTCAGTATATGCCTTTCCTCCACTGCCTCTCCTTCCCAGGGTACTCCTAAAGGTCAGACAAGAGAAGCCAAACATGATACTGATCGCACCAGACTGGCCACGCCAGCACTGGTACCCAATTCTAAAGAGCTTGTCTCAAGGTCCAGCATGGATATTGCCTCAAACGTCTCACTTACTGACCCAACAAAACAATCAGATCCTGCACAGCCAACTCAGGACCTTAAATCTGGCAGCATGGCGGATAATGTAGCCATTCCGAACACTCCTCTTTCAAAAGCTGTGATGGGTGTTATTTTGGAGGCCAGGAGGCCCAATACCAGAAAATCTTATGCAGAAAAATGGAAGAGATTCTGTGCTTGCAACCAGGAACAAGGCATTGACACATATGTACCAAATATCCCTCAGATTTTGCAATACTTAACTGAGATGCTGGGCAAAGGCCTTTCTTTTTCATCAGTTATAATTCATGCCTCTGCCATTTCAGCCCATTGCAATACGGAACCACCTATCTTTTCTCATCCTTTAATAAGGCAGTACCTCAGAGGGGCCAAAATCATCAGGCCTCCAAGGAGAGCACCAATTCCGGCATGGGACCTCAATTATGTCTTGGAAAAACTCACACTGTCTCCTTTTGAGCCAGCTTCAACAGCGGATATAAAATTCTTATCCTGGAAAACAGCTCTACTCCTAGCAATAACCTCTGCAAGACGAGTCTCGGAGTTACAAGCACTCATGGCTCTGGAGCATTTCTCCCCGGGCCTCCGCTGAAAACAGGCTCTGTGGAACCTAGTCGGACATTCCCGGTCAACAAATGATAAATAAATAAATAAAAATTTAAAAAAAATGGCTGTGGAACCTTTTATCATTTTTCATCCAGACAGGGTTTCTGAAGACAAACCCAACATTTATGCCTAAGGTGGTGTCCAGTGTGGCCCTCAACCAAACGAGTCACTTGCCTACCTTTTATCCAAATTCACAGAACAAGGGTGAGAAAATTCTGCATTCTTTGGACATACATAGGCAGCTATGCTTCTACTTGGATACTACTAAAGCTTTCAGAAAGACTGAGCAACTTTTAGTGTGATATGCTGCAGAGTCACAAGGAAAGGCTATCTCAAAACAGACTATTTCTAAATGGATAAGCCATTGCATCAGTTTCTGCTATTCTCAGCATGGCAAATCAGTGCCTAAGGGCATTATGCCTCATTCTACCAGAGCAACAGCCACGTCAGCAGTCTTCCTCAGAGGAGTACCAACCGAAGACATCTTAGAGGCTGCAACTTGGAGTTCAGTGCACACCTTTACGCAGCAGTACCACTTACCTCTTTACTCTAAATCCAGAGCAGGCTTTGCCACTGCAGTTCTGCAGGGCCTCATAGCCTCTCCTAATTCTATTTAGCCCAGCCACTCATCCTCAGCTTTGGGATTTAACCCAAGAGTAATGACTGCAACAGTGAAACACGATGAACATAGTACAGTTGTGTACCTACCATAAATGTAGATATTCAAGTGTATTCACTGTTGCAGTCCAGATTACCCACCCACCATCCCCCTTTTTCTTTGTTGGGACTTATCTATACTTCTCTATTCTATACAACCTATGTGGTGTATTTGCTTGTAGATGAAGGAAATGTTTATTTTTGTGCATGCATACTTATTGGCATAATTTTCAGCCTACCAGTTTGGGGGCACCTCACATCTGGGGCAAGAAAAACTAAGGAAAATGGCGTCTGCTGCATCTTTTATACCCCTGGCACACTGACGTCAGGGAAGAGGCGACAGCAACCGACGCCGGACCAAGACTTTGGAATTCAGGCCGACTGCGGGTAGCCTGCCAGCAGGATAACCCAAGAGTAATGACTGCAACAGTGAATACACTCTAACATCTACATTTATGGTAGGTACACAACTGTACTTTGCTTGTGGCAGATTGTATGATCTTCCTCCAAATTCTGACAGCGCTAACATCCCTTAGAATCTGTTGAGGGTATGTTAGGAGCTCTTGAGGCAGGAGGGCAGTTTGCACTGCAGAACAAGTAAGGTGGCTGACTCCCTACCACCCATTTCTGACTGTCAGATAAATTAATATGCTACTTGGGCTTTCTAGGCATGAACAACTGGGCTGGGGGCTCTCACCTCATGTGTTTGGATGCAGTCATTGAAGCAATCAGACTAAGTCCTTTAGGGATGCCCCCCCCAAAAAAAACTCTGAAACATGAGGAAAAAACACCCAAGATTTTCTGATTTATAAAATCTGTGCAAACTTCATTAAGTCCTGTTAACTAGAAATTTATGGAGTTACCATAGCGCATTCAAGTCCCTGGAAAATACTACTCTAATGTAGAAAGCAAAGAAGAAAATGGATAGCTGGAATACATGAAGGTTAACTTTGTGTGATTAATCATGCACTACTAGATGTTTTCTTACTAAGAATTAGGTGTTTGATTTTTTAAGTTTGCTACTTCACAGAAGATGCTCCTTAAGTGTTATACTACAAGGTAGTCCATGTATTGCACAAGAGACCCTACTGCGCACACACACAAATAAGTGCATACGATTATTTCACCATTGGTAGACAACACAAATGAGCAACACACAAATTAAGTGGCACATAAAATGAGTGAATCACAAAACATTGACAACTTCTCTCCCAGCTACAAAAAAAAACAACACACGGTTCAAGCATCATCCGAATAGTGGTACTGTTAGAATAAGGGGGTTTAGTCCCCGTAGTGTGTAGAATTAGTGTTAGAGTTAGGTGCAGCAAAGAGGACTTTACCCCACTACACCACTTCCCCTATCCTTACACATTACTGGTACTGTTAGGGGAATTTTTTTTATGAACGTAATCAAGACAAAAGGGTACACAACACGCACAATACCAAATGTGCTCAACACTACATTTATACCCTTACCTAACCATAACCTTTGAACACTTGCATGTAAACAGTGCCTGGTATAATGCTGACGTTATGTAGTCCTATCTCGCCTACATTCTTACCTGTGGGTTCGGAGCCTAATATCGGCTCCGACCTGGCCGATTTTACTAGCTCGAAGTCTTTCATTGGCTGGGCTAAGCAGGTATCCCATGGTGCATTGCTCCGTATCCCAGATCTCGTTTGCCGCTCATGTAGCTCGGACGTGGTCTCGCTTGGCTGTGGCTAAGTACCCTCTTTTTTCTTGTCTTAAGAAAAGTTTTGATTCCTATCAAAAGCTATTTTCATAGCTAATTGTCTAAGTTTGTCAAGAATTGTGATTGTGTGATTGTTGTGTGGTATCCCACTGACTGTTCCCTCGGGCTAGGCCCGTTTCAGTTAGAGGGCCTAGTTCTCCACTGTTTGCCTTCTGTGTGAGTACAGTCTAGACCGTTTAAATTAGAGGTTTGGGCTTCCTTTTCCTTGTGGTTTTTCAATCCCTTGTTCAGAGTTTGTACATGATTTTTGGTTTGTGTTTGATCACTGTTTTAGTGTTGGTTACTATTTAGCATCGTTCCCGCTTTTTATAGAGTGAACGCCTGTGTATTGTTTCAGACTTAGTTTTGCTTTGTGGGCATAGTAGTTAAGATGTCTAAGGGGATACCTAGGAGCACAAACCTTCGGGTTTTAAAAAGTGCTCTAAATGTGGGTAAAAGATGTCCATTACCGATGGGCATTCCATTTGTCTGTTGTTTGGGAGCCATCCATCTGCAGGAATCCTGCAGTTTTTGTCATGCGTTCAGCCGTAGAGTTTTCCAAGAGAGAAAGAATAAGCTAATTTTAAAGGGACTATTGAAACCCTCTTTTGAAAATTCGTCTTCCAGTGGAAAGTCAAAATCTGGCAAGTCAAAAAAGAGATCTCCGGCTCCGTCAGCTTCATCGGAGCCCCCGGAGAAAATCTCAAAACCTGCATCGGCCTCCTCGGCTCCACTGTCCTCGGGGCCGCAGGAAGGATCGGTATTGATGGAACCGGCGTCGGCTCCAATTGTATTGGAACCTCTTAGGAGCTGATCACCCAGTCTCAGACCAGCTTCTCCTGAGAGGAGATCTCATTCTCCATCCCTGTCCTTCAAATCCTCCAGGACCCTTTTGGATGTGGATGTTGATAGGGTGGTTCAGAGGCTCCTCCAGTCACCGGTTTTGGCAAAATTGTTTTTGGCTCCAGCCCAGTTGGCTCCGGAACCCGTCCCGACCCCATCTTCGATCATTCCTCCTCCGAGCCCATCTCTGTCCTCGGAGCGTTGTGTTCTGTGCCGTGTGATGTTTCTAGGTTGGCTCCGATGCCCCATTTGGCTCCATCGGTACCGGCATCGGCTCCGACCCCGTCGGCTCTGTCCTCTGGGTTCGGGACTCGAGATTCTTCGGTCAGGCACAAGGGGGGACATCTCGGGGCTTATTTCGGTCCCGAGTCTCCCTCTAGGTGCATCGGCTTGGGGAACTCCGACCCCCATCATGGCCTCGGAGACTGGTCGCTCCTCGGATTCGGGGGGGGCGGCCTTCGAGGCTATGCGGACCGCACTGGCCAGATCGTCAGCTACATCAGGTGGGTCGGTCACTCTGTCCCCCACCACTCCGGTGAGAGCTTCTGATCACCACCCATCCATGGACAACATAGCACCAGGGCTTAGGGATACCCCCACGAGTGGTCCCCAAATTTCTGAGGGTCCCTCAGAGTTCGTGTCTGAAGAGCCCCCCAGAAAAAAAACGTGCAAGAGGAAGCACATAGACTCCCAGGATGAGTCTCTCACCTCTGATACTGACCTCGAGGAATCGGAGGGGTCCCCCAAGTCATCCTTTGATGTTTCTTTCTCCAATATCCTGGAGATACTGAAACAGAGGTGACTGGCCTTCCAAAGCCCCTTCCGAGGAGGAGTCAGTATTCCTTAAGGCATTTGGTGCTCAGCCCTCCACCTCCTGGGTGTCTCCACCCTTCGACGAACTCCTTGACCTGATTTGTCGAAGAGTGTGGGAGAACCCTGATTCTGTGCAGCCCCTGCCCAGGCGTCCCAACAAGTTTTTTTTCTGCCCACCAGGCCAAAGAGTTTCTGTCTAAAGGAGTCCCTGTAGATGCCATGGTGGTGGCGGCGGCAGCCACTCAGAAGGAAGTAGCAGTCTCTTCTTCATCCGTCCATCCTCCTAACCAGGAATCTAGGACCATGGATCGGTACGGGAAGCATACCCTCTCGTCAGCAACCTTTACATTACGGTCGCTGAATTACCTGTCTCACTTCACTCGTGTCCAGAGAGATCTCCTCAAAGAGTTAGGAGATACTCTTGCCTTTAACGTTCCTGAGGCGGTGGCTCAGACAGTTAATGCCCAGGTCTCTACCCTCAACTCCACTGCTAACTCATCCATGCAGCTCATTTCGTATGCAGCCGAGGGAGCGAGTAGGGCAGCAAGCTCAGGGGTCACCCTTAGAAGGCAAGCCTGGCTGTGCCTGTGTCACTTTGCGGAGGCTTTCAAGTCTTCCTTCACTGACGCCCCCTTTGATTGTTCCTTTTTATTTGGGACCAAAGTGAAAGACACCCTAACCAGGTGTGAGCAAGAGGGAAAGACTTTGTCTGCCATAAGGGGTCCGTTTTTCCCTTCCTTCTGGGCCTTATCCCAAGGCCCAGCTGGGGGGGGGTTCAAGAAATCAGAGTTTTTTTCCTGCTGCACAAGGTGAACCCCCCTCCAGAGGCAGGGGAGAGGGTTATTCAGGGGACGTCGCCCCAGACGCAGAGGGGGCCCCCGCAATTCGGGAGATTGCGATTCCTTTCGTGGCTCTCCATACTCTCGTTACTTTGGGTGTGCCCGACTGTGTTTATCCGGAGCCAGTCGGGGGTATAATTTCCTTATATCCGGAAGCCTGGGAAAGCATTACCCAGGACAGATGGGTATTATGGATAATTTCTGGAGGTCATCTCATTCTATTTTCATCAGAAACCCCGCCAATCAGAAAAATCCCAGACGTACCACCCAGTCAAAGGGATCAAGCAGCCTCAGAGGTCTCACAGCTGCTAGAAAAAGGAGCCATCCAACCAGTCCCCTCAGACCAAATTAGATTAGGGACTTACTCACGATTCTTTTTGGTGCCGAAAAGAACAGGGGACCTGAGACCCATACTAGATCTCAGCCAACTGAACAACTACATACACAAGTCCAAGTTCTGTATGGTCACACTACAATCAATTCTCCCATTGTTGGGAGAAGAGGTATGGATGTGCTCCATCGACCTCAAGGATGCTTACTACCATGTGAAAATAGACGGGGCATCCAGGAGTCACCTACGCTTCCGGCTGGGAGACAGTCATTTCCAGTTTCGAGCTCTGCCCTTTGGTCTCACCACAGCCCCCAGGGTATTCATCAAGTGTATGGAGGTGGTGACGGATTACTTGAGACGTCAGGGATTCCAGGTGTTTCCATATCTGGACAACTGGCTCCTTACTGCTCCCACCAGGCATCAACTAGTTCAAACCAGGGATGCTACCATCACTCTGTCACCAGTTGGGTAAAACAATAAATTGGGAAAAACCTGCTTTATTGCCCTCGCAGCATGTCACCTTTATAGGAGCAGAATTAGACACCATTCGAATGCGAGCATTTTTACCGCAGGAAAGGATCAGAGCCTTACAACAACAGATACACATGCTGATGCCCCTGAGACAAGCGAAGGTAAGATGGGTTCTCCAACTCCTAGGGACCAGGGCAGCAACAATCATGTTGGTCCCTCTAGCGAGATTGCACATGAGAATTCTCCAATGGCTCCTCTTTGTTCAGTGGTCTCTCCAAAGACTTCCACTGTCTCATTCCATCTTGCTCACAGACAGATGTAAGCAGGACCTTGGTTGGTGGCTGTACACCAACAATTTGGACGGGGGAAAGCCCTTCGTTCCACCCATCCCGGTTGCCACGGTGACCACGGACGCCTCCCAGATTGGGGGGGGGGGCATTATCTTGACAGGACAGTCCAAGGTACGTGGCAAGAACACGAGATACATCTGCATATAAACGTCCTAGAGATGAGAGCAGTGCTACTTGCGTTACAGGCCCTTCATAGTGTTCTTCCTCTAGGGACGATTGCGATACACTCAGACAACATGTCAGTAGTGTGGTATCTAAACAAGCAAGGGGGAACCAGGTCGTACCCTCTTTTCAGAGAGGCCATGCGAGTGTGGCATTGGGCAATAACTTCCCAACGGTTTCTGGTGGCAACGCACATTCCGGGGAAGTCCAACGTGATTGCGGACAGGCTAAGCAGAGCTATTCTGATGCCTTACAATTGGTCCCTGAATCGCCTGGTTGCAGAGCGAATATTCAGCAGGTGGGGTCAGCCTTGCTGCAACCTTTTTGCAAGTCTCCTCAGTGCGAAATGCAGCAACTACTTCACGCTGATCCCCCCACAGGGGGAGTCACCCAGGGATGCTCTGGTTCACGATTGGCCCTCCGGTCTGCTTTATGCTTTCCCTCCGTTTCCCCTGCTGTCAAAGATGATTCAGAAAGCGCCGTCCTTGGGAAGCAGAATCATTCTGATAGTTTCACACTGGCCTCGCCAAGTTTGGTTTCCCTTTCTTCAGCAGTTCATTGTTGGTACTCCTTGGACTCTGGACCTTCAACCAGATTTACTGACACACATGTCGGGACAGTTCCACCCCTCCCTGATGACCCTCCGATTGACAGCCTGGCTACTCCACTTCCATCGTTAGTCAGACTTCATAATTTCTCACTAGAAGTGGTTCATATATTATCGTCCTCTCATAAACCATCCACTAGAAAGATTTATTCTAGTAAATGGAAAAGGTTTTCTATCTGGGCACATACCAGAGGCAGTGATCCTTACACAGCTCCAATCGCTTCAGTACTAGAGTTTTTGTCTATGCTTTTCCACCAGGGTTCCGCATCAGCCACCATCAAAGTTCAACTGGCAGCGGTCTCTAATTTCCACTTAGCGAATGAGCCTAGTCTCATGGCGCATAGACTATGCAAGGTGTTCCTGAAGGGTACTCTGTTGCTCCATTCCCCGGTGTCCGAACCTATCATGCCCTGGGATCTCAATTTTGTCCTACAAGCCCTTACTTTACCACCTTTCGAGCCTGCAGCTACATGCGAATTGAAATTCTTGACCTGGAAAACAGCCTTCTTAACAGCAATCACTTCTGCAAGGCGAGTTTCAGAAATTCAAGCCCTCTCTATCTAACCTCCATATTTAATCTTCCATAAAGACAGGGTCTCTCTCAGACCAAACCCTTTGTTCCTTCCGTGTCTAACCTAAATCAATCCATTGAGCTGCCTGTCTTCTTTCCTCACTTTTCTAACAAAGCAGAATTTAGATTTCACCAGTTGGATTTACACAGACAATTACGCTTCTATCTACACCAAACAAAAGATATCCAGAAGTCTGACCAACTTTTTGTTTCCTTTTCGGAAAACCGAATGGGTTCCCCGGTCTCCAGGGTCACCCTGTCTAGATGGATATCTAGTTGTATCTCTTTCATTAATCAAGCAGGAGGTAAATATCTGCCATTTCCGGTCAAGGCTCACTCTACTCGGGCTGTTTCCACATCCACAGCCTATCAAGCCAGATTGTCAATGGATGATATATGTTCTGCAGCTACTTGGGCTTCTCCTCACACTTTTGTTTCTCATTACAAATTGGACGTGGTATCCAGGGGCAGGTCTTCGTTTGGCTCCACAGTTCTCAGGAGTATTTTCCTATGAGCCATGCAGGATGCAGGTGCTAGGGACGCTGTCCCACGGGTAAGAATGTAGGCGAGATAGGACTACATAACATCAAGAAGTTATGTACTCACTATAACGTTTGATGTATGTAGTCCATCTCGCCTCACATTCTTACTTACCCTCCCACCTTCCCCCTTCCTGGAGGATTTGGAGGTTAGTTTGTTATCTGCAGAGTTCCCTTGCTTAGCCTATTCTTTACCTGGATGTGATGTGTGCATGGAGTACAAATGAGTTTCGCAGCAAACTTGATCTGGGGATATGGAGCAGTGCACCATGGGATACCTGCTTAGCCCAGCCAATGAAAGACTTCGAGCTAGTAAAATCGGCCGTCGGAGCCGATATTCGGCTCCGAACCCACGGGTAAGAATGTGAGGCGAAATGGACTACATACATCGAACGTTATGGTGAATACATAACTTCTTGTTTTGCACATTTTCACAGCTACCACCTTTTCAGTCAAACATTCATTTTCTAGCACACTTCTACATACCTGCACTATATACAGTTTGAATTCAACCAGGTAAGATTCACACAGTTTTGCTGTCACTCATGTGATGTTACTCAATTTTTGTGAACCAAATGAATATGATAGCTGTGCATACTTAAATGCATAAATTTGTGTATATATGAGTGCCAAGCCATTTATGTATTCAAGATGCTAGTGTTAGACACTCGTGTATGCAGTCATTAGTGTGAAAATGCTGGGATTGTATTTAAAGAAAAAAATTACTGTATCTCGGAGTGTACAGTTACCCCGAGATAATTGGTAATCTTATAGCTAGTATATGTAAGTATTGGTTATGTGGGGGATGCATGTAGGCTTGCCCCTAAACATACTTTTTTGTGCTTTTTTTGTAATTATGACTGTTTTTGGTTGACGGTTTGCAATATTTTTTATCTTGATTATGAAGGATGTTGACGTTGACAGTTGCAGTTTTGTTAGAAAGCCATATTGTATGTGTACACATGTGCGCTCAAAAAATGTATGGTAAATAAATGTTTCTATATGTTAATGTTTCTATATGTTAATGTATAGGTAGAGATCCTGTGACACAATAGATATAGGCTTTAGAAGGACAAAAAAGTTCTACTTAACAGAAAAAAAAACTTACCAGAAAAAAGTGCAGGGTGGAATTGGTTCATTGTTAAATCCAGCAGAAAAACGTGATCACTTTTCAGTCTGTTAGGCAAGCAGAGCAGTTCTACACTAGTCTGCTCTTTGCTTGTATATATTCACAGTTGAAAACAGATCCACAAAACATATGTTAGAGTTTCAAAATACTCAAACAGCTAAAATGCAATAACATATGCAATATTTAAACTTAATGGCTGAGGCAGTTTCCACAAAGGAACAGTCCCGGTTTACACCTGTGGTTTTTCAGCACAGAACTCAAAATAGCATGAATACATGCTTCCCTTTCTCAAGTTATGAAGAGCTTCTTCCCACTGTGAAGTTCTGCGGTACATAGACAAAAAAAGTCTTATTTCAAAATTTCAATAGGTAGAGGCAATTTCTCTTAAATACCAAATATTAATAAGGCAAAAATGCTTTCTGTGTAGGCATGGTGCTTTCCCCTGGTTATCTCTGCTTTCTAGAAGCAGAACTCTAAAACAAATTATAGCAGGGAGCCTCTTCAGTTGCTTAATACATTCCCTTCAGAAACTTGCACTCATTATGAGTTTGTGTACGGGCATGCACCTTTGGTTTCCTACAGTGTTGATGTGTATGTATCAGTATGTGTTAGCCTGGGTTGAGATGTTTCACAAGCTTTCCTGCTTTGACAAGGATTGTTTGGACCTCTCGTATCATATCTCGTAGCATGACTTTCACATTTTGGCTAACCTAGTAAAGTCTAATACAGAACATATTGAGATGGCTTTACTTAGTTCCAGGAGGTTTAAAAAATGCTCAAACTTGAGGATCTCCTACAACTTTAACACATTGATACATGTGTAGCTCCAGAAACATTACTGGCAAACTCACTGGTCCACAAGTGGGGTGTGCCGGAAACAGACCTTTTTACTTCTCCAGAAAACAGATAACACAGGATTTTTTGTACCATGATTCCAAAGAAAGGTGCCTGCCTGGGTTACAGGCACCTTCTCTGTTTCATGGATGGGTCTGTTTCTGTACACTTTGTCTCCCTTTCCCATCATCCCTAGGTACTGCAGTAGATGGTGGAAGAGAGGTTAAGGATGAGGTACTGTCATATTTAAATTTCTAGTCTCCTACTAGGACACAAGTGCTCTTCAGCAATTACATTCTGCTTGCCGAGCACACTCAAGCAAATCTGCAGTCTGCGGCTACCACTCCACCCATACAGTATAAGAAGGAATCAGTACTGCAAACTAAACAAGGATATACATTTTGAGCCTCAAGAGCAGGGTCAGTCCACCCAGGCATTCTCCTTGTATGTTTTATGAGAGTGAAGCTATTACATTAGCAGTATTTCTTAGTAGTTCTCAGCTTGCTAATAAAACTGACTGTTGTAGCCTTGTGTCCCCCCCCCCCCGCTAGTACAGTAATCCTAACTGTCCAATAGACAGTATACATTTAATTCACATCCCTGTGACTAAATTAACCATCATGCTTTCTGCCTTAGTTTGTATCACTTGGAGGCCCACCTGTTTATTTGCATCTCTATACATTCCCCTTCATTGCTATTGTTTCTCCCTACTCTAATCTGTGCACAAACTGGTTACTAATCAGCAAGTCAATGTGAAGACACACTCCCAACCTTAAACTTTGCTGTCTCTTCTCTCCTTCACTTTACAGGTAGTTTGAATTATTACTTACCCCCTCTGAGGCCTTCACTGATTTCCACTGATTGCCTCTCTGGTTTCTTTGCATTCCACCTGGTTTACACCCCTTGTGCTATCTCCCTCCCTCAATACAAAGTCTATATTAGAATCCTGCTGAGCATGGAGCTATCTTTAAATGTCTAGTCTCCCACCAGGACACAAGTGATCTTCAGCAATTACATTCTGCTTGCCGGTAAGCCATTAGACCTTAGGAATTTGTTTAAAGTGTTCAGATTTGTAAAGTAGTACTTACTTTTTTTTCCTCTTGTCTTGGTTGGCTCTGCCTCGCTCCATTCACCCTCTCTAACGCTCAGGCTCTCTCCACTCCCCTGCCCTGCCCCCTATTCCCTCCTGCCCCCACTACCTCTACATTTATAGTAATCACAGCCACACCCACAGCTCACCCTCACATCACCTCCACCAATCACAGCTCCTCAGGTCATATCACATTGTACCACACCAACTTGCTCCACGCAAAATATTCCCAATCACTCTTATTCCCACTAGGCATTTTTTACATCACCCACACTACTTCCCCATCCACATATAGTGCAACCCTATAATTCCTATTCAGAACCCCCACCTAGAAACAACTTAAACTTTATAACCATGACTATCACACAAGTAAGTCTAGTCTGTCTTCTCATAATTCTTTACAACACCACAAGTTATCACTCTAGCAGTATCCCTAAACTTAGTAGCACAACACTACATTATGCACTCTTGTATACAGACACCACACATTATAATAATATCTGCCCACAGTTATTCAAGAAATACATAACGGACCAATTCTGAACTAAACACATATGCTGTCATTCCTACTCCAAAAAAAACACAATACTTTCTCACACTCCTTACCACACTCCAACATCTGTATAACCATTTTAACTCCAGGCTCACCATAAGTGGGGATATCCAACCCAACCCAGGCCCAAATCCATCCTGTCCAACACAAACTGCTCCAACATAACTGTCAGAACATAACACCCCCACTTTCTTCATCCCTGGGCAAATCAACAACAGCAGCAAAACCAACCATCTTTTAATGCTAAATAGTAATATTAGAAGTATCAAAAATAAAGTACCTGAACTCCTGGCCACAATAGCACACTACTCCCCAGACATAGTTGCTTTAACAGAAACCTGGCTAAATAAAAACATAGCTAACTCAGAAGTTCTCCCTACCGGCTACAATATCATTAAACAAGACAGACCACTCCGTAAAGGGGGTGGAACTGCCTTACTGTACAAGTCCAACTTAACTGTCCGTCAATTACCAAACTCCTCCCCCAATAATTGGACATACTTATTTCACAACTTCAACTTCACCCTAAAAAGGTCATCACCGCAATTGTGATCTATATTCCCCCGGTAATACACTTGCTAGCCTTGAAGACTTCTTATCCTGGTGTTCTTCCACATATTCACAAGAAACCCTTATTCTGGGAGACTTCAACCTAGATTGGTTCACCTGTATATCAGAATCACTAAGTAATCTAATAAATCTCCATGGCTACCAGCAGCTAGTCCAAATTCCAACTAGATGTGATAAAAAATCTAAAAGGGAATCCATCTTTGACTGGGTCCTAACTAACAACCCCACATTGTACCCTCACACAGGCAGTCTCCCAGACACCTTAAGTGACCACAACATAATATACTTTATACGTAGTAGAACAAGCATATGCAAAACCACTAACTATATATCCACTAGAAACGCAAAAAAATTCTCTCTTGACATCCTCAACACTTTACTCTGTAAGTGTGACTGGACCCCCCTAAAAACCCTCCACTTGACCAGGCTGTAGCATATTTCAACAAAACATTTCTACAACACCTAGACACTGTCGCCCCATTGCGCAAAATCAAGGTTAGAACCTCTACAAACCCCGGGCTCAGTAAAGAAACCAAACAAATCCTCAAGTCCAGAGACACTGCCTGGCTTTACTATCAAAAAAACAAAGAAACACAAAGCCTAACTAAGTACCACTAACTGCGCAACTGTGCAAAAAAATGCATTAGGCTGGACAAATAATTCTACTACACAACATTACAAACTAAATACCAACACAACCCGCAAAAATTTTGGAAAAATGTAAACCAGCTAATAAAATCCACCCAAAACGCTACCCCCAAACCAACCACCCCTGACACTAAAGTTCCCATTGAAACACAATTCAGCTCCCACTTTGTGAACTCAATTCTATCCTTAGTATCACAGGACAGTTCATTCCTCATCCCCCCCCCCCAACACAAATAACACTAATACAAGCTTTACCCTCAAAACAGTTTCCACCACTTCAATCAAAAGCATGCTCTCCAAACTAAAAATCTCATCAACAGCAGCCGACCTACTCCTCAGCTATTTCTTGAAACTCACAGCAGATGCTATTGCTATCCCAGTCTCCACTCTCATAAAAACAGATCAGTTGTTGAAAACTATGTGCCCAAACTCTGTAAAATATCCTATGTTACACCCATACATAAAGGCGGGACCTCCACTGAACTTAATAACTACAGACCCATTGCTTTACTCTCCCCCCAGCCAAAATCCTAGAAAAATGCATCCATACCCAGATGCTAAACTATCTGCTAGACACCAACATCCTGTCACCTACTCAGCATGGTTTCAGACCTGCCCATAGTACCACTACAGCACTCTGCTTCACAGACACAGTAAACCGTCTCAGAAATGAAGGCCTACAAATGTCAAGTCTTTTTTTGGATATGTCCAAAGCATTTGACACAGTCTCACACCAAATCCTGCTAAACAAACTAAACCAATATCATCTATCAAATTCCACACTTACCTGGTTCCAAAGCTACTTAACTGACAGGTACCAAGCTGTGAAATGGGAAAATTCTCTCTCTCCTCAGCTGCCCACAACTATAGGAGTCCCACAGGGTTCTATCTTAGGACCACTACTATTCACAGTCTTCACAAATGACCTCCATACCTCCACACAGCATGCATCTATAATTCAGAATGCGGATGACACTACCTTAATCTGTGCTGCACAAAACATTCCCACCTTCCTGCAAACAACTCAACTAGCATTACCTTACCAAAGCCCAATGTATCCTCAATCCAAAGAAAACTCGGCTTATGATTATAACCAGTTCTAACAAAAACACTAACAGTTAATTCACTATCTACTCCACAAATACTACTCCAATTGCTCCAGTGGCACAGGCTAAGCTATTAGGAATAACCATAGACTCCCACCTAAAATTTGATAGTCATCTCAACTTAACTATTAACAAAATACATGCCAAACTGGGGTCACTCCACCGTATCAAACCATTTCTTACCAACAACACAAGATCAGCCATTGCTCGCTCCCAGCTTCTATCCACCCTACTCTATGCATCTCCCATTTTGACTAATCTCAACAAAACTGAACTAAGCAAAATGGAAGCCTGCTATAACAGAATTGCCCACTTTGCTGCAAATTGCTCATATAGAACTCATCACTGTACTGCTTTGAGACAGCTCCAATGGCTTGAACTGTCCAACCTCCTAACCTACAATCAGCTCTGCCTCAGTCATTCTATCTATTGCCTCCCTAATAAGTGTCCTGCCCTCAAAAACCTAGTACAACATTACTCAGCCAAAAAGCCTCTTAGATCATCAAGCAAACAACTACTGGAAGTCACCAACAGCTACAATACCTTTGGAGATGCACTATATAGTAGTTCAGTGGCTAAAAAATGGAACTCTCTCCCCACTAGCATACAAAACACATCGTCCAAAGCCTCCTTTAAAGACCTCATCAGGCAACATCTCAAGCAAAGTTGGCAGTGCCGTGATTGCTCCCCAGGCTAGTGAAAGCAGATAACATATACATACTAAATCTAGAGCACTTGATAATAGTTTACAATCTTACTAACAAACACTGGCTAATCTACAATGTATGTTCTGTACCTGTGTACTATGTATGTATTCTACCTATGTTCCAAATTTCAGCTGTACACCACAAATCTATTAATTACCTTTATTTTTAAAATTAATATTTTTTGTTTGTTCTCTCCACTGTAACTGTTTATGTGCCGCATACCACTGTAAAAACATGTCTCTTGTAATTTGTGTGTATACTGATCATGTCTAAATAACTAAATGTGTCTGTAATTTTTCTTTGTGGAGCTTTTCTCCCTGGCCGTCTGCTGAAAAAGGGCCTTTTTGGCTCAGTCAGACACCCTCGGTTAACAAATGTAAAATAAAAAATAAATAAATAAATTAAATAAAATAAACATCAGTTTCACCCAGACAACACTGATTCTTCCTCTTACTGAGCCTAGCCAGGAAGAAGCCACTTTGTGGTGCCCCAGCATGTAGACCTTCTGTCCCAGGGAAAAGGATACTGTTGTACTTTCAACATGGCGACCCTGAAGCTCACAAGGAGGGTGATCTAGTGATCATCTCCATCTGGCACATATTTTCTTAGGATGCTTTGCACATGTTGAAGGAGACCAGAAAACCCAGCACCAGAAGGTCCTATATGATGCCTTAGTATGGGATAGCAACCATCCCAATCACAGTTGTCTGTGGTCCTCGCTTATCTGACTTTTTCTAAATAGACCTGTGTTATGCATCTGTCAAGGTATGCCTCAGCCATACCTGCTTGTTTGCCACTACACCTTCATATGTTCTCCGTTACCTATGAAACAGTTTCTCAAGGGGGTCTTTCATTCAAAGCCTCCCAGAAAGGAGTCAGTCCCACCCTTGGTTCTCAAAATGCTGTCATGAAAAACTGTTTGTAGACTTGATCATGGCAAGTAGGGTGTCGTGTAGAAAATGTCTCTTGAAATGGCATGGTCACATTGTGCACTCATCCTACCCTCATGCTCAAGACCCAGTAATCACACCAGCCTATGCCCTTCTCAGTGCATGTAGCATCAGAAACAGCTAAACCACACAAGTGTTTATAGTTCCCAGCACAATCCAGACATTCTAGTAGTCACAGAATCCTTAGTCAAAAATTATCCCCCCACCTTTCAACACTTTCTGACCTTCCTACATATATGTCAGTGATGACAGACCATGCAAACTGTCAAGTGGAAGCTGTCTACCTTTGTACAGTAATAACTTAAACCCAAAACTCATTGCCTAAGGAAACTCCTGGTCCTAATGGGATTCTTTTAAAATTTCCAACTCACAAAGGCATAGCCTAGCACCCCCTTCTTCCCTAAATAAATTCAAATCACTCATCACTAACATTCAATCTGGAGTAGGGACTTCATTTGTCAGCAACCTGTGGGTCTTGGATCCGATATCGGATCCGAGCCGGCAACTATTTATACAGTATGGATCCGAGCTCCTAGCTCCTCCCCTCACCCATAATCCCCTGCCAACCCCAAATTACCTCAGATCTAGTTTGCTGCTCTAGAGTGTGTCAGCTGGATTTTGAGCTCCTGGCAATTATTGAGATAAGTGTTCCCATTTTATCTTTTTAGCCCTTTTTTTCTGTCAGTAATTAGTGTGTGTGTATTAGGCATCCCTTTAGTCTGTTCTTTTTTTGAAGTTTTAGTGTTACCCTCCCCTCGCTGGTAGTTAGTGTGTGATTGTGTGTGTTTGCGTTTGGGGCCTTGTGTGTTTGAGTAGTGTTTCTTAGTTTTGGGACATGTCTGAGGCCCCAAAGCCTATTTTTTCTAAATGCACCGAGTGTGGCCATAAGCTCTCCCCAGCGGATGGCCACACTGTGTATTCGGTGCCTTGGGGTTGAACACCTGTCCTCAGGATGCATGATTTGTGCAGGGTTCAACCCCAGGGCACTGAAAGAGCAGAGGTCGAAGCTGGTCCTGGCGGGATGTTTGCCCCCGGAGTCGGCTTCGGCCTCCGCTACTCCCGTGGCACCTCCCCAGCCTGTGGTGGTGGCCACTCCTGCCCCCCCCTCCTCCGGCCAGGATTCAAACTCCCACTAAAGCGCTGGAGGACAGGGAGGCCAAGAGGGAGAAACAGAGGGAGAAGCACCACAAGTGGCGGGCCGAGGCCTCAGCTTCGGCCCCCCCAGCTAAGCGGTCTTCTCCCTCCACGGCTTCCAGGTCTCCTCCTCCTCGGCTCCGATCACCTTGCTTCTCCCTGGGACCGGAGGAGGAGGAGACCCGATCTCTGTCGAGGTCATCGAGGCGGCACTCCAGGCCTGCCTCGGTGGCCTCGTCGAGATCCACTTGCAGACTTGGACCAGATGATGATAAGGTTCATCCAGGCCCAGCTGCAGATGGGAGTGCTCCTGCCTTTTTTGCTCCGATAGCTCCTTCTCCGACCCGCTTTACGGGTTCGGAGCACTTGGAGCCGGGCAGCATTGGAGCCGGGAGTGGGTCGGCGCCGACAGTACTGGGTACTTCGGATACGATCCTACCCTCGAGTCTTTTGGTTCCATCGTCGGATCCGACCTCTCAGAGCCGTGGCCCGAGCTTCGGATCCGAGGGATTCAGTGTGCCTTCGGCTCCGTCCAGGTCAGAGCACACTGGTCCGACGGTCTCGGCGCCAGTTCCGATCCCTTCATCGGATCCGAGTGGGAGTCGGCTCTCGGAGCCCAAGGAGAGCGGCTCCCCCTCGGCCTTTGATGTAGTGGAGAGGGCTCTGTCGAGAGCATCCAGACCTCCGGCCCTTGTCTCTGCTCCGCCCTGCACTCCCTCTCTGCTGGGTCAGGCTTCCATCACCCAGCCACAGGGACAGCCTGCTTCGATGTCCCAGGTTGTTCCTTTGGAACAGGACATTGCTGGTGAGACCTCCTCGGACAGCACCCCCGAGGAAGTGCCTCGCAAGCATAAGTGTAGGAGGAGGCACGTGGACTCCCCCGAGTCCTTAACAGAGGACACGGACTTGGATGAAGGGGAAGGCTCCCCAAAGTCACCCCCTGAGGATGTCTCCTTTGGAGACATCATGGAAATGCTCGGGGGCAGAGGGGTCTGCCCCCAAGGCTTCCTCCGACGAGCCCGTGTTCCTGGAGGCATTCGAAGCAGACCCATCTACCTCTTGGGTGTCCCCTCTGGCCGACCCCCTGGTGGACCTTGTGACCGCCAGGGCGTGGAAGGAGCCGGACACTGTGGAGCCAATCCCCAAGCGCCCGGATAGGATTTTGAGCCCCCCGACAGACCGGCCCCACTGGAGCAAGGGTCCCCCTGTAGATGCCATGTTGATGGCGGCAGCCACTAAGAGGGAACTAGCTCAGGAGAGGCCCTCGGTCCATCCTCCGAGCAGAGAGTCTCGCTTGATGGATCGCCTTGGGAAGCGGGTATTCAGTTCAGTGACCTTCTCAGTAAGGTCTCTGAACTACATGGCACATGTCATCAGGATGCAGTGGGATCTTATTAAAGAATACGCTGCTTCTCCCCTGGAGTCCATGTCGGCGGAGGACAAGCAGTTGTACTCCACTCGTATGGCCACTCTGAGATCTGTTTCTAATACCTCTATGCGGCTGTTGTCTCACGCAACTGTGGGAGCCGCTAGAGCTAGCGGAGTGGGCCTAGTTATGAGACGCCAGGCCTGGCTCTGACATTGTGACTTCGCGGAGCCCTTCAAGGCGTCCTTTGCGAATGCCCCCTTTGATGGTTCTGCTTTGTTTGGCAAGACAGTTCGCGAGACACTTGTCCAGAGCGAGAAGGACGGGAAGATGTTGTCTGCCATCGGAGTTCGCTTCTCTGCTCCCCAGAGGCCCTTTTCCAAGAACCAAAAGGGACAGAAGAAGATGTGGTTCCAGAAATCGCAACATTCCCAACTTGCTCCGGACAACCAGTCCTTTCGTGGCAGAGGAGGACAGGGAGGACGCTGCCCTAGAGGCAGAGGGGCACTGAGAAATTTTGGGTCCAGAGAATCTTTCTCTGATCGGCCCACGCAACAACCCTGAAGGGTTGCCTGACTGCTCCACTCTGGAGGCAGTCGGGGGGGCGCTTCTTGAGGCATCTGGCGGCATGGGAGTCCATCACGTCAGACCGCTGGGTGCTTCGGATTATATCCAGAGGTTACAAAATCCCTATGCTACATGTTCCCAGACTCAAGAACCTCCCCGATGTACCACCCGATCAGAGGGAGGCTGCAGCCGCAGAAATCCAGCAGCTGCTAGAAAAAAGGGCCATCCAACCCGTCCCCCCAGACCAGCTCAGATTAGGGTTTTACTCCAGGTTCTTTCTGGTGCCAAAAAAGACGGGGGACCTGAGACCAATTCTAGACCTTTCCCTCTTGAACCTGTCTGTAACCAAGGAGAAATTCCGAATGGTCACTCTTCAATCCATTTTCCCCCTGTTGCGGGAGAATGACTGGATGTGCTCAATAGACCTCAAGGATGCATACTACCACATTTTAATGGACAGACGATCCAGGAGGTTTCTCCGCTTCCGGCTGGGAGCCAGCCACCATCAGTTCAGGGTCTTTCCCTTTGGCCTCACCACATCCCCCAGGGTGTTCACCAAAGTTTTAGCAGTGATAGCGGCCCACCAGAGACTTCAGGGAATGCAGGTCTTCCCGTACTTGGACGACTGGCTCCTGACCGCCCCAACAAGGCATCCACTCTGCTCAGCCAGAGATTTTTTTCTTCGCCTAACCCCTCAGTTAGGCATCCCGATCAATATGGACAAATCCTCCCTTGCTCCGACACAAGTGATAGACTTCATAGGGGCCAGATTAGATACGAGAAGTCTGCGAGCCTACCTCACTTCGGAACTACTACAGAATCTGAGTTTACATGTGCGGGCCATCCTCCAATCAGAAGCTCCACCTGCGGAATTGGTCCTGAGGGCACTGGGCTCTATGGCAGCGGCAATTACACTTCTTCCATGCGCTCGCCTAAACATGAGGGCACTACAGTGAACCTTCCAAGTACAATGGTCCTTTCAGCTTCTTCCTCTCAATCACCCTGTCTCTATCAGCAAGGCTTGCAGGAGGGCCCTGTTATGATGGCTTCGTTCCCTAGACCTCCATACAGGTCGCCCCTTCTGCGCTCCACCTCCTCTCATCACGGTGACCACGGACGCTTCTCGCCTCGGGTGGGGGGGCATTGCTCAGGCAGAACAGTCTAAGGCAACATGGAACGACACAGAAACCTCCCTGCATATCAATGTTCTGGAGATGAGGGCAGTGCTGTTGGCGTTGCAAGCACTTCACAACCTTCTTCCCGTAGGAACTATTGCGATACAGATGGACAACATGTCAGTTGTCTGGTATATCAACAAACGGGGAACCAGGTCTTATCCTCTCTGCCGAGAGGCCATGAGAGTGTGGGAATGGGCGATCTCCACCAACCGCTTTCTGATCGCAATGCACATTCCGGGACGGTCCAACATTCTGGCGGACAAACTCAGCCACACTATTATTTTCCCCTTACGAGTGGTCTCTCAACTCCCGAGTAGCGAAGTGGATTTTTGAAAAATGGGGGCAACCCTGCTGCGATCTTTTTGCCTCTCCCTCAAATACGAAGTGCGACAGCTTCTTTGCCCTGATTCCCCCACCAGGGAAAGTCCCGAGAGATGCTCTAGTGCATGCTTGGCCCACCCGGTCTACTTTATGCCTATCCTCCTCTACCCCTGACGCTAAAGATGTTACAGAAAGCCACTCAGTTGGGGAGCAAAATGATCCTCATTGCCCCATTCTGGCCTCGACAAACTTGGTTCCCTTACCTGTGGTCTCACTTGGTGAATCCTCCCTGGATTCTGGATCCCAGCCCGCATCTGATATCCCACCCATCAGGCTTACCGACCCCAAATCTGGACAACCTGAAGCTGACAGCTTGGCTGCTCCAGTTCCACTCTTAATTAGGACTCCCGGTATCTCTTCACTAGTCAAAGCCATCTTGGTGGCAGCGCATAAACCTTCCACCAGGAAGATTTACCGCAGTAAATGGAAGCGCTTCTCCATCTGGGCGGAACATCATAATCTGGACCCCTTCACTGCTCCGCTAACGTCCATTTTGGACTTCCTTACCAGGCTTTTTCAGCAAGGGGCTAGCTGTTTGACAGTCAAGGTACAATTGGCAGCCATCTCCCATTACCATGTAAGACACGAGACAGGTCCTTTGATGTCAGCTAAACTATGTAAAACCTTCCTCAAGGGTACTTTTCTGCTCAGGCCCCCTATCAAAGAAGCCAAACCCCCTTGGGACCTATCGCTAGTTCTTCAGGCCTTGACTGCTTCTCCCTTTGAACCAGCTGTCTCGGCTGATCTTAAATACCTGTCTTGGAAACAGCATTCCTGGTAGCCATCACTTCTGCGAAAAGAGTTTCGGAACTTCAAGCTCTTTCCGTAAAACCTCCTTACTTGGTTTTTCATCAGGATAGAGTGTACCTCAGGACCAATCCATCCTTTCTACCTAAGGTGGCCTCAGAAACCAATATCAATCAGTCCATTAACCTACCTGTTTTCTTCCCTAATTATCAAAATAAAGGAGAATACAAGCTGCATTCATTACATGTGCACAGGCAGCTGCGTTTCTATATTCATAGGACTGCTGGTCACAGACAATCTGATCAGCTGTTTATTTCCTTTGCCAAATTCAATTTGGGTAAAGCCGTTTCGAAGGTTACCTTGTCACACTGGATTTCCCAATGTATCCTTCTAGCTTATGAGGCTTCTGGGAGGCCCGCACCTCAAAGGGTTCGTGCACATTCCACTCGCTCCATATCTACTTCTACTGCATTCAGATCTAGAGTCCCCTTGGATGATGATTGCTCGGCAGCCACTTGGGCCTCATCTCATACCTTTATCAACCACTACAAACTGGACGTCATTTCCAGAGGGAGAGCATCCTTTGGCTCCACAGTGCTCCGGAACATCCTTCCATGATGGCCGCCCAAGATTCAGGTAGCTAGGGACTCTGTCCCACAAGTTGCTGACAAATGAAGTCCCTACTCCAGATTAAGAAGTTATGTACTCACCATAACGTTCCATCTGAGTAGGTGGCTTCATTTGTCTGCAACCATCCCCCCCTCCTTCCCCCTGGCCTTCAGAAGAGTTAGTTGGTGGTATTATTCCTGCCTTTTCCTGTTGGGATACCTTTTTAGGTATATATAGGAGGGCAAACTTGATCTGAAGTCATTTGGGGTTGGCAGGGGATAATGGGTGCGTGGAGGAGCTAGGAGCTCGGATCCATAGCTGTATAAATAGTTGCCAGCTCGGATCCGATATCGGATCCAAGACCCACAGGTTGCAGACAAATGAAGCCACCTACTCAGATGGAATGTTATGGTGAGTACATAACTTCTTATTATAACGGTCCGAAATATAATAACATAATCTCAAATCTGTTTCTTTGTGCTCAGCACTTGTTCAGAACTCATTGTAAGCACTAAAAAAGCTACAAATTACTACAGCACTCAACTTTTCTCACTTGTCTAGAGGAAAACAGTTTTTAGTATTTAATAAATAAGCACCTGTCCAGGCATGTCTGAGGGTCAGCTGCTGGTGATGTTCATCGTGTTACCCTGCTGCAGCCATCACACTTGGGTTATCCTGCCGTCAGGAGGTCCCGCAGTCGGCTCGAATTCCAAAGTCTTGGTCCGGCGTCAGTTGCTGTCGCTTCTTCCCTGACGTCAGAGCGTCAGGGGTATATCAGAGGCATCAGACGCCATTTTCTTCAGTCTTTCTTGCTGTGCGGTGCCCGAAGCAGAAGCAGTTCGCAAGTGTCGGTCGGCCGACACCTGAGATTTTCTAATCGAGTTTCAGTCTGAAGTCTTCAAAGCTAAGTACCCCGTTGGGGAACCTTTTCTTGCCTCAGTCCGATGTCCGAAAAAGTTAACAATTGCATTTCTTGTGTGAAGAAAATATCTCATAAGGACTTTCATTCTTTCTGTATACCTTGCTTAGACCCAGACCACGACGTCACTGGTTGTCGGTTTTGTGCTACGTTCAACAAGCGAACTATAAAGTGACGCTTTGATTTTGCACGACACTACTTCGGTAGAAAATTTAATTACACTATGCCGTCGGAGCAACCGACTACTGGCGTGCATAAAAAACGCAAGGATAAAGACAGGCAACCTAGATCCAAGCCAGACTCCGAGGCGTCAGCTGGGCAGGTCGCCGGTTCTCCGGTTTTCAGTGAGGCGCCTACGTAGCCCCTGGCTACTGCTGAATTGGATCCCCAGACCACTTCGGATCCCCCAGCAGAGAGATCTAGTCCGACGCAGCCATTTTCCTTAGGCCCTACTGACATTGCAGTAGGGGAAGCCAGAGCTGCAGAAACACATTCGGTTTCTGAAGGTGTCTTCAGACAGACTACCCTCACCATAAAATCTTATGCTAAGCTTAAGACTCCTCTAAAACCAAAAAAGCCTACACTTCAGTCTCCAGGTCAAGGCCCTATGCCTAAGAAACAGATGCTTAAAATAGCTGAAGATTTGATTTCTTTGATCAGGGGTTCCCAACTCCGACAAAAGGTCTAGACAAGAGGAGGATTATGCCTCCTCTGATCAAGTGTCTGTTTCCTCAGGCTCCTCTGAGGAACAAGATTACTCCTTTCCCCCTTATGAAGATTATGATGCTGAAGACTCCATTCCCTCAGCTTCTCCCCCTGCAGATTATTCCTTTGGGGAAACGTTACACACCATGAGGGAACATTTCCACTGGGAAGGTCAGGACTACTCTGACTCAAAGAAAAGGCTCTGAGAGTTTCTTTTACTCCCCCAGCACAGACCACTTGCTATCCCCCCAGTTTTGGACATTGTGGATGATGTCTTCTTAGAATCTAGTTTAAATGCAGATTCTCTGCCTCCTGCTCCAGCCAAACCAGATAGGTACTATAGAGTGCCTGACTCACACAAATTCAGTTACAAAAGCCCTGCTGCTGATCCAGAGACAATCTCCCAGGGTCCCAAAGGGGCTAAGGCTTCTATGGCTAAAAATCCTGTACCCTCAGAAAGGGACTCCAGAGCACTAGATAGGTGGGGGAAGAAGGTTTACACCTCAACTACTCTGGGTATGAGAGCACTAAATTGTCAATTTCACATGCTTAAATACCAGCAATTCCTAATGTCTCAAATAAAACAAAAGATGGCCATGCACCCTCAACAGTCTGAATTCAAGGAAATGCAAGATCTGTTGCATGCAGCTGAACAGGTGGGCAAACATTCTTTACAATGTGGTTTTGATGCCTTGGAAGCTTCCCCTAGAGCAGCTGTTACTGGGTCTGTTATACGTAGGCATGCTTGGTTAAAGGAACAATCTCTGCCAGATCATGTTAAAGCAAAGTTACTGGATGCACCCTTACAGCAGGATGTCTTATTTGGGGTTAAAGCAGAGGAGGTTTTAAAGAAAATGGAGGATAAGGCAAAATCTATGCATACGGTCAAATATTTCTTACAGGTACAGCCCCCACGCTTCAGCAGAAATTGGCCAACAAAAAATTGTTTTTTTCCAGCTTCTGACAGACCACAGAGGGGTAAATACAGGCACCCAAGGGGCAGAGGACAAGCACAAATCCCTTACAAACCTCGACAATGGGGCACTACAACACAGAAGGGAGGAGAAGACAAGGTCCCAAACCACTAGAAGGCAAACGCAATGACTTAAACCTCAAATTGCCAAGCAAAACACTCTTGGCAGCTCCCTTGGGAGGAAAATTAGCACTTTTTACAGACAACTGGCGCATCGTCACAACGGACAAATGGGTCCTAGACATTATCTCACACGGATACAGATTCCATTTCCACACCTTGCCAAGGATAAAAGGAATGCCAAACCTGCCACAAAATCAATGGGCAGAGGCACAAAAACAAATTACAGCTCTCATGGACATGAGAGCCATTCAACTGGTACCTACACAGGAGCAAGGCCAAGGATTTTACTCAAGGCTCTTTCTAGTCCACAGAAAGGACAATGCTTGGAGACCCATTCTGGACCTTTCAGTTTTAAACACTTTCTTGCAAGTACCCAAATTCAAGATGCTGACACTACAGCAGCTTCTTCCCATGTTGGGCAAGAAAGCTTGGCTAGTAACGTTGGACCTCAAGGAGGCATACCTGCATGTCCCTATCAGACAAAATTGCAGAAGATACCTCCGTTTCATTGCAGGTTCAACCCATTACCAATTCTCTGCACTGCCCTTTGGCTTATCTACTGCGCCCAGGGTCTTCACAAAATGCCTGGCACCAGTAATTGCATACTGCAGACGAAGAGGAATTCAAATGTACCCATACCTGGATGACTGTCTCATCCAAGCAGAAAGCAAGGACATTCTCTTACAACACCTGGCTTTTGTAAAACATCTTCTGAGTTGCCTAGGGTACACAGTAAACGAAAAGAAATCAAAACTAGTACCCTCACAAAATATGACAATGTTCATCGTGTTACCCTGCTGCAGTCATCACACTTGGGTTATCCTGTCGCAGTCGGACGGATTTCCAAAGTCTTGGTCCGACGTCGGTTGCTATCGCCTCATCCCTGACGTCAGTGCGCCAGGGGTACATATATTGCAACCGACGCCATTTTCTTCAGTCTTTCTTGCCGCGCGGTGCCCGAAGCAGAAGCAGTTCGCAAGTGCCGGTCGGCCGACTCCTGAGATTTTCGAATTCGAATTTCAGACTGAAGTCTTCTATAAAGCTAAGTACCCCGTTGGGGAAACTTTTCTTGCCTCAGACCGATGTCAGAAAAAGTTAACAATTGTATTTCTTGTGGGAAGCAAATACCTCATAAGGATTTTCATTCTTATTGCATACCCTGCCTAGGCCCTGATCACGACGTCACTTCTTGTCTTTTTTGTGCTAGATTTAATATACGTACTATTAAAAGGCGATTTGATTTCGCACAACACTTTTTTGGCAGAAAATTTAATTATAACATGCCGTCGGAGCAACCGACTACCGGCGTGCACAAAATGCGCAGGGATAAGGATCGACAGCCCAGGCCTAAGCCCGATTCCGAGGCCTCGGTTGATCCGGTCTCCGGTTCTGCAGTTATCAGTGAGGCTCCGACACAGCCTTTGACTACCGCAGTTGAGGAACCCGAGACCGCTACGGATATTTTGACGGAATGTACTAGGCCGACGCAGCCTTTAACTTCAGGCCCTACCGACGATTTACCTTCCAAGGACGTCGGTACTTCTGAAACACCATCGCCTTCTGAAGGCGTTTTCAGACCGACAACTCTTACAGTCAAGACGTTTTCCAAACTGAAGACTCCTTCCAAATCGAAAAAGGCTTCACTTCAGTCTCCTGTTCAAGGCCCTATGCCTAAGAAACAGATGCTCAAGATGGCTGAAGATCTGATTTCTCTTATCAGGGGTTCCCAGCCTCCTCCTGACATAAGGCCTAGACAAGAGGAAGAATCTGCTTCCTCTGAACAACTGTCTGTTTCTTCGGATTCTTCTGAAGACCAAGACTTTTCCTTCTCTCCTTATGAAGATTCTGATGCTGAGGACTCTATTCCCTCAGCTTCCCCTCCAGAAGATTACTCTTTTGGGGAAACTTTACACACTATGAGGGAACATTTTCACTGGGAAGATCAGGATTACTCTGATTCCAAGAAAAGGCTCAGAGAGTTTCTTTTACTCCCCCAACACAGACCTCTAGCCATCCCTCCTGTTTTGGACATTGTGGATGATGTCTATTTAGAATCCAGTTTCAACCCTGACTCTCTGCCTCCTGCCCCGGCCAAGCCTGACAGATACTACAGAGTACCTGATTCCCATAAATTTCTTTACAAAAGCCCAGTAGCTGACCCAGAGACTATCTCCCAGGGTCCCAAGGGGGCTAAGGCTTCCATGGCTAAAAATCCAGTACCTTCTGAAAGGGATTCAAGAGCACTAGACAGATGGGGGAAAAAGGTTTACACCTCAGCCACTTTAGCTATGAGAGCTCTAAACTGTCAATTTCATATGCTTAAGTATCAGCAATTTCTGATCTCTCCGTTAAAACAAAAGGTAACCCTCCCTCAACAATCTGAATTGAAAGAAGTACAGGATTTGTTGCACGCCACCGAGCAGGTGGGCAAACATACCTTACAATGTGGGTTTGATTCTTTGGAGGCCTCCTGCAGAGCAGGTTCAACCCATTATCAATTCTCTGCACTGCCCTTTGGCTTATTTACTGCGCCCAGAGTTTTCACAAAATGCCTGGCACCAATAATTGCATACTGCAGACAAAGAGGAATCCAAATATATCCATACCTGGACGACTGCCTCATCCAAGCAGAAAGAAAAGACATTCTCATACAACATCTGGCTTTTGTGAAGCATCTACTAAATTGTCTGGGGTACACAGTAAACGAAAAGAAGTCAAAACTAGTACCCTCACAAAAAATGACATTCCTGGGTGCCAGCTTGGACACAACGGCCCAGAAGGCTTATCTTACACCAGACAAGCAATTACAACTGACTCAATATTTCAAGACAATGGCAACAAAGACCCAATTAACTGCAAGAAAAAAAATTCTGCAGGCTTTGGGCTTCATGGCATCTTGCATTCTGATAATACCATTTGCAAAACTGCATATGAGGAAATTACAATGGTACCTAAAAAGCGTATGGTCTCAACACAGCCACAGCTTGGACACAGTGATATCTCTCATTCCCTGCCTTCAACAGGAATTTCTATGGTGGGCACAGGCATGTCACCTCAACAAGGGGGTCAGCCTTTCACCTTGCCCCCACCCAGGCAAACTATCACAACAGATGCTTCAGACTATGCCTGGGGGGCACATATGGCAGGGCAATGCATTCAAGGCCTATGGACTGCAGAACAAAGAAAACTGCACATAAACCAAAAAGAGATGCTAGCTGTACAGAAAGCTCTGACAGCCTTCAAGGATCTACTACAGCCTGGACAACTCTCAATAAAGACGGACAACACCACAGTAATGTGGTACATAAACGAACAAGGGGGCACACATTCCTACCCTCTTTGTAGGCAAGCAATAATCTTATGGAACACAGCTCTGACCTACCAAGTCCAGTTACAAGCTCACTTCCTGCCAGAACAGAAAAACACATTGGCAGACAACCTAAGCAGAAACATCAAAGATCCCCATGAGTGGAAGCTAGACCCACAAATATTTGCAATGATAACTCAAAGATGGGGCCTACCAAATATAGACCTATTTGCCAGTCCTCAAAACTACCAGCTGACAAAATTTTGTACAAGGACATTCCACCTTCAAGCTTGGAAAGTGGATGCTCTCTCCTCCAGTTGGAAAAACTTGACAGCATATGCCTTTCCTCTTCTCACAAAGGTTCTTCTGAAGGTCAAAAAGGAGAAACCTTGAATGATTCTCATAGCCCCAGACTGGCCACGCCAGCACTGGTACCCGCTATTGAAGAATATGGCTCACAGCCCACCATGGATATTGCCTCACATACCTCATTTGCTCACACAGCAAGACAAGCAGATTCTACACAGCCAGATCAAAACCTTAAACCTGGCTGCATGGCAAGTCAATTAAGCAGCGAACCAGCCCCTCTTTCACAAGCAGTACTGGATGTTATTCTAGAAGCCAGGAGGCCAAGCACCAGGAAGGCTTACTCAGACAAATGGAAAAGGTTTTCTGCTTGGAACCAAGCTAAAGGCCAAGACACAACTCAGCCTCATATGCCTCACATTCTGCAGTACTTAGCTGAGATGTTGCATAAAGGACTTCCCTTCTCCTCATAATCCATGCTTCAGCTATTTCAGCTCACTACGACACAAATCCACCTTTATTTTCAAACCCACTCCTAAGGCAGTTCCTCAGAGGGGCAAAAAACATTAGACTACCTAGAAGAACTCCTACACCAACATGGGACCTCAACTTTGTTCCGGAAAAACTAACGTTACCACCATTTGAACCAGCTTTTTCTGCAGACCTTCAGTTCCTATCTTGGAAGACTGCCCTGCTCCTGGCAATAACTTCTGCTAGAAGAGTTTCAGAATTACAGGCACTTATGGCAGTGGAACCTTTCCTCATTTTTCATCAAGACAGAGTTTCTCTACGAACTAATCCTTCCTTCATGCCTAAGGTGGTTTCCAGTGTAGCTTTAAATCAAACCATCCATCTACCCACTTTCTTCCCCAATCCACAGAACAAAGGTGAGAGACTCCTACATTCCTTGGACATTCACAGGCAGCTTCGATATTACTTGGATAAAACTAAGGCTTTCAGAAAAACTGACCAGCTCTTTGTTTCCTATGCTACAGCTTCTCAAGGGAGGGCCATTTCCATGCAAACCATTTCTAAATGAATAGGCCATTGCATACGTTTCTGCTATACCCATCATGGGAAACCAGTTCCTCCTACCATTAGATCCCACCCTACTAGGGCAACAGTTACCTGTACAGCCTTTCTCAGGGGGGTTCCTACCAAGAAAATTTTAGAAGCTGCAACTTGGAGTTCTGTACACACCTTCACCAAACACTATCACTTCCCTCTTTATTCTAAGTCCAGGGCAGGCTTCGCCACTGCAGTTCTGCAGGGCCTCATTGCCTCCTCTAACCCTCTATAATGCCTCCACCCTACCTTAGCTTTGGGACTCAACCCAAGTGTGATGACTGCAGCAGGGTAACACAATGAACATAGTACAGTTTTGTACCTACCATAAATGTAGATGTTCGAGTGTTCACCCTGCTACAGTCCAGGTTACCCTCCCTCCAACCCCTCTGATCTACTGGCTAAACCTTTGCTATGCCTTACTGATGTATTTGCTTATAGTTGAAGGGTTTTTGTGTCTGTACATTGATGTCCTTCAAGGATGCATCTGCAGTCATCACATATGGGTTGTCCTGCCTCAGGCAGCCCTTCGGTCGGCCGGATTCCAAAGTCTGGGTCCGGCTGATGTCCTCCCGACGTCAGAGCGCCTGGGGTATAAAAGCGCCAGCCGACGCCATCTTCCTCAGTCTTCCTTGCCGCGTGGTGCCCGAAGCAGAAGCAGTTCGCAAGTGCCGGTCGGTCAGCTCCTGTAATTCAGCTAACGAAGACTTCAAAAGCTAAGCACCCGTTAGACTCTTTCTTGCCTCAGCCGATGTCAGAAAAAGTTAATAATTGTTTAACTTGTGGGAAACAAATACCTCATAAGGATTTCCACTCTTACTGCCTCCCCTGCTTAGGCCCAGACCACGTCTCGGCCTGTTCAGCCTGTGCTTCCTTCAACCGACGCACTCTTAGACGTCGGTCGGAGTTCGCAGAGGAGTTTTTTGGGGCTAGTTTTTCTTATTTATTTATTTATTTATTTATTTTACATTTGTTAACCGGGAAATTCCGACTGGACCAGGTCCATTTTCAGCGGAGGCCCGGGGAGAAAAGCTCCAACATCAAGTTATACAAATACAGTACATCCAGCATAATACACAAAACAGGTTACATCATGTATGCTGAGCATAGTAATATAACAAGAATTAATAAAAACACTCCAGGTAAAAGATATAGAACATGGGTAAAAAGACAATGTCAGTCATACTTTGGTAAGAAAAGAAAATATATCAAGTAAGATTCTACAGTTAAAAGTACCCTTTCAGATGACCAAGCCTACAGGGATCAGAGCTCCAGCATGTGATCAGAGGGAATTTGGGGAGTTAATAGTAGTATGGGTAGGGTTATGTGATACAAGGGCATAACCATGTACTAAGAAGGTGCGATTTGAGGGAGTTTTGAATATGGATGTGGAGGGGGCAGTGGACACAGATAGGGGAAGAGAGTTCCAATTTCTGGCAACGGTGTGGGAGTAGAGCTTTCCTGCATTATTGTTAGCCTTGGTGATGGAGAGGAGAGATTTTCACTGGATCTTAGGTATCGGTTTGTAGTATAGATAGTAAGTAGGTTGGATAATGAGGGGGTTTTTTCAGGATATTTGAGAATATTGTAGGCTGTGCCCAGCTGGTGATAGTTAAGTAGCTGTGGTAGCTCAAGCCATTTTAGTTCTTTTAGTGCAGCACAGTGATGGGTTCTATAGGTTGAGTTAGTAGCAAACTTGGCTATTTTATTGTAGCATGATTCTAGTTTGTCTAGGTCACATTGTCTGATTTGGGTAAAGATTGGTGCATGATAATAGAGTTGAGAGGAGGTGGCTTTGTGCAAGAGTGACTCTTGCTTTTGTGAGAGAAAGGACTTATGCCTGTATAGGAGCCTAGTTTTTGTGTACTAGTTTTATGGTATGTGAGATGTGAACATCAAAGTGGAGATTATTGTCTATTTCAATGCCCAGAAGTTTGGTGTGGTTAGAAGGAGATGGTGGTGCCGTCATTAGAGGTTATGGTAAAGGAGAGGGTTTTTGATCTATTAGGGGTAAATAGTAGCAGTTTTGTCTTTTGGGATTTAGAATTAGTTGGATCCCAGATATCCATTTTCTACTGAGATAAAGGTATCTTGAGTGAGTGTACGTGAGGGTGGTGGAGATGAGGCGGAGCAGATCAGAGTTGAATCATCTGCATATTGTATGAGTGTGGCATGTTGTGTAGAGCATTTGAGGTTATTTGTGAAAATAGAGAACAACAGCGGGCCCAGTATAGAGCCCTGTGGGACACCTATGGTGGCTGGAAGTTGTGTAGACAGAGTTCCTTTCCACTGGACTGATTGTTGCCTGTCAGACAAGTAGCTTCTGAACCAGGCCATAGTAGAGGAGGTGAAGGATAATGATGTTAGTGAGTCTAGTAGAATGGAGTGGAGACCATATCAAATGCTTTTGAGAGGTCTAGGAAAATGGCTGATACATATTTGTTATCATTTCTGTGAAGGTTTATATAATTAGTGAAAGATAAAAGGGCTGTGGTAGTGCTGTGATGTGGACGGAAACCGTGTTGTGTGGTAGATAGTAGATTGTGTGTGTTAAGAAATGTCATCACTTGCAAGTGGATGCATTTCTCAAGAATTTTGGATAAGGGGCAAAGGATGGCAATAGGTCGGTAGTTGGAGAATTCATAAGAATTACCTCCTTTATGGAGAGGAATGATGCGAGATACTTTCCAGAGTTTGGGTATGTAGGATTCTAGTATGGAGCGGTTGATAAGGATGGAGACAGGATATGATAAGGAGTCACTAGCCATTTTAGGTATGCAGCTGGTATGTTATCAGCTGCTAGTGTGGTTGGCTTTAGTTTTAGGAGGAGTTTTTTGATAGTTGAGATGGGCACTGGTGATAGGCTGAAAGAGGGGTGTGGAATAGGTTATGTTGTGACTGAGGTAGAATGTTTTTGGTTATTTGACTGGACAGGGCCAAGATGGATTTAGTAAAATGGTTATTAAATTGAGAAGCTGTGTCTAGGGTATTGTTAGTAGAGATGGGTGCTGGGGTTGTGGTTTTGCCTGGCTTTAGTAGGGAGTTAATGGCATGCCAGAATTTTTGTGGACTATTTGAATATTTCCTTTGGGCGCTAAGAAAATAGTTTTGTTTGTTTATTTTGGATTCAGCCTTGGCCTTGTTTCTAAGCTGTTGATAGTATTGTCTGGAGCTAGGGGTTTTGTCAGTTTTCCAGATTTTCCAGGCTTTATCTCTAGCTTTTAGTAAGGCTCTGGTGTCTCTATTTAGCCAGGTGCATAGTTGGCTTTAACTCTGATCTTTCTGCTGGGAGCCAGACTGTTAAGGATGTTAGAGAAGGTTGTATTGAAGTAGTCTACTGCCTGGTCTATCCCTAGTGTCCGTAGTGGTTCCCAGTTGCAGTGGCTTAGGACAGTATTTAGGTATCGTGGGGTGAGGTTACGGTCATCTCGCATAAATTTGTAGACTACTGGTTTGGGGTGATTGGAGTGTTTCTGGAGTAGGAAGGTGCGGAGATGATCACTTAAGTCATCTGGGAGGCAGCCTACTGTATAGTTTTGTTTGGGATAGTTGGTTAGTGTCCAGTCCAGTATGGATTCTCTCTTTGTTCTCTCATCTATTCTAGTTGGTTCTTTAATTAGTTGAGAGAACCCATATAGATTGATATGTGTAGAGGGGCTGCTGGAGTTACAGGTTGCCCAGTCAGTGTTAAGGTCTCCTAGTAGGATCGTTTCCTGAGGTAGATTGTCCTTTGTCCAGTGTAGGATGTCTTCTATTATGAGCGAGTTGTTGCCTGGAGGTATATAGCAGCATATTATATTAATCTTCTTGGTGTTTCTTATGGATAGGACAGAAAACAGGACTTCAGCAGTTTGAAAAGTGGGTGGTGTGGTGTGCAGGAGCTGGAGGTTAAGGGTGTTTTAAAGAGAATGGCTACTCCTCCTCCTTTCCTGTTTGTTCTATCAGATCTAAGTGTATTATACCCTGGGGAAGAAAGACTTCATCTTGGATACTGTGTAAGTCAGGTTTCTGTAATGGCAAGTATATCAGGGTTGTAGTGGGCTATGAATGCATGTAGGTCTGTTAGCTTATTGGTAATACTTCTTATGTTGAGATTTAGGATTAGCAGCTCAGATGTTTGTCTAGCCGAGAGGGACCTGGATTTGGGTGAATGTCACCAGAGGTTAGCAGAATTTGTAGGAGTGTCAGTATGTGTTTTTAATATTAATTGTTTGTAGCTTGGTCTATGAAAGTTTTTCTTAGTGTGATGAGATGGTGTAATTTTTGTTAGTGAGTAGTATGTAGTTGTAAGATTTATGATTGTAGGGCAGATGTAGAAGTCTGAGTGAGTTTGAGAGGGTGGGCTAGTGTGGGTAGTGTGATAGCAGTTGTGCAACGGTAGATCTGTTTGTAAGGAAGTTAGGAAGGTTAGCGATAGTAGAGCTAGTGATAGGGATGTGAGTGTGGGTAACATGATACTACTTTGAGTGAGAAGAACAACTAGGATTCCTGGTTGGTTGTGTGTGAGGGTAGAGTTGTGTTGCCTGGGAATGTGTTTTGGGAGTGGGATATAATTGGATTGGGGGTGGGGGGAGGTAGGATGAGTGGGTTGGGCTAGTTGTTAGGGAATTAGGGGTTGGACTACTGGTCAGGTGATTAGGGGTTAGAATAAAAGGAGAAGTAGTGGGGGCGGGTGGCAATAGGGGCAGGGAGGGAGGAGCAAGCCCGGCGCGCAGCGAGCAGTGCTAACACCGACTAAGTGTTTCTTTAGGCTTTGGTAAGTATGTAATGTGCGAAGCGGGCTAACACCGACTAAGTGTTTCTTTAGGCTTTGGTAAGTATGTAATGTGCGAAGCGGGCTAACACCGACTAAGTGTTTCTTTAGGCTTTGGTAAGTATGTAATGTGCGAAGCGGGCTAACACCGACTAAGTGTTTCTTTAGGCTTTGGTAAGTATGTAATGTTAGCTTAAATTGTAATATGTTCAACTGAAATTTTAACTGTAATTTAATATGTTTGCACGAAGTTATAGGCTATGTTATGGGCACAGAGTATTATTTTCTGACATTCTTACAAGGATATAGAATTAAAGCTGGGGTTAGTTACAGATGAAACAGGAGAGGAAAAGAAATGCTCTTTTATAGATTTGAGTATTTCTCAACAGAAACTTGACTTTAGTTGGGGGGGGGCACTAACTGGAGAGCAATATACAACTGTTTAGTCCTGGTGATGTACTCATCAGTACAGAGGTTTGACTAAGGAACTATACAGCAGAAATATACTAATACACTCACTAACATTTGTTTAAGTTAATGCAAGTAAGGTATTTTACTGTCTAGACACTTGGAAGTTAAGCACCTACATTAGTATTTAGTCGTTTTAGTTGCAGGACAAGTGTCTGTGGGTGCCCAGTGCTCAAGAGAAACAACTGAAATTTCTACTGCTTGATATGGGGGGCAGAGACCTGCTTGACCTGAAGGATGGTTTGGATTACTGAAAGAAAAATAGAAGAAAAATGTAAGAGAGCATTAGGTTAAGGCAGCACATACTGTGTGACCAGTCAGATTGGATTTTTGTTTAGCAATAGTCAATAACAAAAACATCAGACAATGGTTAATCCTGCTTCAGCACCGGATAACATAAAATATTTCTTATGGCAACATACAAATATAAAATGTAAATATAGAAAGCAGTCCTCTACTAAATTAAGCAAGATACACTTTCAATGTATTTAAAAACTAGTCAATGCAGTTAGACAGAGCAGTGAAATGCAGCATGTGAAATAGCCCTTCTGGCTCTATAACAGTAAACAAGGAAAACAGAACATATCTAGGTGCATATGTGACAGCAGTTCAGTAAGCAGAATTATCTAAAGGCATCCTGCAGTGTTAAACATAACAGAAACATATAGTATAAGCTGTTGTACTAAAGCATTAGGAATTAAACCACAATATACAGCATACCTTGAATGCAAAAACCTTACAGTAGGATGATTACACACCAAGGGAGACAAACAGCTGCTGTTGGATTTGAAACAAAAAAACAAAATGGCACACTGGGTTTAAATTACCTCAGGTTATCCAATACAGAACAAGAGCTGGAGGAGGGAGGGGTAAAGACTACATGGAAGGAGAAGGCTAGCCAATGGTTAAATGAACTCTGCAGACACTCACTGTAAAGTGCAAAAGGAATAGAAACCACTCATTGAACCTTAAGAAAAGGTATGCTACTTTGCACAGTCACTCTACTTTATACTATAAAATCAAGGCAAATGTAGACATTATCCAATTTACCCTGACATTCTTAAAAGGATATAGAATTAAAGCTGGGGTTAGTTACAGATGAAACAGGAGAGGAAAAGAAATGCTCTTTTATAGATTTGAGTATTTCTCAACAGAAACTTGACTTTAGTTGGGGGGGGGGGGCACTAACTGGAGAGCAATATACAACTGTTTAGTCCTGGTGATGTACTCATCAGTACAGAGGTTTGACTAAGGAACTATACAGCAGAAATATACTAATACACTCACTAACATCTGTTTAAGTTAATGCAAGTAAGGTATTTTACTGTCTAGACACTTGGAAGTTAAGCACCTACATTAGTATTTAGTCGTTTTAGTTGCAGGACAAGTGTCTGTGGGTGCCCAGTGCTCAAGAGAAACAACTGAAATTTCTACTGCTTGATATGGGGGGCAGAGACCTGCTTGACCTGAAGGATGGTTTGGATTAATTAGTATTTAGTCGTTTTAGTTGCAGGACAAGTGTCGGAGACCCCGACTTCACATTTAACTAAGAAACGGAAAGACAAGGACCGACATACGCGGGCCGTGGTTTCGGCTGAAACCGCGGCTAGGCCTACCGCTAGTGTCTCGGTCTCGGCTGATACCGAGTCCTTGGAACTTCCGAACCCTGAAACGGTACAACCGACAGCCTCGGCCCCAGAGGCTCCCGCCGAGTCGGTTATGGAATTGCCTTCAGAAACTGGTGTTTTGGAAGCTTCCGACACCATACCACTAGACAAAGCTACACCAGCACGTGGTGCAGCCAGGCCTCCTGCATCCATGTCCATTAAGGCCTTCACCAGGGCTAAAGCTGCTAAGCACACTAAAGCCATGCTTCCCAGGGTTATTCCTCAGGGACCCTCTTCTAGTTCCCAGATCCTAACCTTGGCAGAGGACCTTATCTCTTTAATCAGGGGCTCTCAGCCCCATCCAGACAGGGGCTCCCAACCTCCTCTAGACAAAAGGCCCAGGGTAGATCCCCCCCTGATCCCCTCTCCTCAGAGGAGGCCTCTGATGGCTCGGATCACTCGGACTACCAGGAGGAGGCTTTTTCGGCCTATGAGGATTCGGATGCAGAGCAATCTATCCCCTCAGCCTCCCATCCTGAAGAGCTTTCCTTTGGGGAGACCCTTCACTCTATGAGAGAGCATTTCAGATGGCAGGGCCAGGAATATTCTGATTCCAGAAAAAGACTAAGAACTTTTCTTCATTTACCTCAGCATAGACCTTTGGCTATTCCTCCTGTTTTAAATGTCATTGATGATGTGTACTCTGACTCTAGTATGACCCCTGATACTCTGCCTCCGGCTCCTGTTAAACCCGATAGGTATTACAGGGTCCCGGACTCACATAATTTTCTTTGCAAGGCCCACTCTGCTGATCCTGAAACTATTTCCCAGGGCCCTAAAGGGGTTGCAGCTGTTACTACTAAGAACCCACTCCTCTGCAAAGGAGTCCAGGGCTTTAGAGAGATGGGGTAAAAAAGTGTATACTTCTGCCACTCTTTCCATGAGGGCATTAAATTGTCAATTTCATATGATACAGTACCAAGAGTATTTGTTAGAAGAAATGCATAAGAAACTGTCTTCTACTGAACCCCTTGATCGCAAATCCCTTCAGGATCTGGTGCATAATTCCCAGCAGGTTAGCAACCATTTCTTGCAGTGTGGTTATGATGCATTGGAAGCTTCATGTAGGTCAGCAATGACAGGTGTAGTCATACGTAGGCATGCTTGGCTGAAGGAACAATCTCTGCCAGACCATGTTAAAGCTAAGCTTTTGGATGCTCCACTGGAAAAGCAAATGTTATTTGGTTCCACTGCTCAAGAGGTCCTAAAGAAATTTGAGGAAAAGGCAAAATCTGTACAAACAGTTAAGGATTTTCTTCAAGTTCAACCACCAAGATTCAGCAGAAATTGGCCTTCCAAGAATTGGTCCTTTCCGGACACAGAAAGATTTCAGAGAGGAAGGAACAGGCGTGCCAGAGGTAGAGGGCAAGCTAGGGGCTCCTACAGAGGCTGTCAATGGCAACCTCCAAACCAGACAGGTAGTGCAGGACCTGCAACTGCTGCACAAGGACAAACTCAATGACTTTGCTTTGACTCCGCCAACCAGGGCTCAATTAGAAGCACCTTTGGGCGGAAAGCTTTCTTTATTCTCAAAAAATTGGCACAGCATTACGAAAGACAAATGGACACTGCAAATAATAGACAACAGATACAGGTTCCATTTCCACACATTGCCAAAAAGAAAAGGCATGCCCGGTCTACCACCAAATCAAAGGGCAGAGGCTTTGAAACAAATCTCAAACTTACTACAAACGAAAGCCTTAGAAAAAGTTCCTGTTTCAGAACAAGGCCAAGGATTTTACTCCAGACTATTCCTTGTTCCAAGAAAAGAAAATCAATGGAGACCGATTCTCGACTTGTCCGCACTGAATACTTATCTCATTGTGCCAAAATTCAAAATGCTGACTCTACAGCAACTCCTTCCCATGCTGGGCAAGGGGTCTTGGCTGGTGACTCTAGACCTCAAGGAGGCATACCTGCATGTCCCTATCAGACAAAGTTGCAGAAGACACCTCAGATTTCTTGCAGGGTCAGAGCATTATCAATTTTCAGCATTGCCTTTTGGCTTATCTACTGCGCCCAGAGTATTCACGAAATGCCTGGCATCAGTAATAGCACACTGCAGACTTCAGGGGATTCAAATATACCCATATCTGGACGACTGCCTTATACAAGCGGACAGCCAACAAACTTTGGTAAAGGACTTAAATTATGCCATCAATCTTCTGCAGGCCTTGGGATATACAGTCAACATGCACAAATCAAGACTTGTTCCATCCCAAAGAATAACTTTTTTGGGTACGGATCTAGATACAACCACCCAAATGGCTTATCTCACAGAAGAAAAACAAAGACAAGTACCGGATTACTTCAAGAATCTGACAAGACAAACCCAGCTGACTGCAAGGAAAATCCTGCAGGCCCTGGGTTACATGGCATCCTGTATTCTTTTGATCTCACAAGCAAGGCTACATATGAGGAAGCTACAGTGGTACCTAAGGAGTTTATGGACTCAGCACAGTCACAGTTTAGAAGCTTTAATCCCACTCATTCCATGCCTTCAAAAGGAATTTCTGTGGTGGGCTTAGGCCAGCCAGTCCAACAGGGGGTTGCCCTTCACAAAGCCAAAAACCTCCCAAACTATTACAACAGACGCTTCAGACCTAGGTTGGGGAGCACACATGGAGGGCAGAGGTATACAAGGACAGTGGTCACAAAAGGAGCAACGCATGCACATAAATCAAAAAGAAATGCTAGCAGTGATACATGCAATCGAGGCCTTCAAACTCTTTTGCATCAAGGCCACCTTCTAATAAGGACAGACAACACCACAGTTATGTGGTACATAAACAAGCAAGGAGGTACCCATTCCTACCCTCTTTGCAGACTGGCAATGAAACTATGGGATCTTTCCTTGAAACTCAATATACAGCTGCAAGCTCAGTTTGTGCCAGGGAAAGACAATACACTGGCAGACAGCTTAAGCAGAAATATCATCGATGCGCACGAATGGATGCTGCACCCAGACATCTTCCTACAGATAACACAATCTTGGGGGAGGCCGGACATAGATCTATTTGCATCCCCACACAATCATCAACTGAAGAAATTCTGCTCAAGGACATACCACCGACAAGCGTGGAAAGTGGATGCCCTCTCTTTCAGCTGGAGAAATCTGACAGTGTATACATTTCCACCTATCCCATTAATGACCAAGGTGTTACTGAAGATCAGGACAGAGCAGCCAAAAGTAATTCTGATAGCTCCAGACTGGCCAAGACAGCACTGGTACCCACTGCTAAGGAGCATGTCACGTACGAAACCATGGCCTCTTCCTCTATGGCCACTTCTACTGACACAGCACAGGTACAAAACTCTACATTCCAACCTGAAAACCTTGCAACTAACAGCCTGGAGAATACCTTGACTCCTCCTCAGGATAAGCTATCCCAGAGAGTGAAGGATATTATTATGGAAGCTCGCCGCCCTTCCACAAGAAAGGCATATTCAGCAAAATGGAAAAGATTTCTCATTTGGAACACCACAAAGGGCCTAGATTCGACAGTGATGAACATGGCACACATCCTGGAATATTTGGCAGAAATGTTCCACAATGGTCTGTCTTACTTTTCTATTAAAATTCATGCTTCAGCAATTTCAGCAGAGTACAATACTGATCCACCTGTCTTCTCTCATCCTCTCCTAAGACAGTTTCTAAGAGGAATCAAAAACATCAAACCTCCTCGAAAACCACCTCTACCTGCTTGGGACCTTAACTTTGTGTTGGAAAAACTAACGCTGCCTCCCTTTGAACCAGCAGCATCTGCAGATCTACAGTACCTTTCATGGAAGACTGCCTTCCTTTTGGCCATAACCTCAGCAAGAAGAGTTCCGGAGTTGCAGGCCCTGATGGCAGTACAACCATTCATTATTTTTCATCAGGACAGAGTTTCATTGAGAATTAATCCTACATTTATGCCAAAGGTGGTATCCAGGGTTTCATTAAACCAAGCCATTCACTTGCCTACCTTCTTCCCAAATCCACAAAACAAAGGGGGGGGAAACTTCTGCACACCCTGGACATTCACAGACAGTTGCGCTACTACTTGGACAGAACTAAAAGTTTCAGAAAAGCTGACCAGCTGTTGGTAGCATATGCTCCTGGTACTCAAGGAAAAGCAATTTCCAAGCAATTTCAAAATGGATAGGAAATTGCATTTGCTTTTGTTACTCCTTTCATGGAAAGACTGTACCAACTAACATTAGACCCCATTCCACGAGAGCCACAGCCACCTCCACAGCCTTCTCAAGAGGGGTGGATACCAAGGACATTTTAGAAGCTGCCACATGGAGCTCCGTGCATACATTTGCCAAGCATTACAATTTACCTTTATATTCCAGATCCAGAGCAGGCTTTGCTACGGCTGTCCTGCAGGGAATCTTAGCTACCCCATCCTTTTCTTAGTTCCTCCACCCCCAGATTGGCTATGGTATTCTACCCATATGTGATGACTGCAGATCCTTGAAGGACATAGTACAGTTTTGTACCTACCATAAATGTAGATGTCCGATAGGTATGCATCTGCAGTCAGGTTTACCCTCCCTCCTTCCCCTCTGTGGTATTCTTGGGTACTTAACCCTCTAATAGCTAGGTGGGGGAATCTATTATGGTGTATTTGTTTTTTATATATATATATATATTATTGTGCATGTTTGGATTTTTATTGCATTCTCCAAATTTAGCCTTCCGTAGAGGGCACCTGGCATCTGGGCAAGAAAAACTGAGGAAGATGGCGTCAGCTGACGCTTTTATACCCCAGATGCTCTGACGTCAGGGAGGGGGCGACATCAGCCGACGCCGGATCCAGACTTTGGAATCCGGCCGACCGAAGGGCTGCCTGAGGCAGGACAACCCATATGTGATGACTGCAGATGCATACCTATCGGACATCTACATTTATGGTAGGTACAAAACTGTACTTTCTCATTTTTTGGTACTAATTTGGATCACTTTTTTGGGGGCACGTGACATCTGGGACAAGAAAAACTGAAGAAAATGGCGTCGGTTGCAATATATGTACCCCTGGCGCACTGACGTCGGGGATGAGGCGACAGCAACCGACGTCGGACCAAGACTTTGGAAGTCCGGCCGACTGCAGGACCGCCTGACGACAGGACAAGTGTGATGACTGCAGCAGGGTGAACACTCGAACATCTACATTTATGGTAGGTACAAAACTGTACATGTTCTTCATCTCACATTGCTGCAGTCCTTACACTTGGGTATAGCGCTGTCCTCGGTCGGCCCGAATACCAAAGTATATGGCTGGCGGTCATGGCGCATTAAACTGACGCCAGGGACGCCAGGGTATAAATGCGCATGACCGGCGTCATATCCTCAGTCTTTTTGCGCGTGGTCCGATGCAGAAGCAAATTTGCGAGTGCAGGTTGGCGTCCTGAGATTTTTCGAACGGAGTTTCAGACCGAATCAAGTTGGCTAAGTACCCGTTGGGAATATTTTGGTTTTTCTTGCCTCAGTATTTTACCGGATGTCAGAAAAGTAAATAACTGTATTTCTTGCGGAAACAGATACCACATAGGGACTACCACAGCTTGTGTATACCGTGTTTAGGGCCTGAGCACGACGTTGTTGGGTGTTCCTCTTGCGCTAGATTTAACAAGCGTGCAATAAAGAGGAGATTAGACTGCGCTAGGTTAGTCTTGAAGCGGTGCAATTACAAAATGCCGCCGGATGCTCCGGCGCCCGCTACTCAAGAAGCGCAAGGACAAAACACCTAGGCCTAGGTTAGAGGCACCAGCCGACCTGGACGTCGGTTCTTTAGAGGGCACGGTTGTGCCAGAGGCCCAAACAGAAGTTTCCCTAGAATCCCAGGGGGAGACTTTGTTGTTACAGGATGTGTCTTCACAGGAGGTAGGCCAGGCTGAAGGGGCTTCTCAGGTAGCTGTTCTCCCCTCTCTGCCTAAGGTGGTTAGGCCTTCCCCTACTGTTACAAAGGCTTCTTCCAAGAGTAGGCCAGGTTCAGCTGTAGCATGTGCTCCTCCTAGTACTTCGGGCCCTGTGCCCAAGAGACATATGCTTAAGATGGCTGAAGATTTAATTACTATGATTAGGGGTTCTATGCCCCCTCCTGACAAAAGGCCTAGGGTGGATCCTGAATTTGGGAATTTTGAACAGGATTCTGATATTTCTGAGTCTTCGGCTGAGGATTTACAGGAGTTTTCTCATTATTCTGACTCTGATGTGGATGACTCCACCCCTTCTGCTTCTCCTCCTGAGGATTTTTCATTCTCAGAGACTCTCCATGCCATGAGGGAGCATTTTAAATGGGAAGGTCAGGATTTCTCTGATTCCAGGAAAAGACTTAGGGAATTTTTGTTTCTACCTCAGCATAGGCCTTTAGCTATACCCCCTGTTCTTTCTGTGGTGGAAGATGTTTTGCAGAGGCTTCCTTAACCCTGATTCTTTACCTCCCGCTCCTGTTAAACCGGACAGATACTATAGGGTGCCTGAAGCTCACAAGTATCTTTTTAAAAGCCCTAGGGCAGATCCAGAGACAGTTACTCAGGGGCCTAAAGGGGTTAAGGCTTCTGTGGCTAAAATCCAGTTCCTCAGGACAAAGAGGCAAGAGCTTTAGACAGATGGGGTAAGAAAGTGTATACTTCTTCAACTTTAGCCATGAGGGCTTTAAATTGTCAATTCCACATGCTGAGATATCAAATCTATCTCCTTTCACAGTTAAAGTCTAAGGTAGATGCTCTGGCAGAAGGTATTGAATGTAAGGAGTTACAAGATCTGGTACATGTGTCTGAACAGGTGGGTAAGCATTCCTTACAATGTGGTTTTGATGCTGTACAGGCCTCTTCCAGGGTGGCTGCCACTGGTACTGTCCTTCGCAGGCACGCCTGGTTACGGGATCAGAATTTAGCTGAGCATGTTAAGTCAAGGATCTTGGATGCCCCTTTACAATCTGATGTGTTGTTTGGTTCGCCTGTTGAAGCAGTTTTAAAGAAAATGGAGGACAAAGCTAAATCTATGCACACTGTTAAAGATTTTTACAGGTTCAACCACCAAAGTTTAGCAGAAACTGGCCAAGCAAGGCGTGGACATACCCTTCTTATGATTCCCAGTCTAGGGGTAGGTCTAGGCGTGCTAGGGGCAGAGCTCAGGGTTCCTTTAGATCCAGGACAGGGGCTCACCTGCACAGTCTTCAGGGGGCAGGGGTCAGCCTTTCAGACAGACACAATGACCTACCTTTTCAACTGCCAGAACCTCCACGTCTCGCAGCACCTTTAGGAGGAAGACTGACACTTTTCAAAGAGAACTGGAGTTTAATTACCCAAGACAGATGGGTATTGGATATCATTCACCACGGTTACAGGTTTTATTTCCATACCTTACCACCGTTCAAGGGCATGCCAGATATTCCGCCCAACACAAATTGGAAGCTCACAGACAAATATCCATATTGACACAGATAGGGGCCATACAACCGTGCCTATGGCAGAAAGGGGCCTAGGATTTTACTCGCCTATTCCTAGTACCAAAAAAGGGGAACACGTGGAGACCAATTCTGGATTTGTCTATCCTCAACACCTTTCTGGACATCCCCAAGTTCAAGATGCTGACATTGCAACAGCTTTTACCCCTCCTGGGCAAGGATCACTGGATGGTAACTTTGGATCTCAAGAGGCTTACCTTCATGTCCCTATCACTCTAAGCTGCAGGAAGTATCTGCGTTTTGAGCTGGAGATTCACACTATCAATTCTCTGCATTGCCCTTTGGCTTATCCACTGCACCCAGAGTATTCACAAAGGTCCTGGCTCCAGTGATAGCTTTCTTCAGACGGAAAGGAATACAGATCTACCCTTATTTGGACGATTGCCTGATTCTGGCTCAGGGCAGGCGAACTTCTACAGCATTTAAAGTATGTGATAACAGTGCTAAGATGCCTAGGGTATTCTGTGAGCGAAACAAAGTCCAGTCTAGTACCCTCTCAGGACATGTGCTTTCTGGGTGTGAGACTGAATACAGCAGCCCAGATGGCCTTCTTAACCCCGGACAAACAAAAGAATCTTTCCCTTTACTTCCAACAACTATCACATCAGTCCGGCTGACTGCAAGGACAGTCCTTCAAGCCTTAGGGTTCATGGCATCTTGTATTCTGGTGCTTCCCAATGCCAAACTGCATATGAGGAAGCTACAATGGTATCTCAAGAATCTATGGACACAGCACTGCCACGATCTGGACACTGTCATTCCAATAATACCTTGCATCCAAAAGGAATTCTTGTGGTGGGCTCAGCAATGTCACCTAAACAAGGGACTTTCTGTGACCGCCGGAGGCAAGTCAGATTCTAACAACAGATGCCTCAGACAAAGCTTGGGGGGCTCATCTCAATGGAAAATGGATACAGGACAAGTGGCCTGCCAGACTACAACATCTACATATCAACCTAAAGGAGATGTTAGCAGTCCAGTTTGCATTAACAGCTTTCAAGGAATTACTTCTTCCGGGACAGGTGTTGATTCTAACAGACAACACAACTGTCATGTGGTACATCAACAAGCAAGGGGTACACATTCTTACCTCTATGCAGACAAGCAATGATTCTATGGAAACAGCTCTCAGTCTACAACTGGATCTTCAGGCAAGGTTTCTGCGGGGTGCAGAACTCCTTAGCAGATGTGTTAAGCAGGCAAATCATGGATCCCCCAGTGGAAACTGGATCCTCAGGTATTTCAGCAATTAACAGTGTCATGGGGAACACCAGACATAGATCTGTTCGCTTCTCCTCTAAACCACCAGCTGCCAAAGTTTTGCACAAAAGGATACACCAGGCAGCTTGGAAAGCGGATGCTCTTTCTTTCAGTTGGAGAAATCTTCATGTATATGCCTTTCCACCACTTCCTCTACTTCTAAAGGTTCTGCTAAAGGTAAGCCAGGACAAACCAACAATGATCCTGATAGCTCCAGATTGGCCCCGACAGCATTGGTACCCACTACTGAGAAATTTAATAAGGAAACCACCGTGGCCCCTGCCTTTAATTCCTCAAGTGTAGTCTCAAAGGGCGGTCATTTACTCAATGTCAAGCTTCACTCTCTTCATCTCACAGCATGGCATATCCTGTTTTAGCTCATAGCAGGGCTCAACTTCCTCAACAAGTTTTGAATGTGATTATGGAAGCTAGAGACCTAGTACAAGGAAAGTGTATGCGGACAAGTGGAAGAGATTTTTGCTTTGGAGTGCAGCAAAGGGTGTGGATGTTTCTGAGCCTGATTTAAGTGTGGCTCTTCTATATCTTACTGAACTATTGGACAAGGGTTTGTCCTTCTCTTCCATTAAAATTCATGCTGCAGCAATTTCAGCTCACTATGACTGTGATCCACCTTTGTTTTCTCATTCCTTGTTCAAGCAATTTCTCAGAGGAGCAAAGAACATAAGACCTCCACGAAGAGCTCCTACTCCAGCTTGGGACCTCAATTATGTGTTGGAAAAGCTCACTCTGCCACCTTTTGAGCCTGCAGCTACGGCTGAGTTAAAATATTTGTCATGGAAGACTGCTTTTTTGTTGGCCATTACCTCTGCAAGAAGGGTTTCTGAATTGCAGGCCCTTATGGCTGTTGAGCCTTTCTTGATCTTCCATAAGGATAGGGTATCTTTGACTAACCCTTCCTTTATGCCTAAGGTGGTCTCAAGTGTGTCTTTAAACCAGTCTATTCATTTACCTACCTTTTATGCAGACCCCCAAAACAAGGGGAAAAGATCTTGCATACTTTGGCGTGCACAGACAGTTCGCTACTACTTAGATAGGACTAAGGGTTTCAGGCAGTCGCAACAGTTGTTTGTTTCTTTTGCTTTAGGTACTCAGGGCAAGCCTGTGTCAAAGCAAACTCTTTCTAAATGGATTGGGTTTTGCATTTCTTTTTGTTATTCTCAGCATGGCAAGCAGATCCCAACAGGGATCAGACCTCATTCCACTAGGGCTACTGCCACCTCTACAGCCTTTCTAAGGGAGTGTCAACTAAGGACATTTTGGAGGCAGCTACTTGGAGTTCAGTACATACTTTCTCTAAGCACTACCACCTTCCTCTCTACTCTAAATCTAGGGCTGGGTTTGCCACTGCTATTCTACAGGGCATTTTGACAGCTCCTGCTTCTATTTGATTTGCCATCCTCCCTTACCTCTGCTTTGGGAATCTACCCAAGTGTAAGGACTGCAGCAATGTGAGATGAAGAACATAGTACAGTTTGTACCTACCATAAATGTAGATGTTCAAGATCCACATTGCTGCAGTCCAATCCCCTCCGTCCCTCTGTGTTTAGGGGTGGTTGTGTGGTTAGGTTAGTACTTTATTAGATAATTGTTAGAAGTTGTACATAGTTTGGGTGTGGGGGTGTTTAGTGTTTGGTAATTTTTTGATTTTACCCTGTTTAGGGTCTTCTGACATCTGGGGCAAGAAAAGACTGAGGATATGACGTCGGTCATGCGCATTTATACCCTGACGTCCTGGCGTCAGTTTAATGCGCCATGACCGGCGTCAGCCATATACTTTGGTATTCGGGCCGACCGAGGACAGCGCTATACCCAAGTGTAAGGACTGCAGCAATGTGGATCTTCGAACATCTACATTTATGGTAGGTACAAAACTGTACTTTTCCTGGGTGCCAGCTTGAATACAACGGCCCAGAAGGCTTATCTGATGCCAGACAAACAACTGCAATTAACTCAATACTTCAGAACAATGACAACAAAGACCCAACTCCCTGCAAGAAAAATTCTGCAGGCCTTGGGCTTCATGGCATCTTGCATACTACTAATACCATTTGCAAAACTGCATATGAGGAAATTACAATGGTACCTAAAAAGTGTATGGACTCAACACAGCCACAGCTTGGAAACAATGATAAATCTCATTCCCTACCTTCAACAGGAGATGTTCTTCATCTCACATTGCTGCAGTCCTTACATATGGGGTAGTCTGCTGTCCTCGGTCGGCCCGAATACCAAAGTATTAGGCTGACGTCAGTCATGGGCGCCCAGATCTGACATCAGAGCGTCAGGGTATAAAAGCGCATGACCGACGCCATATCCTCAGTCTTTTTTGCCGCATGGTCCGATGCAGAAGCAGCGTTGCAAGTGCCGTTCGGCGTTCTGAAATTTTCGTATTCTGAGTTTCAGACCGAAACCAAGTTGGGCTAAGTACCCCGTTGGGGAATATTTTTGTTTTTTCTTGCCTCATTTATTTCCGGATGTCAGAAAAAGTGAATAATTGTATTTCTTGTGGGAAACAGATACCGCATAGGGATTATCACTCTCTTTGCATTCCTTGTTTGGGACCGGACCACGACGTAGTCGGGTGTCGGTTTTGTGCTAGGTTTAATAAGCGCACTATAAAAAGAAGGTTAGATTGTGCTAGGTTAGTCTTTGGTAAGCGGTGTAATTATAATATGCCGTCGGATCCTCCGATGCCCACTTCCACGAACAAGCGCAAAGACAAATCCTTGAAACCTAGACAGGTTGATTCGTCCGTTTCGGACGCCGGTCCTGCAGAAGCTGCAGTGGAGCAGGTGGATCCGGCTGAAGTTTCTGTTGAGTCTCAGGGGGAAACTTTGATATTGCAGGATGTGGCCTCACAGGAGTCAGGTCAAGCTGAAGGGGCCTCTCAGGTTACTGTTCTCCCTTCTATGCCTAAGGTGGTTAGGCCTTCTGCTACTATTTCTAAGGCTTCTTCTAAGGGCAGGTCTGTTTTGCCTTCCTCTGGTGTCCCTCCAGGTACTTCAGGGTCTGTGCCTAAAAAGCACATGCTTAAAATGGCAGAAGATTTGATTACTTTAATTAGAGGTTCTATGCCCCTCCTGATAAGAGGCCCAGGGTGGAGCCAGAGTTGGAAAGTTTGGATCAGGCCTCAGGCGACTCAGACTCTTCTGCTGAAGATATTCAAGATTTTCCCCTTATTCGGATTCTGATGCAGAGGATTCCACTCCTTCTGCTTCTCCTCCAGAGGATATTTCTTTTCAGAAACTCTGCATTCCATGAGGGAGCATTTTAAGTGGGAAGAACAGGATTTCTCTGATTCACGGAAGAGGCTTAGGGAATTCTTGTTTTACCACAGCATAGACCCTTGGCTATACCTCCTGTTTTAGATGTTGTTCAAGATGTTTTCTCGGAGGCTTCCTTAATCCAGATTCTTTGCCTCCTCGCCAGTTAAACCGGACAGGTATTACAGGGTGCCTGAGGCTCATAAATATTTGTATAAGAGTCCTAGGCGGACCCAGAGACTATTAGTCAGGGGCCTAAGGGTGTTAGAGCTTCTGTTGTAAAGAATCCGGTTCCTCTAGATAAGGAAGCTAGAGCTTTGGATAGATGGGGTAAGAAGGTGTATACCTCTTCTACTTTAGCAATGAGGGCTTTAAATTGCCAGTTTCATATGTTGAAGTATCAGAATTTCCTCCTTTCTCAGCTAAAATCTAAAGTGGATGCTTTGGCAGAGGGCATAGAGTGTAAAGAATTGCAGGATTTAGTACATGTCTCTGAACAGGTGGGTAAGCATTCTTTGCAGTGTGGTTTTGATGCTGTACAGGCCTCTTCTAGGGTGGCTGCCACTGGATCAGTTCTTCGTAGGCACGCCTGGCTTAAGGATCAGAATTTGTCTGAGCATGTTAAAACTAGAATTCTGGATGCCCTTTACAGTCTGAAGTTTTGTTTGGTCCCCTGTGGAGTCGGTTTTGAAGAAAATGGAAGACAAGGCTAAGTCTATGCAGACTGTTAAAGATTTTTTGCAGGTGCAACCTCCAAAGTTTAGTAGAATTTGGCCTACTAAGGGATGGACCTACCCTTCTTCTGATTCTCAGTCTAGGGGTAGATCTAGACGTGGCAGGGGCAGAGCTCACAGTACATTCAGGCCTAGAACTTGGAGTTCACCTGCACAATCTGCAGGTGAAGGCAGGGGCCAGTCCTTTCGTAAACAGGCCCAATGACCTGCATTTTCAGCTGCCAGATTCTTCTTCCCTGGCAGCTCCTTTGGGAGGAAAATTAGCACTCTTCAAGCAAAACTGGCTTTTAGTCACCCAGGACAAATGGGTATTGGACATTATAAACCGAGGCTACAAGTTCTATTTCCATACTTTGCCTCCTTTCAAAGGCATGCCAGACGTTCCTCCTCGGCAAAGGATAGAGGCTCACAAGCAGATTTCTTTACTTCTTCAAATAGGAGCTATACAGCCAGTTCCTCTGTCAGAAGTGGGACTAGGATTTTATTCTCGCCTGTTTCTAGTACCAAAGAAAGGGAACACGTGGAGACCGATTTTGGATTTATCTATCCTCAACACTTATCTGGACGTTCCAAAGTTCAAAATGCTGACGTTACAACAGCTTTTACCTCTGTTGGGAAAAGATCATTGGATGGTAACTCTGGATCTCAAAGAGGCTTATCTTCATGTTCCTATCAGGCCCAGTTGCAGGAGGTACCTGCGCTTTCGGGCTGGAAATTTACATTATCAGTTCTCTGCACTGCCCTTTGGCTTATCTACTGCGCCCAGAGTGTTCACAAAGGTTCTGGCTCCAGTGATAGCTTTTTTCAGGTTAAAAGGAATACAGATTTATCCTTATTTGGACGATTGCCTGATTATTGCACAACACAAAGACGAACTTCTGCATCATCTACAGTATGTGATGGTAGTGTTAAGATGCCTAGGGTATTCTGTGAACGAAACAAAGTCCAGTCTAGTACCCTCTCAGGACATGTGCTTTCTGGGTGTGAGACTGAATACAGCTTCCCAGATGGCCTTTTGACCCCGGACAAACAAAGAAGCCTTTCTCTTTATTTCCATCAAATGTCTCTACAGTCCAGGCTGACTGCAAAGACAGTCCTTCAAGCCTTGGGGTTCATGGCATCTTGTATTCTGGTGCTTCCCAATGCCATACTGCATATGAGGAAGCTTCAATGGTATCTCAAAATGTATGGACACAACACTGCCAAGATCTAGACACTGTCATTCAGATAATACCTTGCATTCAGAAAGAATTTTTGTGGTGGGCTCAGGAATGTCACCTAAACAAGGGACTCTCTGTGACCCGACCAGAGGCGAGTCAGATTCTAACGACAGATGCCTCGGACAAGGCCTGGGGAGCACACCTCAATGGAAAATGGGTGCAAGACACGTGGCCTGTCAGACTTCAACATTTGCATATCAACTTGAAGGAGATGTTAGCAGTACAATTTGCATTGATGGCTTTCAAGGATTTACTTCACCCAGGACAGGTGTTGATTCAAACAGACAACACTACTGTCATGTGGTACATCAACAAGCAAGGGGAACCCATTACTACCCTCTTTGCAGGCAAGCGATGATTTTGTGGGAGACTGCTCTCAGTTTACACCTCAATCTTCAGGCAAGGTTTCTACCAGGAGCACAGAACTCCTTAGCGGATGTGTTGAGCAGACAAATTGTGGATCCTCACGAGTGGAAACTGGATCCTCATGTGTTTCAAAAGTTGACAGTGTTATGGGGGACTCCAGACATAGATCTGTTCGCTTCTCCACTAAATTACCAGTTGCCAAAGTTTTGCACAAAAATGTTTCATCCCACAGCTTGGAAGGTGGATGCTCTATCATTCAGTTGGAACAATCTTCATGTCTATGCCTTTCCACCTCTGCCTCTCATTCCCAAGGTACTCCTGAAGGCCAGAATAGACAAGCCATCCATGATTCTGATAGCGCCGGATTGGCCTCGACAGCACTGGTACCCACTACTGAGGAGTTTGATACGGGAGCCTCCATGGCCGCTGGCTTTGATTGGCCATCTTTTGACTCAGGAGGGCAATCACTTCCTCAATGTCAAGATTCTGTCTCTGCATCTCACAGCCTGGCATATTCTGTTTTAGACCCTGGAGGTGCTCAGCTTCCACAAAAAGTTTTGAATGTTATTTTGGAGGCCAGAAGGCCTAGTACAAGGAAAGTTTACGCAGATAAATGGAGGAGATTTTTCTTTGGAGCAAAGCGAAGGACTTTGATGTTTCCAAGCCTGATTTAAGTGTTTCTCTTCAATATCTTACTGAGTTATTGGACAAGGGTTTGTCTTTCTCCTCGATAAAGGTTCATGCTGCAGCCATTTCTGCTCACTATGACTGTGACCCTCCTTTATTTTCCCATCCTTTGTTTAAGCAATTTCTTAGAGGGGCAAAGAACATAAGACCCCCGTAGAGCTCCTACTCCTGCTTGGGATCTCAATTTTGTGTTGGAAAAGCTTACTCTACAACCTTTTGAGCCTACAGCTACTGCCGAGTTAAAGTATTTATCATGGAAGACTGCTTTTTTGTTGGCCATTACCTCTGCAAGAAGGGTTTCTGAATTACAGGCCCTTATGGCAGTGGAACCTTTCCTGATTTTTCATAAGGGTAGGGTATCTTTGCGTACTAATCCTTCCTTTATGCCTAAAGTGGTTTCTAGTGTGGCCTTGAACCAAACTATTCATTTGCCTACTTTTTATGCAAACCCTCAAAATAAAGGGAGAAGATTTTGCATACTTTGGATATACACAGGCAGTTACGTTATTATTTGAGCAGAACCAAGGGGTTCAGACAGTCTCAGCAGTTGTTTGTTTCTTTTGCTTTGGGTTCTCAGGAAACCCTGTTTCAAAACAAACTATTTCTAAATGGATTGGGTTTTGTATTTCTTTCTGTTATTACCATCATGGTAAGGAGATTCGGGCTGGAATCAGACCTCATTCCACTAGAGCTACTGCCACTTCTACTGCCTTTCTAAGGGGGGTAGCTACAAAAGATATTTTGGAAGCAGCCACTTGGAGTTCAGTACATACTTTTCCAAGCATTACCAACTTCCTCTTTATTCTAAGTCTAGGGCTGGATTTGCCACTGCAATATTACAGGGCATTCTAGCAGCCCCTAATGCTTTATGATTTTGCCATCCTCCCTTTACCTCTGCTTTGGGATTCTACCCATATGTAAGGACTGCAGCAATGTGAGATGAAGAACATAGTACAGTTTTGTACCTACCATAAATGTAGATGTTCGAAGATCCACATTGCTGCAGTCCAATTTACCCTCCCTCCTTCCCCTCTGTAGTTTGGCATGGTTATATGGTTTGGGGGATGGTTGTTGTTGGGCATGTTTTTGGGAGGTATCCTGTTTTTGGGCTGTGGCCTTTCTTTTTAGGGCCTTCTGACATCTGGGGCAAGAAAAGACTGAGGATATGACGTCGGTCATGCGCTTTTATACCCTGACGCTCTGATGTCAGATCTGGGCGCCCATGACTGACGTCAGCCTAATACTTTGGTATTCGGGCCGACCGAGGACAGCGGACTACCCATATGTAAGGACTGCAGCAATGTGGATCTTCGAACATCTACATTTATGGTAGGTACAAAACTGTACTTTTCTATGGTGGTCACAGGCATGTCACCTCAACAAGGGTCAGCCTTTCACCCTACCCCCAGCCAGGCAAACTATGACAACAGATGCATCGGGCTATGCCTGGGGGGCACACATGGCAGGACGGTGCGTTCAAGGCATATGGGCAGCAGATCAAAGGAATCTGCACATCAATCAAAAAGAAATGCTATCTGTACAAATTGCTCTGACAGCCTTCAAGAACCTCTTACATCCAGGACAGCTTATCATAAAGACGGACAACACCACAGTAATGTGGTACATAAACAAACAAGGGGGTACACACTCCTACCCTCTATGCAGGCAAGCAATGTCCTTGTGGAACACAGCACTGACTTACCAAGTTCAATTACAATCTCAGTTCCTGCCAGGAAAAAAGAACACATTGGCAGACGACCTAAGCAGAAACAGTGGAAACTGGATCCACAAATATTCGCAATGATAACTCAAAAATGGGGGCTCCCAGACATAGACCTGTTTTCCAGCCCTCAAAACTATCAGCTAACAAAGTTTTGCACAAGGACTTTTCACCATCAAGCTTGGAAAGTGTACACACTCTCATTCAGTTGGAAAATGCTAACAGTATATGCCTTTCCTCCACTACCCCTTCTCACAAAGGTACTACCGAAAGTCAGGATGGAGAGACCCCGAATGATACTCATTGCCCCGGCCTGGCCACGCCAGCACTGGTACCCACTATTAAGGAATATGGCCCAGGGCCCACCATGGATTCTACCACAAATTACCCACCTGCTCACACAGCAAGACAATCAGATTCTACACAGCCAGCTCAAAACCTTAAACTTGGCTGCATGGCAAATCACCTAAGCAACCAGCCAGCTCCTCTCTCACAAGCTGTTATGGATGTTATTCTGGAGGCCAGAAGACCCAGCACCAGGAAAGCCTACTCAGACAAACGGAAAAGGTTTTGTGCCTGGAACCAAGCTAAAGGCCAAAATACCCTTCAGCCTGACATACCTCAGATTCTGCAATATCTAACTGAGATGTTACACAAAGGGCTTTCTTTTTCATCTATTAAAATCCACGCCTCAACTATTTCTGCTCACTACAGCACGGATCCTCCCTTATTTTCGCATCCACTCCTAAGGCAATTTCTCAGAGGGGCCAAAAACATTAGGCCTCCCAGGAGAGCACCAACACCTACTTGGGACCTCAACTTTCTTTTGGAAAAACTCATGCTGCCTCCTTTTGAGCCAGCTTTCGCAGCTGTTTTAAAGTTTATATCATGGAAGACTGCCCTGCTGCTAGCAATCACTTCAGCTAGAAGAGTTTCGGAGTTTCAGGCACTAATGGCAGTAGAGCCTTTCCTCATTTTTCATCAAGACAGAGTTTCTCTACGAACTAACCCCTCCTTTATGCCTAAGGTGGTATCCAGTGTGGCTCTAAATCAAACCATTCATTTACCCACCTTCTTTCCAAATCCACAGAACAAAGGAGAAAGACTCCTGCATTCCTTGGACATTCACAGACAGCTACGTTACTACTTGGATAAAACTAAGGTTTTCAGAAAATCTGACCAGCTTTTTGTATCCTATGCTACAGCATCACAAGGAAAGGCTATCTCAAAACAGACCATTTCCAAATGGATAGGACATTGCATACGTTTTTGCTACACCCACCATGGCAAACCAGTTCCTGCTACCATAAGGCCCCACTCTACCGGGGCAGCAGCTACATCTACAGCCTTCCTCAGGGGGTGCCAACCAAGGATATTCTGGAAGCTGCAACTTGGAATTCAGTACACACCTTCACCAAACATTACCACTTACCACTTTATTCTAAGACTAGAGCTGGCTTCGCCACTGCAGTTTTGCAGGGCCTTCTGGCCTCCTCTAACCTTGTCTGACTCCACCTCCCATCCTTAGCTTTGGGATTCTACTCAAGTGTGATGACTGCAGCAGGGTAACACGATGAACATAGTACAGTTTTGTACCTACCATAAATGTAGATGTTCGAGTGTATACCCTGCTGCAGTCCAGGTTACCCTCCCTCCATCCCCTCTGAACTAGCTGAACTTATCTCTTCCACTCTACTCTATACTACCTCTGTGGTGTATTTGCTTGTGCCTAAGGGTTTTGTTTTATTTTTCCATATAGCTATATGTATATATATATATATTTTTTTGCCTACCTATTAGGGGCACCTGACATCTGGGGCAAGAAAAACTGAAGAAAATGGCTTTGGATGCCTCTGATTTACCCCTGGCGCTCTGACGTCACCGAAGAAGCGACAGCAACTGACGCCGGACCAAGACTTTGGAATTCGAGGCAACTGTGGGCACCGCCTGACGGCAGGATAACCCAAGTGTGATGACTGCAGCAGGGTATACACTCGAACATCTACATTTATGGTAGGTACAAAACCGTACTTTTTCTCCTGTCTACCTGATGAATCTGGGCATCTTGGGACAATGCAGCAATTGCCTCATTTACACAGACAGCCCTCTTCTACCACCCAACACTACAACCTGTGAGAGATGCACTTATATAACCAAACTGGGAGCAAAGCTCTCTTCACCCAAGACTGAACTAGACAGTCAAGAGGAGAAGGTAAACACTTGCACAACACCACACTCATCACATAGTCCCTCAAAACCTACACCACCAAAACACACACATAGAAACACAAAACACACACCTACATTCGCGGATGCTCTCAAACAAAATCTAGAAGTCAAAACCTCAAACTGCACTCACTCGAGGCACTCTTTAAAATGGAGAACATCGACATTTGCGCAGTGACGGAGACCTGGTTCAAGGCTCCAGAGAGCACCCCTGCATTACCAGGCTATAATTCATACCACACCTTTCAGCCACCTAACCTGGACCGAAGCACTAAAGGCAGAGGCGTGTCCATATTCATTAAGGATATCCACACCTCCAGGCTAGTTACTCAGTATAATGCATCTGAGATTATGCAAGTGCAGCTAACTCTGGGCAAGACCGCAATGCAAATTGTAGCTTGCTACAGATCCCCCACCATGCCCCAGGATTCCCACTCCTCATTTCTTGATACACTGGAAAATATTAGGGTACAACCTAACACCCTAATAATGGGCGATTTCAACTACCCCACCATTAACTGGGAAAACTACTCATGTACCAACGCTTGTGCTCAACTTTTTCTGGAATTCATAAATTCCAATGCTTTGGATCAACTTATCCACACCCCCACTAGGGGCAGCAATATCCTAGACCTGGTCAACATGGGCAACCGGTATTCCATACCAGAGGTCAGTTCCTCGTTGGTCAGATCCGGCCACAAGCAAATCACCCTAGACATCCACATCCCACAGCCACCCCCCATTAGGGAAACCACCATAAAAAATTTCTCCAAAGCCAACTTCACTCTTCTTAAGACAGACGTGGCAAGCTTCACGACACCCATGCTGACTGACAATAGAGGTACGACTGCTGAATCCTATACAATTGCACTTTATAAGCACTTACTTAAGTGCATGGATCGTGCAATCCCTAACAGAACCAAGATGCTATCCTCCAAAAAAAGGAAGCCAATCTGGTGGTCCCCTACTATAAACAAACTCTACAACAGAAGAAAGAAACTGTTGCAAAAGAGAGTAAAATCCCATGAATGTTGGAACTCCGTGGTCAGCCTCAGTAAGAAGCTGAAATCCCTCATAAAATCCTCCAAAGCTAGATGTCCTTCATGGATGCATCTGCAGTCATAACAACTGGGTTGTCCTGTCGTCAGGCAGCCCTTCAGTCGGCCGGATTCCAAAGTCCGGGTCCGGCTTCGGCTGATGTCGCACTTCACCCGACGTCATCTCTGTTGGTCTTCGGGTATATAAGCATCAGCCGACGCCATTTTCTTCAGTCTTTCTTGCCGCGTGGCGCGAAGCAGAAGCTGTTAGCAAGTGCGGTCGGTCGGATCCAGAGATTACTTCTACCGAATACTACTTGAAGACTTCTAAAGCTAAGTACCCGTTGGGGACTCTTTCTTGCCTCAGCCGATGTCAGAAAAAGTTAATAATTGTTTAACCTGTGGGAAACAAATACCTCATAAAGATTTCCACTCTTACTGCCTGCCCTGTTTAGGCCCAGCCCACGGCGTAGCAGCTTGTTCGTCTGTGCTTCTTTCAACCGACGAGCGGCAGGCGTCGGTCAGAGTTTGCAGAACAGTTTTTCGGTTCTGACTTTGCGTACATTATGCCGTCGGACCCTCCGACCGCATTCTGCCAAAAGCAAAGAAAAGACCGACACTCGCGGTCCGCGGTTTCGGCGAAACCATGGTTAAGCAAACGCGAGTGTCTCGGTTTCGGCGAAACCGAGAAAACTGATCAAACTACACCTGAAACTATCACTACAACTGAGGTCCCTGCTAACACTCTTGAATCGGCCTCAGAAATTTTACCCACTACGGTGCTTACCACTGACTTATCAGACACCATTCCCTTGGATGTCTCTACCCCAGCACGTGGTGCTGCTAGGCCTCCAGCGGCCATGTCCATTAAGGCCTTCGCCAGGGCTAAAGCAGCCAAGACTACTAAAACAGTGCCTGTTAAACCCCCTTCCACCAGGCCCTCTGCCAGTTCTCAAATGCTTACCTTGGCAGAAGATTTAATTTCATTAATTAGAGGATCTCAATCTCACCCAGACAGGGCCTCTCAGCCCCCAGAAAAGAGACCTAGGGCCGAGCCCCCTGAGCCAGTGTCCTCTGATGATTCTGCTGATGAATCAGACATAACTGACCAGCCAGAGGCTCCTTTCTCCAATTTTGAAGATTCTGATGCTGAAGAATCCATTCCAGCTGCTTCCCCTCCAGAAGAATTCTCCTTTGGGAAACCTTGCATGCCATGCGAGAACAGTTCCAATGGCAGCAACAGGATTTTTCAGACTCCAGGAAAGACTTAGGACCTTTTGCACCTACCACAGCACAGGCCCTTAGCTATCCCTCCTGTTCTCTCTGTGGTGGATGATGCTTTCAATGATGCCTGCTCAGCTCCAGACTCTTTACCCCCAGCCCCTACCAAACCAGACAGATTTTACAGGGTGCCAGATACTCATCACCACCTCTACAAGGCCCCTCTTGCAGACCCCGAAACTATATCCCAGGGTCCCAAGGCAGTAGCCGCGACTATAGCTAAAAACCCTGTTCCTTCTGAAAGGGAAGAAAGGTCATTAGACAGATGGGGTAAAAAAGTTTACACTTCAGCCACTCTTTCAGCTAGAGCTTTAAATTGTCAGTTTCACATGATACAATACCAAGAGTTTATGCTTGATCAGTTAACTAAAAAGCTAACCACTGATGAATCTCTTGATAAGAATTATGTATTAGAAATGGTAAATAACATACAGCAGGTTAGTAACCATTCTTTAAAATGTGGCTATGATGCACTGGAGGCTTCATTTAGATCAGCCATGACTGGCACAGTAATTAGAAGGCATGCATGGTTAAAGGAGCAAGCTTTACCGGATCATGTTAAATCTAAATTGCTTGATGCTCCTATGGATAAATCAAGTTTGTTTGGTACACCTGCCCAGCAGGTTATGAAGAAAATGGAAGAAAAGGCAAAATCAGTCCAGACAGTTAAAGAATTCTTGCAGGTTCAACCCCAAGGTTTAGCAGGAACTGGCCTGCCAAAATTGGTCCTTTCCTGACTCCACAAGACCTCAAAGGGGCAGGAATAGGCGTTCCAGAGGCAGAAACCAATCCAGAGGAGGTGCCTACAGAGGGCGACAGTGGCAAGGTAACAACAGAGGCACAGAATCAACACCTGCCTCTACATCAACACAGCCACAGTGACTTAAACCTAAACCCGCCTACCAGGGAACAAATAGCAGCTCCTCTAGGCGGAAAGCTAACCTTATTTTCAAAAACTGGCACCACATAACAAAGGACAAGTGGATTTCACGAACCATAGATCAAGGTTACGGTTCCACTTCCACACTTTACCAGTCAAAGAGGAATGCCAAACCTACCTCCAAATCAAAAACAGAGGCTCTACAACAGATAATGGAATTAGCAAACATGAGAGCTGTGGAAAAGTGCCAACAGCAGAGCAAGGAAAGGGTTCTACTCAGACTATTCCTAGTTCAAGAAAGGAAAAAGTTGGAGACCAATTCTAGACCTGTCTACCTAAATACTTACATCATTGTCCCAAAATTCAAAATGCTGACCCTACAGCAACTTCTTCCCATGCTGGGCAAGGAGTGTTGGCTGGTAACTCTAGATCTCAAGGAGGCATACCTGCACGTCCCCATTCGACCTATCTGCAGAAGATACCTCAGATTTCTTGCAGGATCAGAGCACTATCAATTCTCAGCATTGCCCTTTGGCTTATCTACTGCCCAGAGTATTCACAAAATGCCTGGCATCAGTAATCGCCCATTGCAGACTACAGAATTCAAATTTATCCATACCTGGACGACTGTCTGATACAAGGGACAACAAAAGCAAGCTGACAACAGATTTACAAAGGGTCATTTACTTGCTTCAAGCACTGGGATACACAGTCAATTTACAAAAGTCAAGGCTGATACCATCCCAGACAAGGACTTTCCTGGGAGCGGAATTGGACACAGTAAGGCAAATGGCATTCCTAACTACAGAAAAACAAAAGAACTCCCTCTTTACTTCTTGGCACTAACAAATCTGAACAAGTTAACAGCAAGAAAGGTACTGCAGGCCTTGGGTTTCATGGCATCATGCATAATCTTGGTTCCATTTGCCAGACTACATATGAGAAAGCTTCAGTGGTACCTAAAGAATTTATGGTCCCAACACAGACACAGCCTAGAAACGGAAATTCCACTAATACCATGCTTAAAACAGGAATTCCTATGGTGGGCTCACGCATGCCAGTCAAACCCAGGCCTGCCCTTTCGCAAAGGTCAAGCAAGCCAGACCATCACAACAGATGCTTCAGACCTGGGATGGGAGCACATATGCTGGACAAATGCGTGCAAGGATTGTGGACACAGGACCAACTTCACCTGCACATCAACCTAAAAGAAATGCTGGCAGTAAAACTGGCAATCCAAAAGTTCAGACCATTTCTCAAGGAAGGCCAGTTGATGATAAGGACAGACAACACCACAGTCATGTGGTACATCAACAAACAGGGAGGCACTCATTCCTACCCCTATGCAGAATGACTTTGGAGCTGTGGACCCTGGCACTCAGCTACAACATCCAGTTACAGGCAATATTTGTACCAGGAAAGAAAACTCTAGCAGATATGTTAAGCAGGACTACATCGGATGTCCACGAATGGCAGCTGCACCGGACATCTTCAAGACCATCTCAAGAAATGGGGAATGCCTCAGATAGATCTATTAGCATCACCTCTCAATCACCAGCTCAAAAATTCTGCACAAGGACATTCCACCCACTAGCATGGAAAGTGGACTCGCTCTCCTTCAGCTGGAAAGGACTAACAGCATATGCATTCCCACCTCTTCCCTTGATACACAAAGTATTACTAAAAATCAAGGAGGAGCGTCCAAGGATAATCCTGATAGCTCCAAACTGGCCAAGACAACATTGGTACCCACTGCTGCGGAGCATGTCTCGGAACAATATGTGGCCAATACCCTGATGCCTTTGATGCTAACTCAGAACAACTACAGCACCATGCATCCAAACCTAAAAACGTTGCAACTGACTGCATGGAACATCACATAGCAGCTGCTAATCCACAGCTTTCACAAAGAGTTAAAGACATTATTCTTGAAGCACGCAGACCTTCAACAAGAAGAAACTATGCTGGGAAATGGAAAAGGTTTGTCATTTGGAGCTCAGAAAGAGGTAAAGATGTATCAAACATAGATATGCCCAACATTCTGGAGTATCTGGCGAACTACTTCATTCAGGCCTGTCCTATTCCTCCATCAAGATTCATGCATCAGCTATTTCAGCAGAATACAGCTTTGATCCACCTGTTTTTCACACCCTTTGCTCAGGCAGTTCCTCAGAGGAATCAAGAATGTAAAACCTCCAAGGAAACCACCATTACCAGCCTGGGACTTGAACTTTGTGCTAGAAAAATTGACTCTATCACCTTTTGAACCAGCAGCAACAGCAGACCTGCAACACCTGTCATGGAAAACTGCTTTCCTACTGGCAATTACTTCAGCAAGGAGGGTTTCAGAACTACAGGCCTTAATGGCAGTGCAACCCTTTCTAATCTTCCACCAAGATAGAGTGTCCATGAGGACTAATCCTACATTTATGCCTAAGGTGGTATCCAGAGTGTCCTTAAACCAGGCAATCCACCTACCTACCTTCTTTCCCAACCCACAAAACAGAGGGAAAGAATACTGCATACCTTGGATGTACATAGACAGCTACGCTACTACTTGGACAGAACAAAAAATAGCAGAAAGACTGACCAACTTTTAAGTAGCCTATGCAACAGGAAGGGAAGGAAAAGCTATTTCCAAACAGACAATCTCAAATGGATAGGAAATTGCATACGATTCTGTTACTCCTTCCATGGAAAGCAAATTCCACAGAACATAAGATCTCATTCTACAAGGGCAACAGCCACTACCACAGCCTTCTTACGAGTGGCTACCAAAGACATTATTGAGGCGGCTACTTGGACCTCCGTGCATACATTTGCCAAGCATTATAATTTACCTCTATATTCCAGATCCCGAGCAGGGTTTGCCACTGCTGTTCTGCAAGGGATCCTAAACACACCATAATCTACCTTTATCCTCCTCCCTAGTTGGCTATGGTATTCTACCCAGTTGTTATGACTGCAGATGCATCCATGAAGGACATAGTACAGTTTTGTACCTACCATAAATGTAGATGTCCGAATTGGATAGCATCTGCAGTCAGGATTACCCTCCCTCCTTCCCCTCTGAGGTACTCCTAGGGTGTTTACCCTTCTAATAGCTAGCTAGTGGGGGGACTTCTTTCATGGTGTATTTGTTTGTATTTATGTACATACATGCTTATTTTTGTGTTTACCTCTATCTTTTGGAAACATTGGCATCTATCCAAAATTTTTTAGCCTTCTAGAGGGCTTCTGGCATCTGGGGCAAGAAACACTGAAGAAAATGGCGTCGGCTGATGCTTATATACCCGAAGACCAACAGAGATGACGTCGGGTGAAGTGCGACATCAGCCGAAGCCGGACCCGGACTTTGGAATCCGGCCGACTGAAGGGCTGCCTGACGACAGGACAACCCAGTTGTTATGACTGCAGATGCTATCCAATTCGGACATCTACATTTATGGTAGGTACAAAACTGTACTTTACAAAAACAAAGTCACCACTGATTCAAAAGACAACCACTAAGAATTCTATAGCTATGTCAAGAATCTCAATGGCAACACTCAGATCTGCTCTGAGTTACAGCACAATGGCGCTAAATATACAGAACCAACTGATATTGCCAACATCCTGGCAGATAGGTTCAGTGCTAACTTTACCCCTCTCTCATCCCCTAAAGGGCCCATCTCTGTACCGGAAGAATGCAGAGTACCTGTAATCTCGGCTGCACAGGTAAAAAACACACTCTCCAAAGCCAAGAACACAGCATCCGTGGGACCTGACAACATCCCAGGCTGCGTTCTACATGAACTACAGAATGAACTGGCACCCCACCTAAGTACTGTGTTCGATCATAGCATCACCTCAGGCTTTGTGCCCACTGAGTGGCGCACAGCAACGGTTATCCCATTCCAGAAAGGGGGAGACACCAGAGACCCCAGGAACTACTGCCCCATTAGCCTGACCTGCAATGTTATGGAGCATATCATCAAGGAACTTATAAACAATGACATTGGTAATCTCCAAACTCTGGACCCTATCCAGTTCGGATTTGTAAAAGACAGATCATGTCTCCTAAACCTGCTAGACTTCTTTGAAGGTCACCAAAGCCGTAGATGAGGGTAAGGTGGTTCACAAAGCCTATCTAGATCTTGCCAAGGCTTTCAACACCATCCCCTACTCTGGAATTATAGACAAACTCACTAAGCTAGGTATAAATCCCTGTGTCACAAGATGGGTTGCCAACTGGCTCACTGACAGAACCCACACTGTGAAAGAAGCAGATGCTAAATCTAACTTCAGACCAGTGACAAGTGGAGTACCACAGGGTTCAGTCCTGGGTCCTCTCCTGTTTGTTATCTACATCTCTGAAGTACAGGCTAACACAGAAGGTCTTTGGCTGACAAAGTTTACAGATGACTGCAAAATAGAAGCCATAATCAAAACTAACTATGTGGACAGCCTACAAAAGGGCCTCACTGAGACAGATGCCTGGTGTCAAAGCCATGGCCTCAAGCTCAATGCCAAAAAGTGCATTGTCATCCCTTTTGGTAAAAACTCTGTACCCATGAACTACCACATAGGCGGTAGTCTACTTAACACCGAAAGTGTGATGAGACCTTGGGACACAGGTGGACAGTAGTCTCTCCTTTGATAATCACATCGCCACAGTAGTCAGGAAATTCTTCTACGTGGCACACCTCATCACAAAAGGTTTCTCATCCAGGAAAAAAGAGGTCATTGTTCTCCTCTACTCATCACTCATTAGACCCATTAATAGAGTACAACGCCCCTTTTGGTATGTACCTCACAAGACATCTATAACAACTTGAAAGGCCACAGAAATACCTCACAAAGAGGATTACCGGCCTCAAACAGATGCCCTATGCAGACAGTCTAAAAAAACTCCAGCTTTACTCTGTCGCATATCGCCTACTCAGAGCTGTTGGACATGCTCCACGTAAAGAAATCCCAACCCCTCCGAGCTACACGCTCTAGGGACCTAAACCTTGTCACCACAATAAACAGAACATGCTGGAGGGATAGATTCCTGTCCCAGAGACTTCCCATACTCTGGAACAAACTACCTAGCTATATAAAACAAAACTCCTCATTAGCACTCTTCAAGAAAAATCTTGATGATTTGATGGGAGATAGGAAATTCAACCCGGGGATCACTCCTGTGGCTCTGCTTGACAGGGGCACAGGAAAATAATTTTCTTGGTTGGCAAAAGCCAGGGTACCGTTTGGCTAGGCTTATATAGGCCCTAGGGCCAATAGCCTAGTACCTACCTATGAACCTATAGTCATTCTAAGTGACTTCAGTCTTAATTATCTTGGCTGTCTTTCATTTGACATGGATACTTTTGTAGCAGATCTTGGTCTACTTCAACTCAGAAACGAACCAATAAGAGCTAATGTCAGGCTCTCTAACACTCCACACTCAACTTGATTTTTACAAACATACCAAACTCCATTGCCAACATAAACATTCTGCCACCATCACTAAGTGACCACTGCCCAGTCACCTAAACATTTGTTAGCCATCCAGTAAAACTGCCACCAATATTTAAAGCCTTCAGAAACCAAAGTAGAAGAAATATAGACAAATACAGAACCTTTCTCACAGTCCACAGCTAGAGTTGTACTCTCTGTAAGTGACCCTAATACAGCATCTGTACGCCTAACTAGCTTTCTACTCCAGCTGCAAGACAAATTCTCTCAACCTAGCCACAAGCTTTACAAACCCAACAAAACTGAATGGCTATCTACTGAGCTCAAACATCTTTTAACTCTTAAGGAAGAAGCATGGCAAAAAAGGAAACTGGACCCTATAACTGACAGCTGCACCTCCTTTATAGTCTTGTCTAACCTTGCCAAGAAGTTCATCAGAAGGCACAAAAGAAATCTCCAAATAAAGAAGCCAGTTGTCCTCTTACATTTCCCAAAATTTTTTAAAGGAGGTTAACCTACTCTCAAGAAGAAAATCTCCTCATGATACCCTGTCTACAAGCACCATTCAGTGTGCTAACAAAACTTTCTCCAGATTTCCTTAAAGAATTCAGCAGTCTCCCTTCAATAAACTCCACACCTCATGCATTGCTCACTCTGCCCCCATTCATTCCACTCTTCCATTTCAAATGTATATGTCCCAAAGAAGTGTCAGTTCTATTTTAAAATTGTTTTCATTGACACCCCTACTATTTCTGACATCAGAAACCCGATTCATGTATAACTGCAGGAAACATGTATGTCTTCCTCTTATTGATATATGTAAGGTATGCCTTATGCACAACATGCCACAGATTTGGAAAACTGCTCTAATTAAACCCCTCACAAAGCAAGCTATCCATCCTCCCAATGGCAAACTTCTAGAGAAGATAGTCCAGACCCAACTCTCACTATCCAGCAGTACCACCTGCTCTCCTCCAAGCAACATGGATTCTGGTCTGGGTGAAGTACTGTGACGTTCTCCTAAACTCTGACAGTGGCCTCCTTACAGGGTGCCCTGTTTGTAGAACTGACGAGGATATTTTACCTCATTGATCACTGTCTTCTCCAGAACACACTAACTGAAATTAGTATCAGTACAGACACCATTTCCTGGTTTAAAAACTTCACTGACAGAAACTTCAGAGTTAAAATAGGGTCCTCCCAATCAGAATCTGCACCTATAAACGTATCACAAGGATCCATTCTTGCCCCTCCTTTCTCCATATTCATTAATAAGCTTCCTTGTGACGTTCCACTTAACATCTGTACTGATGAAGTGGTCATTTTCATACCAACATTCAGTGGCAGCTCCAGTCAGACTCGCATGAACTCCACCAGTAACTCATAAACTATGGACTACTACTTAACCATGCTGTCGCTCGTCCTTATAAGTGAAGACGAACTGGCGGGGTAGTTCATTTATATGCTTTATTACACAGAAACACATCAGGATGGATAGCAGCACTACAAAATATAAGCAAACTGATTAACAGACAGACTACACAAAAATGCATGCTTATATCTCAACAGCTTACTACAAATTAACAGTCAGTCTCACGTGCTCAGTATTTATACACATGTGCAAGCCCATGGAAAGCTTCTTAAAGATATACATACAGATTGATCTGCATCCTCCCACTTTAATGAATTGCCCACAATAAAATGATATTTGAAAGACATGCAATTTTACAGACACTAAGAAATAAACGCAGCACTTGTGTCCCAAGTTGCCATGTATCTGGAACTTGGTCTGGAAATGAAACCTGATCAAGTGATATAGCAATCAGAACTGGGTTTACCAACAGGGACAGTCATTAGTGAACAAATAGCTTCTGGAGTTTAATGATTCTTCTCAGGAACAGGGCTATTTGCTGGAACGGTCTCTAGAACTGGAAAGCTGGATAACTCACTCTGCGATGTAGAGTCTTTTTCTCGCACGTGTTATACTGCAGTGCAAGCTTGGAGCAAATGTTTCCGATTCCACCTAAACTCTACTCCTTATGATTCCACAGTGTACGATCTTGGCTCTGGACACACTTTCACAATTCCAATCCGATCAAAACCTTTTGTCGTCTGCATCCTATCTCCCCTTGTAATGGATTGAGCACTTTGCTGGTCTTATCATAATAGGACTTCTGAGATAAGCGCTTCAACAGATAGGCTTTTACTGATCTACCGTTCTTGTTGCATGGAACCAGTAGATTACTGCTAATTGGTAATGTGGTTCTGGTTTGTCTCGACAGAAGTCTCTGTGCAGGTGAACCAAGATGTTTATCATGAGGAGTATTTCTGAGTTTCAAGAGATTCAAGTAAACATCACTATTAATCTCGTTTCAGCTTTTGTAGTAATTGATGTTCTTCGTATTTCACTGTTGCAGTTATCACATTTGGGTTATCCTGCCAGGGGTAGCCCTCAGTCAACCCGAATACCAGAGGCTTAGTATTTCTGCATCGGTTGCTGTTGCTCCAGGACTGACGTCAGGTCATCACTGGTATAAAATCAGGCAACCAACGCCATTACATCAGTCTATCTTGCCGAGGAGCCCAAAGCAGAAGCAGTTCACATGAGTGCCGGTCGGCCGCTACCTGAGTTTTCGTTTCTGAATTGAAGTTGAAGTCTTGTAAAACTAAGCACCCTGTTGGGATCCTTTTTTCTTGCTTTAACCAATGTCAGAAAAAGTTAACAGTTTTCTCACCTGTGGAAAGCAAATACCACACCGAGACTTCCATTCCTACTGTGTCACCTGTTTAGGCCCAGACCACGACATCCCTTGCTTTCGCTTTTGTGCTTTGTTCAACGCCAGAACTATACATCATTGGGCCCTTATAGTAGCTAGATATTTTCGCTCTCAGTCCTCGAATTCCGATATGGCTCTGGTAAGCCATCCGACTACCGGGCTTCCAAAAAAAACGTAAGGATAAAGACAGAGACGGACCACACAGGTCCAAAACTGCCAACGATGTTTCCGTTAAGCTTGTCTTCAGTTCACCGGTCCTCAGTGAGGCGCTTTCGCAGCTCCTGCTGCCTGCTTCTGTGGATTCGCAGGCTGATACCGAGACCCTTTCAGAGTCCGGTATGCTGTGAGACTCTTCTTCGTCTAAGGATCCTTCAGATGTCTCTACCTTGGATGGGTCTGGAGCCGCTGAGCAGGCACTGGCTTCCAAGGAAGCACTATCATTACTCGTCACAAACCAATGACTTCTTTCGCGTCTTCAGTTCTTTCTAAAACTACTGAGTTTCTAAGGCCCAGGGTACGAACAGTGCCCAAGAAACGACAACCCAAGCTCAGGCACTTGCTTCTTTGCCTCAATCACAAATGCTTAAAATGGCGGAAGACCTTATTATGCTTATTAGTGGATACCAGGTTACCCATTCCAAAAGAAAGAGACTTGTCCCCAGTAGTTTTATCTGAACAGGAGTCCGATGACTCTGATGCATCTGAATATGAAGACGTGCAACCCCTCTCTGCTTATGAGGATTCTGATGCAGAGGAATCCATTCCTTCTGCCTCTCCACCCGAGGATTTTTCATTTGGTGAAACCCTTCATACTTTTAAGGGAGCAGCATTTCCAATGAGAATGTCAAGATACTCGGGGAATTCTTAGATTTACCACAGCACAGACCTTTGGCTGTTAATCCTGTCCTGGATGTTGTTGATGTTGTTGATGTTTTTATGGAGTCTAGTTTGACTCCTGACACTCTTCCTCCTGCTCCCAGGAAACCTGACCGGTACTATAGAGTCCCTGACTCTCACAAATTCATGTTCAAAAATCCTACTGCTGACCCAGAGGTCATCTTTCAAGGACCTAAAGGAATTAAAGCAACCTCAGCTAAGAATCCCAGCCCCTCAGAAAGGGATTCCTGAGCTTTAGACAAATGGGGTAAAAAAGTATACACTTCTGCTACTTTTGCTATTAGAGCCCTAAATTGTCACTTCCACATGCTGAAATATCAGCAGCATAACATGGAACTCCTCAAAGAAAAAATAAATCTTCCTTTCCTGCTTGTGCAGAAAATTAAAGAATTACAAGAGCTTATGCATTCTGCAAGGCAAGTTACTAAGCACACCTTGCAATTTGGCTTTGATGCCCTAGAAGCATCTTGCAGGGCAGCATTCACTGGTTCTGTCCTTAGAAGGCATGCTTGGCTTAAGGAGCAGACCTTGCCAGACCATGTCAAACCAAAATTATTGGGTGCACCATTGAATAAAGACAATTTGTTTGGCACCAAGGCAGAAGAGGTATTAAAAAAATGGAAGAAAAAGCTAAATCTATGCAGACAGTTAAAGACGTTTTACAAGTCCAGCCTCCGAGGTTCAGTAGGCATTGCCCCCCAAACACTGGTCCTTTCCGGCCCCCCTCCAGGCCAGCTCAGCCCAGACCCAGGGGAAGCAGATCCCCCCCCCCTCAGACAGCAGCCACAGGGAACGCAGAGATCTAAGCAATGTAGTTATTCCTCTTCAAAAACAGGGAGTGCTAAGCCCCACCCCCTTATGGTAAGAACTCACAATGACTTTACACCTCCACCCCTTACCTCTGCCCACCTGCTTGTGCCCCTAAGAAGAAAACTCTCCTGCCATGCAAACAACTGGGCCTCTATTACCAACGATCAATGGGTCTTCAACATAGTGTCCTAGGGATACAGATTTTATTTCCACACTCTGCCAACCCCAAAAGGGTTCCCAGATCTTCCTCCAAACCAGTGGGCAGATGCCAAAAAGCAAGTTCTTTCCCAACTCTCCATGGGGGCAATACAGCATGTACCTGTAGACCAGATTGGCCAAGGTTTTTATTCCAGACTCTTCCTGGTACCCAGAAAGGAGGGCACCTGGTGCCCAGTCCTCAATCTATCCATTCTAAACACCTTTTTGGTGATGCCAAAATTCAAAATGCTCACCCTCCAGCAGCTTCTTTCTATGCTTTCCAAGGATGCTTGGTTAGCCACCCTAGACCTAAAAAAGGTCTACGTAGACATCCCGATCAGGGAATCTTGCAGGAAATATCTACGTTTCAGGGCAGGAGCTATGCACTTTTCAGTTCTCTGCACTTCCCTTTGGCTTATCCACTGCTCCCAGAGTTTTCACAAAATGCCTGGCTCCAGCCATTGCTTTTTGCAGAGAAATAAATATTCAAATTTACCCCTACTTAGACGACTGCCTGATTCAGGCAGCCAGTCAGGAAAAGCTGTTACAGCACCTGATCTTTATAAAGCACCTACTGACCTCCCTGAGGTATACTGTCAATGAAAAGAAATCAGAACTGGTACCCACACAAAAATTATATTCCTGGGAGCAAGCCTGGACACAGCATCCCAGATGGCATTCCTTACTCCAGAAAAACAAGCCTACCTGGCAGACTACTTCTCTCACTTAGCCACCAGAACCCAGTTATCCGCAAGGAAAATCTTGCAAGCTCTAGGGTTCATGGCCTCCTGCATTCTACTCATTCCATATGCCAGACCGCATATGAGGAAACTACAGTGGTACCTAAAATGATTTTGGTGTCAGCACTGTTAAGACCCGGAAACTATCATTCCAATGATACCTTGTCTAAGGAAAGATTTTCTTTGGTGGGCAGCAGCATGCAACCACAACAAGGGACTTCCCTTCTCACAACCCCCCATCGCCCAGACCCTTGCTACAGACGCATCAGACTATGCCTGGAGTGCACACCTGGACGGCAGATGCATTCAGGGCCATTGGAGCCCAAATCAAATACATCTGCACATCAACCAAAAAGAGATGCTATCTGTTCAGCATGCCCTGACAGCTTTCAGACCCATACTCTCCCCTGGGCCTCTACTGATCAAAACAGACAACACCACAGTGATGTGGTATAACAACAAGCAGGGAGGGACTCACTCTTATCCTCTCTGCAAGGCTCGCCATGACCGTTTGGCTCACGGCCTCAGCCATGCAACTACACCTGCTAGCACAATTCCTGCCAGGCTCCCTAAACTCTCTGGCAGACAACTTAAGCAGAAACCTGCTAGACCCACTTGCCTGGCAGCTACACCAGAGAACCTTCACTCTTGTAACCCAGAAGTGGAGCACCCCAAAGGTGGATCTCTTTGCCTCTCACTCCAATCATCAGCTCAGCAAATTCTGCACCAGGGAACCTCACAGCAAGGCCTAGAAAGTGGATGCTCTATCCTTCCAATGGGTAAACCTCTCAGTCTATGCATTTCCCCCTCTACCACTCATTTCAAGGATACTGCTAAAAATAAGGGAGGAAAAACCAAGAGCAATCCTTTTTGCACTAGACTGGCCATGCCAGCACTGGTACCCATTGCTGTGCAGCCTGTCACCCCTGCCACCATAGCACCTACCTCAGACTCCAACACTCCTGACCCAGAAGAATGGAGAATTCATGCATCCCAATTGCAGACCCTCAACCTGGCAGCCTGGCTTATTCCCTGACCTCTCCTCAAGCTGCCAGCCTAAGCAAACAGGTCCTAGATGTTATATGTGAGGCCAGATGCCCAAGCAGTAATAAATCCTATGCTGACAAGTGGAAAAGGTTTTGCACCTGGATCCAGGCTAAGGGAGCTGAAACAGCACAGCCCTCCCTACCTCTCATCCTGGATTACCCAGCAGACCTACTGCACAGAGGTCTAATCTTCTCTTCTATTAAAATTCATGCCTCTGCCATCTCTGCTCATTACAGCACAGAGCCACATCTCTTCTCACATCCTCTCATCAAACCGTTCCTAAGAGGGGCTAACAAATTAAGGCCACCCAGAAGAGCTCCTACCCAAGCTTGGGACCTTAACTTTGTGTTTGTAAAGCTCACCCTAGTACCCTTTGAACCTGCAGCCTCAGCAGAGTTAAATTTTTTCTCTTGGAAAACAGCCTTGCTTCTGGCCATCACTTCAGCTAGAAGAGTTTCAGACCTACAAGCACTCGTGGCTGTAGGGCCTTTCATAATTTTCCATGCTGACAGGGTCTCCTTCAGGACTAAACCCATCTTTCATGCCTAAAATGATGTCCAGTGTGGCTCTCAACCAATCCATTCATTTGCCCACCTTTTTCCCTAACCCACAAAACAAGGTGGAAAGGATTCTGCATTCTCTCTAGATGTGCACAGACAGCTCAGATTCTAACTGGATAGGACTAAGTCTTTTAGAAAAACTGACCAATTGCTAGTCAGCTTCGCAGCAGGGAAGAGGGCAAGGCCATATCCAAACAGTCTCCAAATAGATAGCACACTGCATCCATTTCTGCTACAAACAGCACGGGAAACCTCCCCCAAAGGGGGTCAGGACACATTCCACCACGACAACCTCCAGCTATGCAGCTTTTCTCAGAGGGGTCCCCACCAGGGACATCCTGGAGGCTGCAACATGAACTTCTGTTCATACCTTCACCAAGCATTACCACTTGCCTATCTTCTCCAAATCTAGGGCAGGCTTTGCCACCGCAGTCTTGCAGGGCATGCTAGCCAGCACCCAGTCTTCTTGACGGCCTCCACCCTTTTCTTCAGCTTTGGGAATCAACCCAAATGTATTGACTGCAGCAGTGAAACACGAAGTACATACTACATTTGTGTGCACTTACCATAAATGTAGATGTTTGAGTGTATTTACTGTTGCAGTCCCTCCATCCACATTCTCTCTCTCTCTCTATCTCTTCCTCTCTCCTTACAGGGAATTTTTGTTATTTACTTTCTACTGGTGATGTTCTTCCACCATAACCTAGCTCCCTATTTGGGGGCTCCTGACAGTTGGGGCAAGAAAAATTGATGTAATGGCATTGGCTGCCTGATTTTATACCACTGATGACCTGACGTCAGTCCTGGAGCAACAGCAACCGATGCAGAAATACTACGCCTCTGGTATTCGGGCCGACTGAGGGCTACCCCTGACAGGATAACCCAAATGTGAGGACTGCAACAGTGAATACACTCAAACATCTACATTTATGGTAAGTGTACGCAACTGTACTTTTCTCACTTTGAACTGCACATTCTGCCAAACCATTTGACTGTGGGTACTCAGGGCTACTTGTAACAGGAATGAAGTCCCACTCATCAACAAATCTCTTGAACTGCTGGCTTGTCAACTGTGCACCATTGTCAGAAATAACATTATGCAGTCTACCATGGACTGTGAAGTGATGCTTCAACTTAGTAATGACAATATTGGGTGCAAGGTTAGGAAGTAGGTCAATCTCAAACCAGTTTGAATAAGAGTCTACTAACACCAAGTAATGTTGACCACTCCACTCGAAAATGTTTGTAGTTCAGAAATCTGGTTTAGCTAAAGTTGCTTTTTCTGCTGATGTGACGTAGCACTGTTAGATATAGAAAAAGATGAAAGTACTCTCTCAATGTCCTTTGACACAGAAGGCTAAAATACTAATCCTTTTACCCTTCTTTTGGTAGAATCTGCTCCTGGGTGGCCATGATGCAAAATAGTAATATATTCTTGTTTCAAGGATTTTAGAACAATTACTTTTGGACCTTTCATGATGATACCATTGTCAAACAAAATCACATATCTGTAAGGAAAATTAGATTGCAGGTCAGCTGGTAAGCAAGATTGCTTTGATTGCCATTCTTGACTGATAAAGTGCTTGTATTTCTGGGTGATCTGGACTAAGTGTCAGCAAGGTAAAGAAGTTTGCCTTTTGTGTAGACAAGATTGAAATTATGCTTTTGCAATTTCAACATTATGCCTTGCAATCTGGCAGGAGCTGTATGCGTAGGCTTTCTCAAAATAGTGACTAGAGGTTGATGGTCAGTTTCAGTCTGGATAGGTCTAGCATAAATATAATCATGGAACTTCAAATATGCAAACACGGTTGCCAAAAGTTCTTTATCTGTGTATACTGCATTTCAGTTTGGGTTGGAGCTGTGGACGCATAAGCTACTGGTCTACCCTCTTGAAGAATGATGGAACTAGGACCAAATTTTGAAGCATCACAAGAAAGAGTAACTGGTTTGTAAACCTCATAGTATCAAAGTAGATAGACTGACAGTTCTCAGTTTCAGGACATCAAATGCTCTCTAGTGTTGCTGTAACCATGACCAAGATGCATCTTTGCTTGTCAGCTCTCTAAGCGGTGCTGGAAGTTGGCTGAAGTCTGGAATAAACTTGCCTAGGTAGTAAACTGTGCCAAGAAAACATTGTAGGGCTTGCGCATTGTCTGGAGCTGGCATCTCAAGAATTGCAGTTTGCTGGGAAGGATCTGGTCGTAATCCTGAGCTGGTAAACAAATGACCAACATAAGTAACTTTTTGAAGCCTGAATTTGCATTTCCGAGGATTCAGCTTAAGATTCATTTCAATTCACGTGCTTTTTCCAGAACTTTCTTGAGGTTTCTGTCATGCTCAGCTTCACCATTACCTCCTACTAGAATATCGAGTATTATAATAGCACCCAGATACCCAGAAAAACTTTGTTCCATGGCACACTAGACTTCACTGGCAGAATGTATCCCAAATGGCATTCTCAAAAATCTGTACCTGCCAAAAGGAGTAGTGAAAGTGGCTAGCAATGAAGATTTTCGGTTAAGCAAAATTTGACAAAATGAACTCTCTGCATCCAAGACAGAAAAAACAGTGGCATTTGGCATAAGAGCAGCAACATCTTCGACTCTACGCATTGGATGATGAGGTTGTTTCAGTGCTTTGTTGAAATTTCTTGTATCCATACACATTCTGTTGTCACCTGAGCTTTTCTTATGAGCTATGACCATGGAAGATACCCATTCAGTAGGTTCGTCAGACAAATCACACCTTGTTGCACCATTTTGTCTAGCTCGGCTTTGAGTCTGTTCTGCATAGCTACTTGAACTTTCTTGGCTGGTCTGACCTCGGAGTCTGACTTCATGGAGTACACATGTGGGAGTTTGCCTAGTTTTTCTTTGAAAAGATCAGCATAGGTAGAGAAAATAGGGTGAAAGAATAGTGGTCTTTTAAGCTTACATGGTGGATTTCCTCATTAAGTGAAATCAGTCCCATTCTCAAACTATCTTGGAAGCCCACCAATGACTGCACGTGTCTTTTGACTATGTAAAATTGTAAGTCATAGCACTTTAGCAAAGTAACATGAAAGCACTACTGAACCTTCGGTTTGAATTTCTTCACCAGAATAAGCAAAAACTTTGCACACTTTGCCAGATCAAGTTTTGCTCCAGCACATACTTTAGCAAACGATTCTGCTAACATAACATTGCACTTTGAACCTGTGTCAACTTTGAGATCTGTGGGTCTTCCATTTATCTGAACAGTACAAAATACTTCATTATTTGCCCATAAATCTACTGCATTGACTGTTTCATTAAGCACAGACACACCATCAACATAAAAAGTAGGGTCACGGCTTTCTGATTGATCAACTTGTCTCTCTGAATGGTTTCTTTTAATAAAAAAAAGTGCTTCTTTTGATTTACAAAACCTTTGGAAATGATTCCACTTTTTACATCTGTGACATTGCTAACCAAAAGGAGATACTTTGAGTTTGCTGACTCACCCTTGTGCTTCACTGAGACTGTGCATACACAGGAATTTGATAAAAAGTTACGGAATTTCCCAGGGACTGGTGCAGGGCTCACAGTTGCTGCCATGTCCTTGGGCCTGTTTCTTTTAACCATATGCTGCATACTATCCACAGTGGCTTTAGAAGATACTGGAAGCATGCATTTCTCATTTATAAGCATATGTTTGCTTTTCTGTGAGCTCATATATTTGAATAATCTCAATGGCCTTATTCAGAGTTAAATCACTGTCACGAAACAAAATTTTTCTCAGAGCATCTTGCCAAATCTGCACGTTTTAGCTTTGTTTCCCAAATCAGTTATTTAAGCTGTAAAAGATTCACCAGGCTTTTGATCCCTTGTGTAAAATAAGTGCCTTTCCATTGTAATGTTCGTTTGGGGGTTGCACATTTCTCTAAATTTACGATGTTAAGTTGTCTGTCTCGCCTTCATTCTTGCTGGATGGGTTCGGAGCCGAACCTCGGCTCCGACTCGGCCACTCTAAAAGCTCGAGAGCTAGTTCCACCGGCTCGAGGCTCCCCTATATCCCACAATGCTAGGCGGTAACTCCTCAGATCTCGTTTGCCGCTAAGCGATCGAGGTGCGTTTCAACCGGCTCGTCAGGTCAGTTTTAGAAAAACTAGTTAATTCTTAGATAAACTCCCCTTTTTAAGTTAGTTTTCTTCATAGTTTTATAGAGTAAGTAGTTTCCTTCCATTCCCAATTAAAATTTCCATTTTCTTTTCCTGAAACTCTCTAGAGTTTTTCCCTTGGGCCTTAGGCCCAGTCCCTCCCTTCCTAGTAGTTGGAGTGACTGTGTTTGTAGGGAATTTATTTTCTAAATTACTTATAATTTAATTTTTCTAAGTTTAATTAAATTTCTATTAAGTGTAATCGGTGTGTGTGTGTGTGTGATTGTGTGGTTACACTTTCTACTTAGACATGTCTAAGGATTCAAAGGTCTTAGGCTTTAAGAAGTGTGACTCGTGCTGTCAGAAGATGTCTCTGACAGATGGTCACACTTCTTGTGTGTACTGCCTGGGACCTTTGCACCTGCAGGACTCATGCTGTTTGCCATGGCTTCAGCCCTAGAGTCCTGCAGGAGCGTAAAAATAAGCTCATTCTAAGGGGCTTATTGAAGCCTGAGGGTCCCCCGACTCAGTCTTCGGGGAAACCCTCGAAGCCTACCAGACCATCGGCTCCGGTATCTGGGTTGTCTTCTGGGGTTTTGAAGACTGTTCGAACATCGGCTCCGGCTGGAGCTGATGATGCTCGAACTCATGTCTCTGCTATTTCCTCGGCTCCAGTGAGTCGGCCCAGATCAGATTGTCAGAACCGACCTCCAGAAAAAGGTCCCGGTCACCATCTATCGGCTCCGTTCATTCGGCTCCAGCATATCCATTGCTGTCTGAATGGAGCCATAGATCTCACTCCTCTAGGTCGTCGAGACTTTCAGATCATGACCTTCAGAGGGTAGTGAGTCGACTTCTTAAGTCCGAGGCACTGGCCCAGATGCTTCAAAGCCCGACTCAACAGTCGATGACTAATCCCATCACTCAGAATATTCCTCCTCCGACTCCTTTGAGTTCGGAGCCGGGGCGGCTCGGACCCGAGACTGTGGCTGTGTCGGAATCGATACCGTTGTCTTCGGTACCGTCGTCTGCTCCGATTTTTTCCTTGGAGGAATCTCGGCGCCAAATTTCCCTCGTCGGCTCCGAGGGGGCGAGTGGCATCGGACCCTTGTCCGACCCCGCTCTCCCTCTCGGTGCTTCGGCGCTGGTGAGTTCGGCTCCGACATCGGCCTCGGAGCCATCACTGTCGGTGCCGGGGGAGGTTTTCAGCTTTTCGGAGCGGAGATCTCTGGCTCTGCCTGACAGGGGTGCCTTCGAGGTCATGAGGAGCGTGTTAGAACCTGGTTCAACACCACAGTCGGCTCCATCTGCCCCTCCCTCCACAGTGCCTCCGGTGATTTCTGCTCACTCCCTCATCCCGGATCGCAGAGAGCCAGCTCCTCAAGTATCCCCAGTGGGGATCTCCTCCTCTTCCGAGGCCTCTCCTGACCCAGTAGGAGAGCCTCCTAGGAAGAGGCAGTGCAAGAGGAAGCACATCGACTCCCCTGAGTCTGTCACTTCTGACACCGATTTAGAGGATTCTGAAGGTTCCCCTCGTTCCCCCTCTGAAGATGTCTCTTTTGCAGACATCCTCGAGATCTTAAAACAGAGGGGGAATTGGCCTGCCCTCAACCCTTCAGAGGATGAATCGGTGTATCTTGAGGCGTTTGGCTCTCGCCCTTCCACCTCCTGGGTGTCCCCTCCGTTTGACCCCCTTATGCAGGTGGTAGCAAAGAAGGCCTGGACGGCTCCTGACTCTGTGGACCCCACCCCCAGGAGACCTTCTAAGTTTATCACTGCCCCCAAGGACAAAGAATTTTTGACCAAAGGCGTCTCTGTGGATGCTATGGTGGTAGCTGCAGTCACCAAGAAGGAGCTAGCTGATCCTTCAGTGCCTGTCCATCCTCCTAACAAGGAGTCTAGGACTATGGACAGGTACGGGAAGCAGATGTTTTCGTCACCTACCTGTGTCATTTCACTCGTCTCCAGAGAGATTTGATCAAGGAAGCGAGTGAAATGTTAAAGGATCCAACAGCTGCGGGTTTTCAGGACAGGATGAACTCTCAGCTGGCTACCCTCAACTCAGTAGTTAACTCCTCCATGCGCCTCCTTTCGTATGCGGCGGATGGAGCGAGTAGAGCGGCAGGTACAGGTGTGGCCTTACGTCGGCACGCCTGGATGCGGCTATGTAATTTTGCGGACCCCTTCAAGGTGTCCTTCACTAACTCCTCGTTTGATGGATCATCCCTCTTTGGTCCTCAAGTGAAGGAAACCCTGACTAGGTGCGAGATTGAAGGCAAGACTCTCTCTGCCGTGGGAGTCCGTTTTTCTGCCTCTTCTAGGCCTTACCCCAAAGGCCAGAAGAGGGGAAAGATGTGGTTCCGTAAACAATCTCAAGGAGCTTTGCCTGACGCACAGAGTCGGTTCCCCTCTAGAGGCAGAGGGGGGAACAATAATGGTAGACGCCGCCCTCGAGGCAGAGGGGTCCCGCAGAATCAGGGCAGTCGAGAAACCTTCTCTGACAAGCCCTTACAGCATCCCTGAGGTGTTGCCTGACTGTCCACCTTCGGAGGCAGTCGGGGGAAGATTATCTCTGTACCCAGAAGCCTGGCAATCCCTAACTCAAGACAAGTGGGTAAAGTCTATCATTTCCGAAGGCTATACAATCCCATTCTTTCGCATTCCAAAGCAATCAAAAAAATCCCTTCCAGACGTTCCACCCAGTCAAAGGGAGCAAGCAGCTTTAGAAATATCAAAGCTGCTTGCAAAAAGAGCCATTCAACCAGTTCCAGCAGACCAACAAGGGTCCGGAATCTACTCCAAATTCTTTTTGGTTCCAAAGAAAACAGGGGACTGGAGACCCATTTTGGATCTCAGCAACTTGAACAAGTCTGTCAAGAAAACAAAATTTCGGATGGTCACGCTGCAGTCCATTCTACCCCTTTTGGGGCGGGACAACTGGATGTGCTCTATAGATTTCCAGGATGCGTACTACCACATCAAAATGAGCTGACGCTCCAGGAGATTCCTCCGCTTCAGGCTGGGAACCAGTCATTTCCAATTCAGAGCCCTGCCCTTTGGACTCACTACAGCCCCCCGAGTGTTTACCAAATGCATGGCAGTGGTCGCCTCTCATCTGAGACGTCAAGGATTCCAAGTGTTTCCGTATTTAGACTGGCTCCTTACAGCCCCCACCAAGCATCTTCTGCTTCTCGCCAAAGACTATACCTTTCACACGTCAGACATTAGGCATTTCAATAAATTACGAAAAGTCTGTCTTGTCGCCTTGTCGTGTTATTACCTTCATAGGCGCAAATCTAGACACAGTCAGCATGTCAGCCAGACTCACAGAGCAGAGAATAGCAGACATACACAGACAAGTCTCTCTTGTCCTGCAAAGCAGCAAAATCAAAGTCAGACTAGTCCTGAAGGTCTTAGGGATAATGGCGGCTGCTATCCCTCTTCTTCCTTTAGCCAGGTTCCACATGAGAATTTTACAATGGATGCTCTTCACTCAATGGTCATACCAACAACTTCCAATGTCCCATTCCATTGCGATAACACAATCGTGCAGGAATCATCTTTCTTGGTGGATCACATCCCCCCAGCTCTTCCTAGGAAGACCCTTTGTTCCTCCCCCTCCGGTTGCTACTCTGACAACGGACGCCTCCCTGATCAGGTGGGGGGGGGCATTACCAGGGCAGGACGGTCCAGGGCATATGGCAACCTTTCGAACGCCACTTGCACATAAATGTCCTAGAGATGAGAGCAGTGCTTCTAGCGTTGCAAGCCCTACAAGACTCTCTTCCCAAAGGGACTATAGCAATTCAGACAGACAATATGTCTGTAGTGTGGTACATCAGCAAACAGGGCGGAACTAGATCCTACCTCCTATGTCGAGAGGCACTCAGACTGTGGCAATGGGCGATTTCTTCTCAGCGGTTTCTGTTAGCAACGCACATTCCCGGGAAGTCCAATGTGATTGCGGACAAATTGAGCAGAGCTATTGTCATGCCTCACGAGTGGTCTCTAAAGAATTCAGTGTCGGACAATGTCTTTCGAAAGTGGGGCCGACCTTGCTGCGACCTTTTCGCTACTCCCCAAAACAGCAAGTGCGACGATTATTTCACCCTCTTTCCCCAACCAGGCCATCCCAGCAGAGACTCTCTAGTCCACGATTGGCCCCGGGGACTTCTGTATGCCTTCCCCCCCTTTCCGCTGATATCTCAACTAATACAGAAAGCCATCGCTCAGAAAGCTTCCATGATCCTCATTGCCCCTTACTGGCCTCGACAGGTTTGGTTCCCATTTCTTCACTGTTATCTGTTGGAGCAACCCTGGCATCTGGACCCAGTTCCAGACCTCTTGACCCATCAGTCGGATCAGTTGCACCACTCCCTCCCTTCTCTGAACCTCACAGCATGGTTTCTCCAATTCCAACTCTAGCCAGGCTTCCTCTAATATCTCTCAGTTCGAGATATTTTAATAGCCTCTCATAAATCTTCCACTCGGAAGATTTATCATAGTAAGTGGAAACGTTTTTCCTATTGGGCGCATTCAAAGGATATAGATCCTTTCACTGCTTCCATTCAATCAGTTCTAGATTTTCTAGCCGAACTTTTCCACTCAGGTTCGTCTCCTTTTATCAAGGTTCAATTGGCAGCTATATCTAACTTTCATGTTGGAATCTCAGAGTCCTCCATTATGTCTCACAAACTCTGCAAAGCATTTTTAAAGCGAGTTTTTCTCCTCAAACCACCTATCGGGGATCCTCCTCCTCTATGGGATCTCAACTTGGTTCTGACGTCCTTGATTCTTTCCCCCTTTGAACCTGCGGCTTCATGCTCAATGAAATTGCTATCTTGGAAAACACTCTTTTTGGTAGCTATTACTTCAGCCAGAAGAGTCTCTGAAATTCATGATCCCATCTTATGTTTCATAAGGATAGGGTATCCTTACGTACCAACCCGTCCTTTTTGCCTAAGGTAGTTTCACCGGAAAATTTGAATCAAGTCATTGATCTTCCTGTGTTCTTTCCTAACTATTTGAACAGATCAGAACAAAAATTACATTGGTTAGACGTTCATCGCCAACTTAGGTACTATTTAGACAGGACCAAACAATTTAGGAAGTCTGATCAACTGTTTGTTTCCTATGCAGAAGGCAGAATGGGCCTCCCAGTTTCTAAGGTATCTCTTTCTAGATGGCTTACTTCATTGATTACCTTTGTGTATGAGATCAGACATCAACAGTTGCCAACCAACCCCAGGGCTCATTCAACTAGAGCTTTAGCTACATCTATAGCTTTCCAAGACAGGCTGCCTATTGATTCCATTTGTGCGGCAGCTACTTGGGCTTCTCCCCATACCTTCATTTCTCATTATAAGTTGGACTTAGTCTCTAGAGACCGAGCCAACTTTGGTTCCACTGTACTCAAGAGTCTGTTCCAAAGGGCCACCCGGGACAAGGTGCTAGGGACGCGGTCCCATCCAGCAAGAATGAAGGCGAGATAGACAACTTAACATTTAGAAGTTATGTACCTACCATAACGTTCCATGTTAGTTGTCTTCTTCTCGCCTTCTTTCTTGCGTCCCACCCTCCTTCCCCCTAGCCTGGACAGACCTAGAGGAGTTTGTTTTTGTGACCTTTACCCTTTCTACCACCTCTATATATGTATTTATATATATATATATATATATATATATATATATATATATATATATATATATTTCTTCAGTCAGGTTTAGGGCACCTTTTAGGCAGCCTATAGAGGTGGGTTATCTATTTTCTTCCATTTTATGGAATTCTCCTAGCTGGGCCTAGCCTACAAACGAGATCTGAGGAGTTACCGCCTAGCATTGTGGGATATAGGGGAGCCTTGAGCCGGTGGAACTAGCTCTCAAGCTTTTAGAGTGGCCGAGTCGGAGCCGAGGTTCGGCTCCGAACCCATCCATCAAGAAAGAAGGCGAGAAGAAGACAACTAACATGGAACGTTATGGTAGGTACATAACTTCTAATTTTAAGCACTCTGGGTCTTCCCTTGATTCAGCTTGTACAACTAACTGACGGTTTACCCCTCTCCTGCAAATACATCAGGTGCATAGACAAACGAAAGATCTTTCTGTGGCTTCTGAACCAGCTAAATTAAGCAGAATAAATGTCTTTGTACGATCATCTTTATTAGAAAATGCACCTTGTGTGAAAATGTCGTACTCTTGCTCAAACACTCTCCAGTTTTCTGCAATATTATTATCAAATACAAGAGGACCTGGTTTTCAAAATCCTTCAGCTATGCCAACAAAGTATGCACAGAAACAGTGAAAATATGGCCTTTATAATTATGTACAAACATGCACACATACCAGGTACTTGTAATAACATTCAAATGCAGAATAAACTTTTCTAAATACTTAACTTTGCGAAATATGCTTTGAAATGTCTGTTTTTTGCAAAATAACTGTACTGTGATCCTGCACAAACTTGCGAACACTTTGTATACCTATTGATATCTCAAATATTAATTAATGTGAAAAAGTAGCACATAGCGAAAAAAGGCAGCAATTTTCCTTATTTTATGCATTTATATGATTTGGACATTATTTCAAATATTTTTGAAGTTTGGACGTTTGGGTAGTTTTTTCTCTTTCAACTTTCTCTTCTCTCTTGCACTTCACTTAGCTTATTCGCCAGCACTTCCCCAGGCTTTTTGCAGCAATTATTGTAGCACACATAAGTGCTATCAGCACTAGACGTCCTATAAGGAAACAGCTCTCACTCCAGGCTTGATGACCATCCCTCCTCTGACATCAAGGTCAGTTTTCTGTGCTTTCCTATTAACTTGGTGAACTTGGCATTTCTGAGGCAGTGTAGCAACACTATTCACACAGACAGACAACCCTCACACCTTACCTTCCAACCTTTGAAGCTAGAGAGATCGCCAGGACCGGAATAGCTGGTCCAAAGGAGAAGGTCAGTACCTGCATCACACCACATGGAACACACAGCCCTCCAGAACACCCACCACCACAGCCCTCACATAAAAACACAAACCACACACCCACCTTCGTGGAGGCTCTCAATAGATATCTACCCAAACAGCAGAGACCTCCAAGGCAGAAACGCACTCGACCACCACAAGACAGCACAAACCACAAGACACATAGCTCACCTACACAGTGTGCCCCTCAACCTAAGCCCCTACGGCAAAACAGTTTCCCAATACAGTAATCGTAGGTGACTCTATAGGGAGGCACACTGATGTCCCACTCACTAGGGTTGAATAAGGAGAAGGTAACATTCGGCTGTCCGTCAGGTGCCAGAATCCGACAGAACACCACGCACTCAGGTCACTCCACAACCAGTACAAGTATGACTGTGTCAATGTACATGTGGGCGTGAATGAATTGAGACGCACCTCCCTGGACTACATGAAAAGAGATATGGTGGAGCTCTCGGATTATGTGGCCCAGGCAGGTATGACCCTTTCCCTGAGCAGCATCCTACCATTGCCCAGAATGATACCACAGTACAAACAGAAAATGATTGACTTCAACAATTGGCTGTGTTTCTGGTGTCATTCTTTGGGGATCCAGTATCTGCTCGGGATGACATGATTGACAGACCGATGCTTTGCTAGAGATGGCCTGCATTTGTCATCCCTGCTTTTCTGGGTACTGGCTAAGGCTCTTGCCACCCCCTATAGTGCTTTTTAATGGGCGGTGTTCCAAAGACCAAATTACCACCATAACAGCTATAAATAAATGCTGTCTGGGGGTCATGCTGCTCAACGCCAGAAGTCTAAATCTCAAGATGCACTTGCTTGAAGCACTCCTCAAAATGGAGGACATCGACATTTGTGCTGTAACAGAGACCTGGTTTAAAGTAACAGAAAGCACCCCTGCGCTACCAGGCAGCTCACTCCACACCTTTCCGCCCCAGAATATGGACTGAAGCTCCAAAGGTGGTGGTGTCTCCATGTTCATAAAGGATATGCACACCTCCAGACTAGTAGCCCAGCATAACGCATCTGAGATACTCCAGGTGCAAGTAACATTGGGTAAGATGGCAATTCAGGTCATAGCCTGCTATAGGTCCCCAACCATGCCTCATGACTCTCACTTTACATTCCTAAGCACCCTGGAAATTAAGGTCCAACCCAACATCCTCATAATAGAGGACTTAAACTACCCCTCCATCAGCTGGGAAAACTACTCATGCATCAATGCACTGGCCCAACACTTCCTGGAATTTGTCAATTCCAGTGCCCTGGACCAGCTCATCCTTACCCCCACTAGAGGAAGCAACATCCTTGACCTGGTTATTACTAACCTGGGCAACTGTTGCTCTGCACCAATAGTCAATTCCTCCCTAGTTAGATCCGACCACAGACTAATCACCATGGAAATCCACATCTCACCCACACCCCCTGCAAAAGTATCCACCATGAAAAACTTCTTCAAAACTGACTTTGGATTCCTAAAAACAGAGGTGGCTAACTTCATGGCACCCATGCCAATGGAAAATAGATGCATGACTGCCAAATCATGCACAAGTACACTGTACGAACACATGCCGTACCCAACAGAACCAAGATGCTCTCCTCCAAAAAAAGGAAGCCAGTGTGGTGGTCCCCTGCCATTAATAAACTCTACAACAGATGGAAGAAACTGTGCAGAAAAAAGGTGAAGTCCCAAAACTGGAAAAATTCCCTTATTAGCCTCAACAAAAACTTGAGATCCCTCATCAAAACCTCCAAAGCCAGCTATGAAGGCAGAATTGCAGCAGACATTAAAAACAACCACAAAGCCTTCTATAGTTATGTCAAGAATCTCCATGGCAATACCCAGATTTGCTCTGAGTTACTGCACAATGATACCGTCTATACTGAGCCAACAGATATTGCCAACAGATTCATTGCCAAAGTTACCCCCATCTCCCCCCTTAAGGACCAATTTCAATACTGAAAGAATGCCAGGCACCCAACGTTACTGCAGCACAGGTTAAGGCTGCATTGTCTAAGGCCAAGAATACAGCTTCCATGGGACCCAACAATATCCCTGGCTGTGTTCTACATGAATTACAGAGTGTACTGGCACCACATCTGTGTGCTCTTTTCACTCACAGCCTTACCTCAGGCTTTGTCCCTACCGAATGAAATTGCCACTGATTCCAAAGACAACCGCAAAGCATTCTACAGCTATGGCAAGAATATCAGTGGCAATGCTCAGATCTGCTCTGAGCTATAGCACAATGGCACTAAATATACAGAGTCAACCGATATTGCCAACATACTGGCAGATAGGTTCACTGCTAACTTTACCCCCCTCTCAGCCTCCAAAGGGCCCATCTTAATACCGGAAGAATGCATAGCCCCTGTAATCACGGATGAACGGGGACCACACTCTCCAAAGCCAAGAACACAGCATCCATGGGACCAGGTAACATCCCAGGCTGCATACTGCATGAACTACAAACGAACTGGCATCCCACCTAAGTTGCCTGTTCAATCATAGCCTCACCTCAGGCTATGTGCCTATTGAATGGCGCACAGCGACCGTTATCCCACTCCACAAAGGGGGTGCCACCACGGACCCCGGAAACTACTGCCCCATTAGCCTAAGTGGAATGTATCATCTTGGAGCTTATAAACAAAGACATAGGTAACCTCCAAACCTTTGACCCCACTCAGTTTGGGTTTGTAAAAGGTAGATTATGTCTACTAAACCTGATTGACTTCTTTGAAGCAGACATTAGACCCGTAGATGAGGGCAAGGTAGTGCACACAGCCTATGTTGACGTCGCAAGGCTTTTGATACCATCCCCCACTCTGGAATTATAGATAAACTAAACTGGGCATAAATCCCTATGTCACAAGATGGGTGACCAACTGGTTCACTGACAGAACCCACATAGTAAAAGTAGCCAACTCCCAGTCCGACTTCAGACCAGTGATGATTGGAGTACCATAGGGTTCGGTCCTGGGTCCTTTCCTGTTTGGCATCTACTTCTCTGAAGTGCAGGCCAACACAGAAGGTCTTTGGCTAACAAAGTTCGCAGATGACTGCAAACTGGGAACCATAATAGAATCACCTGATGATGCAGACATTCTGCAAAAGGGCATCACACAGACAAATGCTTGGTGTCAAACTCATAGCCTCAAGCCCAATGCCAAGAAGTGCATTGTCATCCCCTTTGGGAAAAACTCAGTACCCATGAACTGCCACATAGGTGGTAGCTCATTAAACACTGAAAGTGTGATGAGACCTCGGGACACAGGTGAACAATAGTCTCTCCTGGGATAACCACATTGCCACAGTAGTCAGGAAATCTTTCTACGTGGCACACCTCATCACAAAAGGGTTCTTTTCTAGAAAAAAGGTCATTGTTCCTCTCTACTCATCCCTCATCAGACCCATTAATAGAGTACAATGCCCAGTTTGGCATGTATCTCACAAGACACCTATAACAATTGGAAAGGACACAGAAATACCTCACTAAGAGGATTACCGGCCTCAAACAGATGCCATATGCAGACCGCCTCAAAAAATTCCAGCTTTACTCCGTCGCATATCGCCTACTCAAAGGCGATCTCTGCCTAACATACAAACTATGTCAAACCCAGAGCTGGTGGACATGCTACACTTAAAGAAGTCCCACACTCACCAAACCACATGCTCCAGGGACCTAAACCTAGTCACCACTATAAACAGAACATGCTGGAGGGATGGATTCCTGTCCCAGAGACTTCCCATACTCTGGAACAAACTACCCATTCATGTCAGGCAAAGCTCCTCATTCACCCTCTTTAAGAAAAATCTTGACGACTGGATGGGAAACGGAAAATTCACCCCGGGGATCACTTCTGTAGCACTGCTTGACAGAGGCAAAGGAAAATAATTTTCTTGGGTGGCGAAAGCCAGGGAGCCTTTTTGGTTAAGCTTGTATAGGCCCCAGGGCCGATTAGCCTAGTACCTACCTATGAACCTCTGAATGGCGGCACTGCTACCCCCTCCATAAAGGATGAGCGACTACAGACCCTGGACATTATCGCCCCATTAGCCTGAGGAGTCTGATATGTAAGGCTGTGGAGCACATCATCACAGACCTAATTAACGAGGATACAGAGAATCTACAAACTCTAGATCCCAAGCAATTTGGTTTTGTGAAAGGTAGATCATGCCTGCTCAACCTGGTTGATTTTGAGTCAGTCACCAGAGTGATGGATGAAGGTAAGACAGTTCATACAACCTACCTCGATCTGGCCAAAGCCTTTGATACCATTCCTCACTCAGGAATTATTGATAAACTCAGCTAACTAGGCATCAACCCCTATATCATTCGGTGGGTTGCAAATTGGCTCACAGATAGAACCCACAGTGTGAAATTAGCGGACACCAAGTTAGACTGCTGACCAGTCACAAGTGGAGTCCCACAGGGATTGGTCCTGGGTCCTCTCCTGTTTGGCATCTATTTCTCAGCAGTCCGGGTCAACACAGAGGGACTCTGGCTGACCAAATTCGCAGAAGACTGCAAGCTGGGAGCCATTAACTCCCCAAATGATGCAGACATCCTACAGAAAGGCCTCACTGAGACCAGTGACTGATATTGAAACCATGGCCTTAAGCTTAATGCCAAAAAATGTGTCATTGTGCCTTTGGGAAAAACTCTGATGTTCATCTTGTTACACTGCTGCAGTCATTACACTTGGGGTTCCCACTAATTACCACATTGATGGGAGCCCACTGAACACCGAAGGCATTATAAGTGATCTGGGGACAAAGGTTAACAGCAACCTCACCTTCGACCACCACTTTGCCAGCATGGTCAGAAAGTCCTTCTGTGTGGTACATCTCATTACCAAGGGTTTTGCATCCACAAAGAAAGAGGTCATCATTTCTCTCTACTCTTCCCTCATTAGACCAATCCTAGAGTATAATGCCCCATTTGGCATGTACCTCACTAGACACCTGCAACAGTTGGGAAGGCCACAAAAGTACGTCAAGAAGAGGATCCCAGGGCTTAAACACATTCTACATGGACAGACTCATAAAAAACTCCAGCTATTCTCTAACTCATATCATCTACTAAGAGGCAATCTCTGCTCGTCTTACAAAGCCATGTCTGACCCAGCTCTGTTAGAAATGCTACATCTAAAGAAATCCCAATCCCTCACACACTCCAGAGACCTCAACCTCATTACCACAATCAACAGAACATGCTGGAGGGACAGGCTCATAACCCAAAGACTACCCATGCTCTGGAGTAGTCTTCCCATACATGTCAAGCAGAGCGCCTCACAAGCCCTCTTTAAGAGAAATCTTGATGAGTGGATGGGAAATAGAAAGTTCACTCCGGGGATCACTCCAGTGGCTGTACTTTATAGAGGCACTGGGAACTAACAACGGGCGGCACAATGCCAGGGCACTTCTGTGGGTTAGCCTTGTAAATGCCCCAGGGCCATTAGCATAGTACACACCTATGAACCTAAAATGTCACAGTTTTGGACATTTCGTTTAACTAGAACTTAGTTTGAGTGTTCTGAGTGCTTTATTTTATATTCTTTGAGCAATAAATCATTTAAGTAAGTTTTAGTACCTGGAATTTGTTTCTGACCTGTTTTGCGAGTTGTACGTACAGTAGGGATGATCCATTTCTCTTTATTCCTCCCAACATTAACTGAGTGCCTCTCTGTCTTGATTCTGGATCCCATTCTGACACCATGTCACTCGCCCGTGGTTATAAGTCAAGACGAACTGGCGGGGTAGTTCGTTTATATGCTTTATTACATAAAAGCAGATCAGGATGGATAGCAGCAGTACAAAATATAAATGAACTGACTTGACAGACTACACAGACATGCATGCTTAATACAAAGTGGCAGTCAGGCTCACGTGCTCATTATTTATACACGTGCAGGTCCAACATAAAGTAAGAGCCAAAATAAACTCCCTCCTGTTCTGGGCCAAAAAGATCTCCACTTTTCTATTCCAAACAGCCAAAGCAACCGTTATCTTGATGTTCATCGTGTTTCACTGTTGCAGTCATTACAATTGGGTTATCCTGCTGGCAGGCTACCCGCAGTCGGCCTGAATTCCAAAGTCTAGGTCCGGCATCGGTTGCTGTCGCTTCCTCCCTGACATCAGTGTGCCATGGGTATAAAAGATGCAGCTGATGCCATTTTCGTCAGTCTTTCTTGCCGCGCGGTGCCCGAAGCAAAAGCAGTTTGCCAGTGCTGGTCTGCCGACTCCTGAGATTTTCGTGTTCGAATTTCAGGTCCGAAGTCTTCATTAAAAGCTAAGTACCCTGTTGGGGAGAGTTTTTTCTTGCTCCAGACCGATGTCAGAAAAAGTTAATAATTGTATTTCTTGTGGGAAGCAAATACCTCACAAGGACTTCCATTCTTACTGTATTCCTTGCCTAGGCCCTGATCATGACGTTGCTAATTGTCGGTTTTGTGCTAGATTTAACCAACCCACTATTAAGCGTCGGTACGATTTTGCATTTCACTATTTTGGCAGAAGATTTAATTACACGATGTCGTCGGATAGCCATCCCACTACCGCAATTCAAAAGAAACGCAAAGAAAAAGAAAAGGACGGGCATCCGAGGTCCAAAACTGATGACAAGGCTTCTTCTAAGCCAGTCACCAGTTCGCTGGTTCTCAGTGCGTTGCTTTCGCAGCCCCTGACACCTGCTACTTTAGAGCCGCAGGCCGCTTCCGACTCCCACGTGGAGCCAACTAGGCCACAGGAAACTCAAGGTATTGGAACCTCGGAAACTATTCCCTCAGATGGGTCCGGAGCCACTGAGCAGGCATCGGCTTCTGAGGGTGTTTTCAGGCCTACACAGTTATATGTTAAAACGACTTCAGCTTCAAAGACAAAGACTAAAGCACCTCTAAAGACAAAGAAACAAGTACAACAGCCCCATGGACAGGCCTCCATTCCTAAAAAACAGATGCTCAAAATGGCTGAAGACCTAATTACTTTGATCAGGGGTTCCCATCCCCCTCCTGATAAGAGACCTAGGCAAGAGACAGAATACGAATCTTCAGATCAGGTTTCCATTCCTTTTGATTCCTCTTCTGATGAGGAATATTCTCTTCTTCCCTATGAGGATTCTGATGCTGAAGAATCTATCCCTTCAGCCTCTCCTCCTGAGGATTATTCTTTTGGGGAAACTCAGCATACCATGAGGGAGCATTTCCACTGGGAGAGCCAAGATTATTCAGAATCTAAGAAAAGGCTCAGAGACGTCCTTTTACTACCTTAGCAGAGGCCCCTTGCTATTCCACCTGTGTTAGACATTGTAGATGTATTTTCAGAGTCTAGTCTGACTCCTGACTCTTTACCTCCAGCTCCTGTCAAGCCAGACAGATACTACAGGGTTCCTGATTCACATAAATTTCTTTTTAAGAACCCTGCTGCTGACCCAGAGACTATTTCTCAGGGTCCCAAAGGGGTCAAGGCTTCCACTGCAAAAAACCCTATCCCCTCTGACAGGGATTCTAGGGTACTGGACAGATGGGGAAAAAAGATTTACACTTCTGCTACCTTGGCTTTAAGGGCTTTAAATTGTCAGTTTCATATGCTTAAATATCAGCAGTATATTATGTCACTGCTTAAGCAGAAAATGTTGATAATTTCTGAATGTGCAGAAAACAAGGAAATGCAGGATTTATTGCATGCAGCTGAACAAGTGGGAAAGCATACTTTGCAATGTGGTTTTGATTCTCTGGAGGCCTTCTGCAGGGCCACTGTTACGGGTTCTGTCATTAGGAGGCATGCTTGGTTAAAGGAACAGAATCTGCCTGATCATGTTAAAGCAAAATTATTAGATGCTCCATTACAGCCTGATACCTTGTTTGGTGTTAAAGCAGAAGAGATGTTGAAGAAAATGGAGGACAAAGCTAAATCTATGCAAACAGTCAAGGACTTCTTACAAGTACAGCCTCCAAGATTTAGCAGGCACTGGCCTACAAAGAATTGGTCCTTTCCAGTGTCAAACAGGCAACAAAGAGGCAGATACAGGCGCCCTAGAGGCAGATCCCAGCCCCAAGGCTCATACAGGTCTAAACAATGGGGTACTTCTACCTCCAAAAGCAGAGAAAACAAATCACAGCTGTACAGGAAACAGTCCCAATGACTTCCCCCTGCCTGCGCCAAGCACTTGTCTTCTGGCAGCACCTTTAGGGGGAAAACTAGCATTTTTTCTCAAAATTGGCACATAATAACCCGGGACAAATGGGTCTTGGATATAGTGTCACAAGGCTACAGGTTTCACTTTCACACCCTGCCAAGGGCAGACGGTTTGTCAGACCTGCCAAAAAATCAATGGGCAGAGGCACAAAAGCAAGTGTCATCCCTCATGGACATGAGAGCCATTCAGCAAGTACCACAGCAAGAGCAGGGACAAGGATTTTACTCAAGACTGTTCTTGGTGCCCAGAAAGGACAAAGCCTGGAGACCAATACTGGACCTATCTATTCTAAACATTTTTCATGTTTTCAATATATTATCCAGATATTTTCAATCCCACAAACTCTTTTACTATTACACGGGGACATCCACCCCAACCCTGGCCCCAATAATCCTCTCAGCCATGCCCTTTCTAACCAAACTGCTTACATCTCCAGTTCACCTTTCTCTAATAACTCCCTTTCTATAGCACACTTAAATATTCGTAGCATCAACAACAAAATCACACAGCTCCATGCTATAGTTGACTTCTATGCCTTTGATCCTCTGTCTCACTGAAACTTGGCTTAAACCAGGTACTAGAGACAATGAAATCACTCCTCCTGGCTATAGCACCTTAAGGCAAGATCGTCCTAACAAAAAGGGAGGAGGAGTGGCCTTACTATACAAATCCCAACTACAGGTGGCCTTAATTGACTCCTTACCTCCCTCTCCAGGTAATGCTGAAATACTCTGTAGCAAACTCCAACTAAACAAGAACAAAGCCATCTATATAATATGTTCCTACATCCCTCCAGGCAATAACTTAAACACACTTGAAAATATTCTTAGCTGGGTCTCCTGTAGCTTCCCTCAAGAAACCATAATCTTAGGGAGACTTTAATATTGATTGGAGCTCCTGCATCTCTCCCAAACCTACCATTCACCTCAATCTTTTTAACTTTCAACAAACCATAAACTCCCCTACTAGAATTCACAAATCAACCAATAAACAAGCCATCCTGGACTGGATATTGATCAACAACAATCCCCATTCTTATAAAACTGGAATACTCCCAGACAATATTAGCGACCATCTCCTCACCTATATCACTAAACAAAAAGAAAATATTCTCAAACAAGCTACTTATAGTACCGTACGCAACAAAAAAAACTTCAGCCTGTCCTCTTTCCTTAATGAACTCAAGGTATGTAACTGGTCAACTCTAAAACACCTCCCACTTGACGAAGCAGTTACCCATTTCAATAACACTTTCCTATAAATTCTCCAGCATCATGCCCCTGCTCGATTAATTAGAATAGGCTCCAAAGCTGCCCCTTGGCTTTCCAAAAAAACCAAACAAACAATGCTAGATAGAAATAAAATATGGACTAAATGGAGAACCACTAAAAACCCTGCTGACCTTCTAAACTTCAAACACCTTAGAAATACTACAAAAAAACTCACCTATCTTGATAAAAAGAACTATTACCTTCAACATTAACAAAACCAAAATTACAACCCCAAAAAATTCTGGTCCGGAATCAATGAACTGCTCCATCCAGGGAATACCAAAACGCCCACACCTGCTATCTTAGCTCAAACCCCACCCAACATAATAGCCGATGTTTTCAACAACTTCTTATCTGAAACAGTCACCTCTCTAGCAAACACCATGACTCCCCCCCCCCTTTCCCTCAAAACACCCACTCTAAAATTTAGTACAGTCTCCACAACCCACATACGTAAGTTACTCTCTAAACTTAAGCCTTGCACCCCTTCAGCCGACAAACTACCAGCTGAATATCTGCAACTAGCAGCATCAGAACTAGCTTACCCAGTCTCTATCTTAATTAACAGAACAATAACCAAATCTACTATCCCATCCTGCTGGAAAGTCTCCCATATCATTCCCCTCCACAAAGGAGGTAACTCTAATGAACTTTCTAACTTCCGGCCTATAGCCCTACTATCTCCACTATCTAAAATCATGGAACGTTGTATTCACCATCAACTCCTAATCTCTTGCAAAATAGCCTACTCGCAGACTCGCAACATGGTTTTAGGCCATACCATAGTACTTCCACCGCCCTTCTCTCCTTCACAGACATGATCAACAAAAATCGCAATAACAACCTTTTCTCCTCTGCCTTATTCCTGGACCTCTCAAAAGCCTTTGATATGGTTAACCATCAACTACTCCTAGACACTTTGGCATCCCTCTCACTTGACTCTTCGGCATTACAGTGGTTTGACTCTTATTTGAAAGATAGAAAACAAGCTGTCCTCTGGGACAGCCATATATCCTCTCAGCTCCCAGTCACTATTGGTGTTCCTCAAGGATACATCTTAGGTCCCCTCCTCTTCTCTACATTTATAAATAACTTGTCTACTTCACTCCCGACATCCACTTGTATTCAGTATGCGGATGATTCAACTCTCATCTGTTCTGCTTTATCTTCAGGAGAACTCCACTCTTCCACCCAAAAAGTATTTACAGCAGCAGAAAAATAGTTCCAACATATGTCTCCTCCTTAATCCTAAAAAAAAAACAAATTACTACTCTTCACCCCAACCCTTAAATCTGCCCCAATCTCATTTTCCATTGTGTCTGGCAGTGGCACTATCATTAATCCTGACTGTTCCACCAAACTAGGTGTTACTATAGACAATCAACTAAGCTTTGACTGTCACATTGATCTAACCATCAAGGCTGTTAATAAAAAGATAGGTGCCCTCTATAGACTTAAGCCCTTCCTTACTGCAGCTACCCGAGTGTCTCTTGCCCAAACTCATCTCCTCTCTACACTATTGTATGCCTCTCCATCATTTATCAACATTTCAAAAGCTAACCTTCAGAAACTTGCCACAGCCTACCATAGTATTGCTAGGTTTGCCACAGGTTCCCCATATCGCACACACCATTGTCGTAATCTCAAAAACCTTAACTGGCTATGCCCCTGTTCTAATCCTGACTGAGCTCTGGAAACAATCCCTCTTTCCTGTACCCTCCTTTGCTCTTCTACCTGCCCTCTATCACTACTTCTATCCCTCTAGTGAAGTAGACCTAGCAACCCACCGGCCTGTTTATTTCTCCTATATTACCTCTTCTTCTGTTACTTGCCATAATCTCTGCAACCTGTCATTTCTCCTTTTATCTAACCTAGATCCGGATCTCCTTTGTGTAAACCTCTATCTGAAAAGTAGTACTCGGCACAACATGTCTGCTACTAATTTGTTAATTTATGTAAATATTTATAGACTCTCCATCTGTCCCTATTTTCTCCCTTCTTCATTCTTTTTTTAGCAGTCTTTCTACAGTAAATATTAAGTCATAATGATTCCGCACTATTGTTTATTTCTTGTTAAATTGCCTCTGCATTACTATTCTACATGATAATTGTTCCCTTAGTTGCTTGCATGCTTTGTATACTTTTTTGTTATTTGTTAGCTATTTAGTTTATTAGTGGAGCTTTTCTCGGGCCTCTACTGAAAATGGACATGTATCCAGCCAGACTAGCCCGGTCAACAAATGTAAAATAAAAATAAAAATAAAAAATAAATGAACACATATCTGGATATTCCAAGATTCAAAATGTTGACTCTGCAGCAGCTTTTGCCCATGCTGGGCAAGAAGGCTTGGCTTGTGACTTTAGACCTAAAAGAGGCATACCTGCATGTCCTAATCAAACAATCATGCACAAGATACCTCAGATTCATAGCTGGCTCAATGCACTACCAATTCTCTGCACTGCCCTTTGGCTTATCTACTGCGCCCAGGGTCTTCACAAAATGCCTGGCTCCAGTAATTGCATTTTGCAGACAAAGAGGAATACAAATATATCCTTACTTGGACGACAGCCTTATTCAAGCAGAGAACAAGGGTATTCTATTACAGCATCTGGCGTTTGTAAAAAGATTACTAACATGCCTAGGGTACACAGTAAACGAAAAGAAATAAAAACTAGTACCCTCTCAAGAGATAATATTCCTGGATGCAAGCTGAAATACAACTGTCCAGATGGCTTATCTCATGCCAGACAAACAAAGGCAACTGACTACTTATTTCAAAATGTTGGCAACAAAGACCCAGATGTTCATCGTGCATACAGCTGCAGTCATAACAGATGGGTTCTCCTGCCGTCAGGTGGGTCCTCGGTCGGCCGAAATCCAAAGTCTAGGTGCGGCGTCGGTTGTCGTTGCTTCTTCCCTGACGTCAGTGCGACAGGGGTATAAAAGAACCAGCCGACGCCATTTGGGCTTCATGGCATCCTGCATGCTGCTAATTCCATATGCAAGACTGCATATGAGGAAACTTCAATTGTATCTAAAAAGTGTTTGGACTCAACATTGCCCCACAGCCTAAAAACGATAATTACCCTCATTCCCTGCCTGCAACAGGAGTTTCGATGGTGGGCAAAGGCCTGTCACCACAACAAGGGGCAGCCATTCGCTTTACCCACAGCCAGGCAGATATTAACAACAGACGCATCAGATTATACCTGGGGGGCCCATATGGCAGGAAAATGTATTCAGGGCACATGGTCCGCAAGCCAAATACATCTACATATCAACCAAAAAGAGATGCTAGCTGTTCAGAATGCCCTGACAACCTTCAAGGATGTACTTTATCCGAGACCACTACTGATAAAGACGGACAATACTACTGTCATGTGGTACATAAACAAGCAGGGAGGCACTCATTCCTACCCCCTATGCAGACTAGCCTTGACTTTGTGGGACACAGCATTGACTTACCAAGTACATCTGCAGGCACAATTCCTGCCAGGAAAAACAAATACTCTGGCAGACAAACTAAGCAGAAACCTCATGGATCCCCACGAGTGGAAATTGGATCCGCAAGTCTTCAGCATAATAACAAGGAATTGCGGATGCCCGGACATAGATCTATTTGCCTCCTCTCACAACTGCCAACTACAAAGATTTTGCACAAGGACTTATCACAAGCAAGCATGGAAAGTGGGTGCTCCATCTTTCAGCTGGAAAAACTTCAGTATATGCCTTTCCTCCACTGCCTCTCCTCCCCAAAGTACTCCTAAAAAGTCAGACAAGAGAACCCAAAAATGATACTGATTGCCCCAGACTGGCCCTGCCAGCACTGGTACCCAATCCTAAGGAACTTGTCTCAATACCCAGCCTGGACATTACCTCACATTTCTCACTTACTGTCCCAACACAACAGTCAGATCCTGCACAGCCAACTCAAGACCTTAAATCTGGCAGCATGGCGGATAATGTAGTCACTCAAAACGCACCTCTCTCTAAAGCGGTGATGAATGTTATTTTGGAGGCCAGAAAGCCTAGTACCAGAACATCTTATGCTGAAAAATGGAAGAGATTCTGTGCTTGGAACCAGGCACAAGGGATTGACAAGACTACCAAACATTCCTCAGATTTTGCAATATTTAACTGAGATGCTGGACAAAGGCCTATCCTTTTCATCAATTAAGATTCATGCCTCTGCCATTTCAGCTGATTACAGTGCAGAGCCACCTATTTTTTTTCATCCTGTATTAAGGCAGTACCTCAGAGGAGCCAAAAACTTAAGGCCTCCAAGGAGATCACCAATACCTGCATGGGACCTCAATTATGTCTTGGAAAAACTCACCCTGCCTCCCTTTGAGCCAGCCACTACAGCTGATATGAAATTTTTATCATGGAAAACAGCTCTGCTCCTAGCAATAACCTCTGCAAGACGAGTCTCAGAGCTACAGGCACTCATGGCTGTGGAACATTTTATCATTTTCCATCCAGATAGGGTTTTTCTGAGGACAAACCCGACATTTATGCTTAAGGTAGTGTCCAGTGTGGCCCTTAACCAAACTATTAATCTGCCTACCTTTTACCCAAACCCACAGAATAAGGGTGAGAGGCTTCTGCATTCTTTGGACGTACACAGACAGCTGTGATCTACTTGGACAGAACCAAAGCTTTCAGAAAGACTGAGCAATTACTAGTGGCATATGCTGCAGTATCACAAGGAAAGGCTGTCTCAAAGCAGACTATTTCAAAGTGGATAGGCCACTGCATTTGTTTCTGCTATTCACAACATAGGAAATCAGTGCCTAAGGGCATTAGGCCACATTCAGCCAGAGCAGCAGCCACTTCAGCAGCCTTCCTCAGAGGAATACCAACCAAACACATTTTAGAGGCTGCAACCTGGAGTTCAGTGCACACTTTTACAAAGCACCATCACTTACCACTCTACTCTAAATCCAGGGCAGGCTTTGCCACTGCAGTTCTGCAGGGCCTCATAGCCACTCCTAATCCTATTTAGCTCCAGCCTCCCAACCTTAGCTTTGGGATTCAACCCAATTGTAATGACTGCAACAGTGAAACACGATGAACACAGAACAGTTGTGTACTTACCATAAATGTAGATGTTCGAGTGTATTCACTGTTGCAGTCCAGGTTACCCTCCCACCATCCCCCTTATCTTTGCTGGAACTTATCTGATATTCTATACAACCTATATGGTGTATTTGCTTGTAGATGAAGGAAAAATGTACCTTGGTGCATGCATGCTTTATTGACATTTTTAGCCTACCCTTTTGGGGGCACCTGACATCAGGGGCAAGAAAAACTGAAGAAAATGGCGTTGGCTGCATCTTTTATACCCCTGGCGCACTGACGTCAGGGAGGATGCGACAGCAACTGACGCTGGACCTAGACTTTGGAATTCAGGACGACTGCGGGTAGCCTGCCAGCAGGATAACCCAATTGTAATGACTGCAACAGTGAATGCTTTCCAACATCTGCATTTATGGTAAGTACACAACTGTACTTTTCTCAACTTGCATATGGGTTCCTAGATGTTTTTCGTGTTTCACTGTTGCAGTCATCACATTGGGTTATCCCTGCCAGGGTAGCCCTCAGCCGGTCCGAATAACAGAGACCTAGTATTTCTGCATCTGATGCTGTTGCTTCATGACTGACGTCAGGTTGTTAGTAGTATAAAGTAAGGCAGCCAACACTATTACATGTGTCTTTCTTGCCGAGGAGCCCGAAGCAGAAGCAGTTTGCAAGTGCTGGTTGGCCTCTACCTGAATTTTCGTTTACAAATTGAATAATCCTGAAGTCTTCTTAAGCCAATTACCCCATTTGGGATCCTTTTTTCTTTCTCAAACCGATGTCAGAAAAAGTTAATTATTGTCTTGCCTGTGGAAAGCAAATACCACACAGAGACTTTCATTCTTACTGCGTCACCTGTTTAGACCCAGACCATGACGTACCTCGCTGTCTATTTTGTGCCATGTTCAGCCCCCGAACCATTCATCGTCAGGCTCTCACTGTCGCTAAATTTTTTCGCTCTGAATCTCCATATTTCAAAATGGCTTCGATAAGCCATCCGACTACCAATATTCCAAAAAAAAGTAAGGATAAAGACAGAGACAGATCGCATAGGTCCAAAGCTGCTGACGACGCCTCTGTTAAGCTAGTCGCCAGTTCGCCGGTACTCAGTGAGGCAGCTTCGCAGCCCCTGATGCTTCTATGGATTCACAGGCCTCTACCAAGACCCATTTGGAGTCCGGTATGCCGCGAGACTCTTCTTCGACTATGGAACCTGCGGATGTCTCTACCTTGGATGGGTCTGGAGCAGCTGTGCAAGCACCAGCTTCTGAGGTAGTTCTTCGCTCTACCGATGTTCGACTCAAGCAGACGACTTTTTTTTTTATCTAAAACTACCAAGTTTCTTATTCCAAGAGTATGCACTATGCCTAGAAAACAAACGACCAAAGCGCATGCACCTGATCCCATGCCACAATGGCAAATACTTAGAATGGCAGAAGACCTTATTACGCTGATTAGGGGAATTCTGCCTTCCCCTGCTAAGAGGAAAAGAGACCAGTCCCCTGCAGCTTCAACAGACCAGGGTATGATGACTCTGAGGTATCTGTTTATGAAGACATGCCCTTACCTGCTTATGAGGATTCAGATGCAAAGGAATCCATTCCCTCTGCCTCCCATCCAGAGGATTTTTCTTTTGGTGAAACCTTACATACTTTGAGAGCATTTCCACTGGGAATGCCAAGACTATCCTCAGTCCAAAAAGAGACCCAGAGAATTCCTTGATTTGCCACAGCACAGGCCTTTAGCAATACCCCCTGTCCTGGAAGTTGTTGATGTTTTTATGGAATCCAGTCTTACTCCTGATACTTTACCTCCTGCCCCTAGGAAACCAGACAGGTACTACAGAGTACCGGACACTCACAAATTTATTTTCAAGAATCCTAATGCTGACCCAGAGATCATTTCCCAGGGGCCTAAAGGTATCAAGGCAACTACAGCCAAGAATCTCACCCCTTCGTACAGGGATTCCAGAGCTTTGGACAGATTGGGTAAGAAGGTATATACTTCTGCAACTCTTGCTATTAGAGCACTGAATTGTTAGTTTCACATGCTAAAGTACCAGCAACATATTATGGAACTTATTAAACAAAAAGTGACAACCTTTACAGACTGTGCAGAAAATACAGAATTGCGGGAGCTTATGCACTCTGCAATCCAAGTCAGCAAGCATACTTTGCAGTGTGGCTTTGACGCCCTAGAAGCATCTTGCCGGGCAGCAGCCACTGGTTCTGTACTGAGAAGACTTGCTTGGCTCAAGGAGCAGAACTTACCGGACCATGTCAAATCAGAGTGATTAGATGCTCCTCTGCACAAGGACAGTTTGTTTGGCACCAAATCAGAAGTTGTTCTAAAAAAAAAAAAAAAAAAAGCTAAATCTATGCAGACTGTTAAAAAATTCTTACAAGTGCAACCCCCTAGATTCAATAGGCATTGCCCTTCCAAACACTGGTCCTTTCCAGCCCCCTCCAGGCCATCTCAAGCCAGACCCAAGGGAAACAGACCACCCAGACTACCGTCTCAGGGTATGCAGAGCTCTAAGCAATGGAGTGCCCCTACCCCCAAAGCAGGGAGTGGTAAGCCACTGTAACACCAAATGTGGTATGCCAGATGTAACAGGATGCACACCTCCCAAAAAGTTCAACTTTTGTTTTGTCAGTACACAGAATATTTTCCCAAAAGTCTTGGGAATCATCGAGATGTTTTTGGGCAAAAGTGAGACTAGCCTTTATGTTCTTTTTGGTCAGCAATGTTTTTTGCCTTGGAACTCTGCCATGCATGCCATTTTTGCCCAGTGTCTTTCTTATGGTTGAGTCATGAACACTGACCTTAACTGAGGCCTGCAGTTCTTTAGATGTTGTTCTGGGTTCTTTTGTAACCTTTTGGATGAGTTGTCACTGTACTCTTGGAGTAATTTTTGTAGGCTGGCCACTCATGGAAAGGTTCACCACTGTTCCATTTTTTCTCCATTTGTGGATAATGGCACTCACCGTGGTTCACTGGAGTCCCAAAGCTTTAGAAATGGCTTTGTAACCTTTTCCAGAGTGATAGATGTCAATTACTTTGTTTCTCATCTGTTCTGGAATCTCTTTAGATCGCGGCATGATGTCTTCCTTTCTGGAATCATTTAGCCTACTTCTTCGTCTGATAGGTTCTATTTAAGTGATCTCTTGATTCAACATGTCTGGCAGTAATCAGGCTTGGGTGTGGCTAGTGAAATTGAACTCCGCTTTCCCAAACATGTGACTAACCACAGTTACTTCATGATTTAACAGGGGGGCAATTACTTTTTCGCATAGGATCATATAGGTTTGGATAATTTTTTTTTTCCTTAATAAAATCATCACTTAAAAACTGCATTTTGTGTTTACTTGGGTTATCTTTGTCTAATATTTTAAATTTGTTTGATGATCAGAAACATTTAAGTGTGACAAACATGCAAATAAGTAAGAAATCAGGAAGGGGCAAATACTTTTTCATTGCACTGTAGGACCAAGGAATTTTGACATTCAGACCAGTTTTTGTAGCCTTTTCTGTGAACAGAAATAGCAGGGGAATATCAAAAGTTATGGTCTGTCACAGGATTTCGCAATGCATTTCCTTCATGTACTCTTCAAAAGGTGTTCCTTGATCTACACCAGTAAAGGCTCATTCCACCAGGGCAGTGTCTACCTCAGCTGCCTTTGCAGATCAGTCATTAGATGATATTTTTGCAGCAGCAACGTGGTCTTCACCTCACAAATTCATCTCCCACTATAAGTTGGATTTGAGCTCTAGAGGAAGGGCTTCCTTTGGCTCCAATGTTCTTCGGCATGTCCTTCCTTGAAGCCTCCCAGGATACAGGTAGCTGGGGACTCCGACCCTAACTTGAGGAATGGGTGACTAAGATAATGTCAGATTTATAGTTCTTACCATAACTTGCTGTCTGTGTTATCTGTAGTCAGCATTCTTCACGGTCCCACCCTCTGGCCCCCTTCCTGAGAGATTAACGGGGTGTTACTAGACCTGTGTTGGTGGTAATTGCTTTGGTCTGTCTTCTTTCATTATGCAAAGTCAATCTGAGGGATTAGAGAGCAGCAGGGCATCATGGGAGGGGAGGAGCTTAAGCTAAGCTGTTGTCCGAGTATGCCGGCTCAGATCCGTATCGAATCCTAGACCCTAACGTGATGAATGGTGACTACAGATAACACAGATACCAAGTTAAGGTAAGTACATAATCTGATCTGTCTTCCTTGGCTCCTAACACCTCTAAGACCTTGGATCCTATTATCATTTCAGGATACCCCATTCCCAGCACCTCCTCCTTTGATCCCAGGGCTTAGGAACCTGATATCGGCCTTCCAGGTGGAACTGGTATCCCCAGCTCTTCCCTCGAAGGTCCTTAAAACCCCTACCAAGTCAACACATGCATCCTCAGCTTCTTCCAGGTCTTCCTGGTCTTTCTGAAGCTTCACTGAGGCCGATGTGGACAGAATGATGCAGAAGTTAGGGCACAGGTCCAGATGGAGTATTGCCATCTCCGTCCCATCTCGGATCCATGAGTGCTGTTCCTCCCTCCATACAGACTCCTTTTCCAATCTGACGCCTGGTTTAGGAATCCCAGGAGCCTGGGTACCCGAGAGAGAGAGAGTCTGTGTCTGAGCTGAGGAAGCTTCCCTTCTTTCCTGTATTCCGACTGTGTCCCTGACCAGCACTGCTCTCTTTTTGTCACAGTATATGTTGGTACCAGCTGTTTGCTCCTGAGCATAGGAGGAAAAAAAAACTGTGATTTGTAAAGATGAATCCAGTCTTTGACCAATCAATGTGTACCTTCATAGTTCATATGACATGGTAAGAAAGTATTGATGATTACTTCTGAGGTGTGATAGTAATGATCAATATTAGTTCAGACTTTCATCTGTGTCTTAGATTAACGTCTGGTTAACAAGACTAAACAATTTTGTTGGTTGGAAAATATGTAAAAGTTTAACATGTCTGTAGAACAAAGGCTGTGATTTCTTTGCAGGTGCCTTGTGCAAATGAGTACTTGTATGAAACTGTGTTACTGAGCAAAAATGCTTTTATTTTCAAAAAAAAATTTAATGCAATTTAATTTCATTTGTGTACAGGTCTGGCCAAATGTGGATAAGTATGAATTATACCAGAAACTTGAATTACCTAAAGGACAGAAGCGAAAGGTGAAAGATCGCTTGAAGGCATATGTTAAAGACCCTTATGCTCTGGACCTCATTGATAAACTTCTAGTACTTGATCCATCTCAAAGAACAGATAGTGACGATGCCTTGAACCATGACTTTTTTTGGAGTGACCCCATGCCTTCTGATCTCAAAAACATGTTGTCAGCACACAATCAGTCCATGTTTGAATACTTGGCTCCACCTAGAAGAAGAGGTGGTCACATACCACAGCAGGCTGTTAATCAGGCTAGGAATCCTGCAGCAGCCAATCAGACTGAATTTGACAGAGTGTTCTGAAGATTTTCTTTATGGCTGCAGCATTCGAAAGAAACATCATATTAATAGCGCTCAAGTGAAACTTGGGTGAATCCCTTTTTGTTTTAAATCATCTTAAAGTACATTAATGTTCATCAGTGCTTTGCAGTTGTATCAGCAATTGTATGCAAAACAGTTAACCATTTGTTTTACTTTGATATGTAATTTCGAAAGGAATAACAGCTTAAAGTTTACAAATTAACCAACACATACTTGTGTTGACCTGCAGGAAGTGAAAATGACTGCCAGTACTTCTGAATTATTGCCACCTCCTCACTTGATTGTAGTCTTCTTAATTTTTATTTAATGTGTAAAAAAAAACATACTGTAGTTGCTGCCGGATTCCTTTTGTAATTTAATTTTATACAAGTGACTGCGCATAATTAAATACCTTCAAAATAATGCATGGTTTGCAGGATCACTGGCGATTACTTCAGGTGCTAAATAAAGAACTGGAAGAACAGTCTATCTTATGTAGAGTGATTATATAGATGTTCTTCGTCTTCCATTGCTGCAGTCCTTACTATTGGGTATAGTCCGCATCCAGTCGGCCCGAATACCAGAGTATAAGGCTGACGTCGGTCAGGGCGCATTAGACTGACGTCAGTACGTCAGGGTACTAATGCGCATGACCGGCGTCATATCCTCAGTCTTTTTTGCCGCGTTGTCCGATGCAGAAGCAGTTTTGCGAGTGCAGGTTGGCGTTCTGAAATATTTCCGAAACCGGAGTTTCAGACCGAATCAGAGTTGGCTAAGTAGAACATTTTGGTTTTTCTTGCCTCAGTATTTAACCGGATGTCAGAAAAGTGAATAACTGTATTTCTTGTGGGAAACAGATACCTCATAGGGATTACCATATATTGTGTATACCTTGTTTAGGGCCTGAGCACGACGTTGTTGGTTGCCGCTCTTGTGCTAGGTTTAACAAACGCACTATTAAGAGGAGGTTAGACTGTGCCAGATTAGTGTTTGGGAAGCGTTGCAATTATAAAATGCCGTCGGATGCTCAAGAAGCGTAAGGACAAAACAGCGAAGCCTAGGGTTGATGAACCGGCAGTCCCGGACGTCAGTTCTTTAGAAGGCTCAGTGGAGCCAGAGGTTTTGCCAGGAGTTTCTATGGAGTCTCAGGCAGAAACTTTACTGTTACAGGATGTACCCTCTCAGGAGGCAGGCCAGGCTGAGGGGGCTTCTCAGGTAACTCTTCTTCCCTCTCTTCCCAAAGTAGTTAGAGCCTCTCCTTCTGTTGCCAAAACTTCTTTTAGAGGAAGGCCAAGTTCAGTTTCAGTAGGGGCTTCTCCTAGCCTTTCGGGTTCTGTACCTAAGAAACATATGCTTAAAATGGCAGAAGATTTGATTACTATGATTAGAGGTTCTATGGGCCCTCCTGATAAGAGGCCTAGGGTGGAACCAGTGTTTGACAGTTTTGAACAGGGTTCAGGGGCTTCTGAGTCTTCTGCGGAAGATTTGCAGGAGTATCCTCATTATTCTGATTCTGATGTGGATGATGCCACTCCTTGCTTCTCCTCCTGAGGATTTTTCATTTTCAGAGACTCTGCATTCCATGAGGGAGCACTTTAAATGGGAAGGCCAGGATTACTCTGATTCCAGGAAGAGGCTTAGGGAATTCTTGTCTGTACCCCAGCATAGGTCCTTAGCTCTACCTCCTGTGTTTAATGTGGTGGAAGATGTTTTGCAGAGGCTTCCTGAACCCTGATTCCTTGCCTCCTGCTCCTGTTAAACCTGATAGGTACTATAGGGTGCCCGGCTCATAAGTATTTGTTTAAGAGTCCTAGGGCTGACCCAGAAACTGTTTCTCAGGGGCCTAAAGGTGTTAAAGCCTCTGTGGTTAAAAATCCTGTTCCCACTGACAAAGAGGCAAGTAGATAGGTGGGAAGAAAGTGTATACTTCTTCCACTCTAGCCATGAGAGCATTGAATTGTCAGTTTCACATGCTGAAATATCAAAATTATCTCCTTTCACAATTAAAATCTAAAGTGGATGCTTTGGCGGAAGGTATTGATTGTAAAGAATTGCTGGATTTAGTTTATGTGTCTGAACAAGTGGGCAAGCATTCTTTGCAATGTGGTTTTGATGCTGTGCAGGCCTCCTCGAGGGTGGCTGCCACTAGTTCTGTTCTTCGCAGGCATGCCTGGTTGAGGGATCAAAATTTGGCTGAGCATGTTAAGACAAGGATTTTGGATGCTCCTTTACAGTCTGATGTGTTGTTTGGTTCACCTGTGGAAGCAGTTTTAAAGAAAATGGAGGACAAAGCTAAGTCTATGCAAACTGTTAAAGATTTTTGCAGGTACAGCCACCAAGTTTAGTAGAAATTGGCCAGCTAAGGGGTGGACATATCCTGCTTATGATTCCCAGTCTAGGGGTAGGTCTAGACGTGGTAGGGGCAGGGCCCAAGGTTCTTTTAGGCCTAGAACAGGGAGTTCACCTGCTCAGACTTCTGGTGAGGGCAGGGGTCAGTCCTTTCGTAAACAGACCCAATGACCTGCCTTTTCAGCTGCCAGTAGATTCTCGCCAGGAAGCTCCTTTGGAAGGACGACTGTCTCTTTTCAAAGAAAATTGGGATTTAATTACTCAAGACAGATGGGTGTTGGACATCATTCACCACGGTTACAGATTTTATTTCCATACAATGCCCCCTTTCACAGGCATGCCAGACGTTCCTCCTCCACAAAGAAAAGAGGCTCACAAGCAAATTTCTCAGTTACTCCAAATGGGGGCCATTCAGCCAGTCCCTGTATCAGAAAAGGGCCTAGGATTTTATTCTCGCATGTTCCTAGTACCACAGAAGGGGTACACGTGGAGACCAATTTTGGATTTATCTCTCCTCAACACTTATCTGGACATTCCCAAGTTCAAGATGTTGACGTTACAACAGCTTTTACCCCTGCTGGGCAAAGATCACTGGATGGTAACTTTAGATCTCAAGGAAGCTTACCTTCATGTGCCTATCAGGCTAAGTTACAGGAAGTATCTGCGGTTTCGAGCTGGAGATTCTCATTATCAGTTCTCTGCATTGCCCTTTGGCTTATCTACTGCCCAGAGTATTCACAAAGGTTCTGGCTCCAGTGATAGCTTACTTCAGGCTACAAGGACTTCAAATCTATCCTTATTTAGACAACTGCCTGATTCTGGCTCAAGAAAAGGAAGACCTTCTACAGCATCTGGAATATGTTATAGCAGTGCTAAGATGCCTGGGGTATTCTGTGAACGAAATAAAGTCCAGTCTAGTACCCTCTCAAGACATGTGCTTTCTGGGTGTGAGACTGCATACAGCAGCCCAGATGGCCTTTTTAACCCCGGACAAACAAAAGAGTCTATCACTTTACTTCCATCAACTATCTCATCAGTCCGTGCTGACTGCAAAGACAGTCCTTCAAGCATTAGGGTTCATGGCATCTTGTATTCTGGTGCTTCCCAATGCCAAACTGCATATGAGGAAGTTACAATGGTATCTCAAAAATGTACGAACACAGCACTGCCAGGATTTAGACACTGTCATTCAAATAATACCTTGCCTTCAAAGAGACTTTTTGTGGTGGGCTCAGGAATGTCACCTAAACAAGGGACTCTCTGTGACCCGGCCAGAGGCGAGTCAGATTTTAACGACAGCTGCCTCGGACATTGCTTGGGGAGCTCATCTAAATGGAAAGTGGATACAAGACAAGTGGCCTGCCAGACTACAGCATCTACATATCAACATGAAGGAGATGTTAGCAGTCCAGTTCGCATTACTGGCTTTCAAGGAGTTACTTCTTCCAGGGCAGGTGTTGATTCTAACAGACAACACAACTGTCATGTGGTACATCAACAAACAAGGAGAACACATTCTAATCCTCTATGCAGGCAAGCAATGATTTTATGGGAGACTGCCACGCTTGCACCTAACTCTTCAGGCAAGGTTTCTGCCAGGAGCACAGAACTCCTTAGCAGATGTGTTAAGCAGACAAATCATGGATCCCCAGTGGAAACTGGATCTTCATGTATTTCAGAAATTGACAGTGTCATGGGGAACTCCAGACATAGATCTGTTCGCTTCTCCACTAAACCACCAGCTGCCACAGTTTTGCACAAAGGGTTTCATCACACAGCTTGGAAAGTGGATGCTCTGTCTTTCAGTTGGACAAACCTTCATGTGTACGCCTTTCCACCTCTGCCTCTTCTTCCAAAGGTACTGTTAAAGGTCAGACAGGACAGGCCAAGGATGATTTTGATAGCTCCAGATTGGCCTCGGCAACACTGGTACCCTCTACTACGGAGTCTGGTAAAGAAGCCTCCATGGCCTTTACCTTTGATTCCACATCTGTTATCCCAGCAGGACGGTTATCTGCTCCATGTCAAGCTTCACTCTCTTCATCTGACAGCCTGGCATATTCTGTGTTGAAACACAGCAGGTCTCAACTTCCTCAACAAGTTTTAAATGTGATTATGGAAGCTAGAAGACCTAGTACAAGGAAAGTGTACGAGCTAAATGGAAGAGATTTTTATTTTGGTGTAAAGCAAAGAATTTGGAGATTTCTGAGCCTAATTTGAGTATGGCTCTTCAATATCTTACTGAGTTACTGGACAAGGGTCTGTCCTTCTCTTCCATTAAGATTCATGCTGCAGCAATCTCAGCTCACTATGATTGTGACCCACCATTGTTTTCGCATCCTTTGTTCAAGCAGTTTCTTAGAGGGCAAAAATATAAGACCCCCACGGAGCTCCTACTCCTGCTTGGGATCTCAATTTTGTGTTGGAAAAACTTACTCTACAACCTTTTGAGCCTGCGGCTACTGCTGAATTGAAATATTTGTCATGGAAGACTGCTTTTTTGTTGGCTATTACTTCTGCAAGACGGGTGTCTGAGTTGCAGGCCCTTATGGCAGTCGAGCCCTTTTGATTTTCCATAAGGATAGGGTATCATTACGTACTAATCCTTCCTTTATGCCTAAAGTGGTTTCTAGTGTGGCTTTAAACCAAACTATTCATTTGCCTACTTTTTATGCAGACCCCCAAAATAAAGGGGAAAAGATTTTGCATACTTTAGATGTACACAGGCAATTGCGTTATTACTTAAGCAGGACTAAGGATCTTAGGCAGTCTCAGCAGTTGTTTGTTTCTTTTGCTTTGAGTTCCCAGGGCAAGCCTGTGTCAAAACAAACTATTTCTAGGTGGATTGGCTTTTGCATTGCATTTTGTTATTCCCATCATGGCAAGGAGATTCCTGCTGGGATTAGGCCTCATTCCACTAGGGCTACTGCCACTTCAACAGCATTTCTACGGGGGGTGGCAACTAAGGATATTTTGGAAGCAGCTACTTGGAGTTCAGTGCATACTTTCTCTAAGCATTATCACCTTCCTATCTACTCTAAGTCTAGGGCTGGTTTTGCCACAGCTGTTTTGCAAGGCATGTTGTCAGCTCCTGCTTCTTTATGATTTGCCAGCCTCCCTTACCTCTGCTTTGGGATTCTACCCAATAGTAGGACTGCAGCAATGGAAGGCGAAGAACGTAGTACAGTTTTGTAGCTACCATAAATGTAGATGTTCGAGGATTCCATTGCTGCAGTCCAATTTACCTCCCTCCTTCCCTCTGTGTTTAGGGGTGGTTGTGTAGGTGAGTTTACCTGCTTATATTTTTGTATATATTGTTCATGTTTTGGTGCAGGTATTTTGGGCCTTGTCTTTTTAGGGTCTTCTGACATCTGGGGCAAGAAAAGACTGAGGATATGGCGTCATGCGCATTAGTACCCTGACGTACTGGCGTCAGTCTAATGCGCCCTGACCCAGCCTTATACTCTGGTATTGACTGGATGCGGACTATACCCAATAGTAAGGACTGCAGCAATGGAATCCTCGAACATCTACATTTATGGTAGGTACAAAACTGTACTTTTTCTTGGCCTTATCAGAGAAGCGTACAAGAGAATGACTAATGTAACACTAAGAGCAAGTCTTTTGGACTCTGGGCACAATTAAACTGAGAGAAACTCTCTTGGAGTTTATTTCCTACAAATACTGCTGAATAGTCCAGCCAGTTGGAACAGAATTGTCTTGCATACTTCCTAACATGTTTGTGTTATATATCTATCTGTCTATCTATCTATCTATATATATATATATATATATATATATATATATATAGTCATAACAAGAGGTCATAACAAGGCCGAAATATGCATATCCATAGCTAGTGGGGTTTGGCTTTATTGGCCTGAAATTGTCCATTAAAATGACTTCAAACGTAAAAGTCATGGGCATTCAGAATCGCCATATAGCTGAAACACCTGATGTTCATAAGGGTCATTTGCATATATCCCATAGGCCTCTGTTACAGGAGGTTTGGGAGGTCACTCTTTGAAAGTTCTAGCTTGGCTGGAGTTTTCATTTAGTTTTTTTTTTTCTCATTAGTTTTTCAGTGTGACCTTTTAACTCTTTGTTTTTATATATATATATATATATATTGTATTTCCATTTCCAGCATAGTAGAGCTTGAGGATAAACAGTAAACTTGATATTCTCAGTTTATTCAGATTGCTTATGATTAGTGTGTTAATGTTTAAAACTTGCTCAGTATTCAGCATTTCTACTCAGGTTTCTGTAAGACACCTGATAGTACTTTTTTATTGGAGTAGTCTATGGCAGTGTTCAGATTGAGATTAAAAGTTCTGACTGCACTGAGGGAAATGACTTCAACCAGCTGGCTGCTTATAGTTCATTTAACGACTGGAGAGTTGTGAAACTTTTTTGATTAGTGAGAAGGAGCAAGAACATGGAATCTGGGCATCCAGTTCTGTTGAATCACATCAGACTGCTTTAGCAACCACATGAACAGCCAACACCATACACTGAGTTTATTAGGCAAGGAGGGAAGTGGAATTAGATTTCCTGGTCTTTTTTTCATCTCTCTCTCTCTCTCACACACACACAGACACACACCACAAAAACATGTTGACAATTTAAAATTGCTAGTCCCACCTACTATACCTCGTCAGGATGTGAAAGAAAATGGAGTTTCCAAGGAAAACTTAGGCAAATACAAGGGTGGACATCAATATTATTCACAGAAGATACCCCAGCTACAAATCAGACTGGAGAACCCCTTTGCTGTGAGACAGCAGTAACAGCCACACTGCAACTCATAACTGCTGAGAATTGCAGCAATAATCTTCCATTTTAATGGAGTCTCCTCATTATAACACTGTTGTGTTGTAGTGTTTCATTTCATTTAATATTGCTACTTAGCAGGAGAAAGTTTTATGTAGAAAGCATTGTCACATCAGTGATATCTGTGTTGGTTTGGTGTGCTTTCATAGACTTATAGGACTAGTAAGTGTTTTAAAAGGTATGGCAGTCTGGTGAGAAGCATGACTTCTTAAGTCACTCCTGTAATTCATTGGCTTAGCAGATATGCAGTGAAATTGGTCAGGAATGTCATTTATTTGTGGCTCTTGAGTGTAATTGTGATGTCCTGCTCAGGAAAGAAGCAAAAAGGCAGTTGGGGAGAAAAACAACTACAATGAGCAGTTCTCAGCATAGCCTGTTGGCATCCTAGTGCAGTCAGGCTATGGATAATTAAGGTGTAGGATAACTCAAGCGGTATCAAAAGCCTTCTTAGACTTGATTTTAACTGAAATACAAAATACCAATGATGAAATACAAAAGTCAGTGGGGAAATTGGATGATTTTATAGTGAGTACTGCAGCCAGAAACTAGAAGATAGATGAAACCCTGATTGATTACACTGGCTCAATCCTGTAGCTTCAGCAGCAATATAAAGCACTGCAGAACCATCTGGCTAGTTTGGAAGTCAAGCTAGAACTCGTCCTGGAAGACAAACCTATAGTAAGGACAGGGTCCAGAGGAAAAGTGTAAAGATCTTTAAGGTCCCAGAGAAGATGGAAGTCCATGACTGCATTCAGTTTATACAGTTAACACCTCCCTGTAGATGGTCTTGACTCCAGAAGTCCATGATCAGGCTGAAGAGGCTGCACAGGGAGGGAAGATCCAATCGTCCCAGGCATATCCTTGTATGGGTTAAAGTACTCTGAATGAGCATATTCTGTCAATTTCCTGATGCCTTGGAGTAATCTGCAAGGTTGGAGACTTAAGTATATATATAAAAAATTATGTTGTGGCTGAATACAGTAGACAGCAAAATTTAGAGGGGTCACTTCATCCCCCTGGAGGCAAAGACTGGATTTGCTTATTTAATTATTGTTACATGTGGAAGGAAGGTTGGTTTATACTGATGCCACTTTTGCACATGATTGCACATAATGGCCATATAATCTAGTAGCCTTTTGAGGTGTGGCATCACTAGTCTAATGACTTGGATTCTGGTGTCATTGTGCACTGCTCTTCTAGAAAATGTCACCCAGCTTGGTCTCAAATTTGAGATCATGTGGTTTTGCAGACTGTCAAAACATTCTTTGTGAGTTGACCAATTAAGTGACATGAGCAAATGCACTGAGATGACAGGGCTATTTCTCAGTGTGCTGACAAAGTAGTTATGACATTGGACTTCTGGTGTTCTTTTTGACAAAAACACAGTTTCCTTATCATTTTGGATCTATCATCACTGCTTAAAATATCACAAAATGTCTGCTGTTAAAGGGATATGGGCTTGCTTGTTTGTGTGTTGGGGTGACTAGGGAGAACTTAGTTCATGCCAAGAGGTTGATATTGACTGCAACCAGTACAGGCAAGTGGTTGTCTGTTTCTTGGTTGACCCTAGAATATTGAATTGTGGGCGAATTTCCCATTCTTAACTTTATATGTAATAAATACTTCTTAGTTTTTTCCAGCTGGTCCTTTAGTATTAGCTGCTTTTTTTTAAGTGCTTCTAAAATGTGTTTAACTTATTAACGCTCGTGGGAATTCAGATAATTGAATGTGATATTCCTTACTGCCATCAGGCTAGATCACAATTGCATAGAACTGAGTCTGAAGGAAAATTAAATCTGAAAAAATATTTTAGCTAAAAAATAAAGGTAGATTTTTGAATTTTTGTTTTAGCTGAGATAATTTTTTTTACATCCAGTATGCTTAATCACAACACTGAGTAACAGAATTAAGCTATGGCAGGACAAAAGCTGTATGTGGGCTGCCTTTCAATTGCTGTTTATGTAAACAGGATAAGGCAGCCCACACAGTTAACACTACTGCCATGATTAACACCGCAGTATAATCAGTGCTGCAACTATTAATAAATTACTAGATGATGCAGTAAGCCAGCCTTGGAATTACAGAAGCTATGCAGTACTTATAACTGTATATTTTTAATATAATTTAGAAGTGAGATAACAGTCTTGGAACATTAATGATGTAACCCATTTAAAAGCAATAAAAGTCTAGTTGGATATCAAATTATTCAGATCTCAGGTTGCAGCCCTGCAGGAAACTAGTTTAGACCTAGATGAACAGCAAAAGCTAATTGGGCAAGTCTAGGATTATGAAAGCTGAGCACTGCATCAGATCAACTGACAGGACATAGCCTTGCTAGTTTGTAAGTTCTCATTTATAGCAGGAAGATTCATTACTTTAGGCCACTATGCAGCTCTGACCAAGACCTGCTACAAATACACAAACCCAAGACCAAAATTAGTTGTAACTTCTATAGCTGCCATCCTTCTGTATCTTGGAACAAACTCCCACTAGAAATCAGCTCCCTTAAAAATATTAATCAATTCAAACCTGCAGCAAGAGAATATCTAAACTCTCAGTGGTTCCTTAAACTCTAGACAGTCCAATTGTGGCCCTATGTATACCTCTACTGTCAGGTATTTTATATTATAAATGTCTCTAACCTGGATATTTACTGCTATAGCATAACACTATAACAGTGGGAAAATGAAATTGTGATGTTTTGATTGTTTGCTTTAGGTTGACTGTCTTCTGTAATGAAATACTGAGCACTGTATTTTTCTGTTTGCTTCTCTTCTGACTATTCTCTGTAAATCCTGATTTATCTGCTTATTTGTCTTTCAGTTTAAACTTAATGTAATATTGTGGAGCTTTTCTCCCTGGGCCTCCGCTGAAGAAGGGCTACTCAGCTCAGTTGGACAATCCCGGGCAACAAATGTAAAATAAATAATAAATAAATACTTGGCAAATAAGGAAGGTTTGTTGACTTTTAAAGGTGATTATGGCAGTATAAGATATACCCTTTTCAATGTGCATCTCCCACCAGGGTGTAAACAAAGTGAGTATAAGAATATCCTGGCCACTTTGTTGGTCTTTCAGTAGGGTGTAACAGTCAACTTGGGAGTTAAGAACTACATTACCAAGGTAAATGTGAATTCTCCGTCAGGGTAGATATGTAGTATAAAGAAGTTATGTACTCACCTTAACGTTCCATGTGAGTTCATCTCGCCTTCATTCTTATAGATGGGTTAGTAGCCGATCCTCTGCTCCAAGTCAGCGTACTACAAAGCTCGAGGTCAAAATCCTATCCCATGATGCACCTTGAGTTACCTCAGATCTCGTTTGCTATGTCTAACAATATCAAGTGCCATTCCATCACTCTTTAGGAAAGAAACCCCATAGAAAGACTGAGCAACCAAGATAAAACCTGTATCTCGGTCCTCTTAAAATCCTGGCAGGGAGTAGGAGGGTGGGAAGTAAGAATGAAGGTGAGATGAACAACTCACATGGAACGTTACGGTGAGTACATAACTTCTTTATGTGAAGTTGTTCTATCTTGCTGTTCATTCTTACAGATGGTTAGTGTACCAAGCACCATCTTTCTCGGGTGGCTCACGGAAGTATGTTTTTCAGGACAGTAGAACCAAAGGAGGCTCTGTCCCTGGAGGCCGTATCAACTTTGTAATGAGTGATAACGGTATGAGGTCTTGGCCAAGTGGCTGCTGCACAAATGTGTATAGGAAGCCTAGCAGAAAAAGCAGAAGATGTGGACACTGCTCTGGTAGAATGAGCCTTAATTTTGTGTTGTAAAGGTAAATTGGCAGCTGAATAAGTGAAGGTGATACAATCAGATAACCATTTAAATAGTGTTGTTTTTGCCACTGGCATACCTTTCCTAGAATCTGAAAAAGAAACAAATTTTGTTCTGATTTTCTGAACTCTTTTGTTCTATCCAGGTAAAATCTGAGCTGTCTATGAACATCAAGCTTGTGCAGCATATACTTCTAAGTTGTTGGTGTGTTTGGGGAAGAACACTGGTAAATCTATGATTTGGTTAAGGTTAGCTTCAGTGCAAACTTTAGGTAAAAGTGAAGGATTTGTTCGCAGGGATACTGTCAACATGAAAAATCAGATATGGAGACTTTATGGGGCAAGGTCTGTAGCTCTGATACTCTGCTTGCAGATGTGATGGCTACTAAAAAGATGGTCTTCCAAGACAAAAATTTCAAATCACATGAGGAAGCTGGCTTAAAAGGTGGGAGAATAATGCATGAACGCATAAAATTTAGGTTCCATGGGGTATAAGGGGATTTCACAGGTGGTCTGAGGTGGAAGGTCCCTTTGAGAAAGGCTTTGGGTGGGTTGTTTTGTGACATTATTTTCAATCCTTCAATGCCAAGGTGAAAGTTAGAGATGGCGGCAAGTTGTACTTGAACTGTAGCTGCCGCAGCTCCTTTATTGAAAAGCATAGTCAAATTCTAATATAGAGGAAATGGGGGCTTGGTAGGGATCAATGTTATTTTGAGAAGTCCATATAGAAAATCTCCATTTGCTAAGGTATAACTTCCTAGTAGAGGATTTATAAGAAGACATTAAAATATGCTGTGTTTCGTTTGAAAGGATATGGAACCTGGCTATGTTGGGAATTGGAGCAGCCAAGGTGTCAATTTTAGGGACTGAAGAGAGGGATGAAGGACCCCCGACGAATGTGTCAGAAGGTCTGGAACTGGGTCCAGAATCCAAGGCTCTTCCAACAGATGAAGTCGAAGAAAGGGGAACCAAATCTGATGAGGTCAGTGAGGGGCTATTAGAATCATGGTCCTTCCCAGGGCTTTTGCTTTCTGTAATACTTTGGGTATCAAGGGAATTGGTGAGAATGCATAGAGGAGACCCGGTCAGTCGTGTATGATTGGGTCCCTTGGGGAATCTTCCGGAGGGGGAATTAGGGCAAAGTAGCTTCTGCATTTTGTGTTCACGTGGGAAGCAAAAAGGTCACAGCAAGGCTGGCCCCACCTGCGGAATATTCTCTCCGGTATCTCTTTTTTGAGGGGCCACTTGTGAGGCAACAGAATTGGCCTGCTCAGTTTGTCTGCAATCAAGCTGGATATCCCCGGGATGTGCATTGCAATCAGAAAGCACTGGGTGGATGTAGCACACTGCCACACTCTTAGGGCCTTGCGACAAAAGGGATATGACCTGGTTCCACTTTGTTTGTTCAAGTACCAGACCACTGACATGTTGTCCATCTGAATCGCAACTGTCCCCAGAGGGAGAGAGCCCTGAAAGTAATGCAAAGGAAAATGTACCACTCTCGTCTCCAGGACATTGATATGCAGATGTGACTCTTGTTCAGTCTATGTGCCTTGGGCTGTTCTCTGAAAGTGCCCCCCCCACCTATCAGGGAAGCGTCCATGGTCACTGTGGCTGCTGGTGAGGGTAGGATAAAAGGGTGATCTATCATTACTTGAAGAGAGGTCAACCACCACCGAAGATCCTTTTTGCATGTGTTTGTCATAATTATGAGATGAAACATAGGAAGCTCTTGATAAGACTATTGAGTGAATAGCAGCCATTGTAGAAGCCGCATGTGCATGGGACACAATGGTATCGCTGTGATTGTAGCTGCCATCTTGCCTAACAACTTTAGCACTTCTGATGCTGGTGCCTTGTCTCTGGATATGATGTTCTGGACTTGCTGACGAAGTAGTAAAACTCTTTCTGCTGGAAGATTTAAAGTGGTGGTGGTGTCCAATTCTGCTAAGATAAAAACGATATGTTGCGATGGCGACAAGGCAGACTTTTCTGAATTTATGGTAATGCCTAGATTGCAAAGAGTAAGAGTGGTGTCCCTGGCTTGTATTAGCTGATGCCTGGTGGTGGTGGTGAGGGGCCAATCGTGTAAGTACGGAAACACCTGGAATCCTAAACGCCTCAGGTGAGCCATGACCACTGCCATACATTTGGTGAACAGTCTGGGGGCTGTAGTGAGACCAAAGGGCAGGGCTCGAAACTGGTAATAACTGGCTCCCAGCCGGAAGCGCAGATAATCCCTGGATTGTCTGGCCGTTTTTATATGGCAGTATGCATCCTGTAGATGAATCAAGCACATCCAATTGTCTTTCCCTAAGAAGGGAAGTATCGACTGAAGCGTGACCATCCGCAACTTCCCTTTCTTGACAGATCTGTCTAGTCTGCTGAGATCCAAAATAGGTCTCTAGTCCCCGGTCTTTTTTGGAACTAAAAAGAATCTTGAGTAAGTTCCAGATCCTGTCTGGCCTGCTGGGACTGATTGGATGACTTTTTCTTAGCAACGTTTGGACCCCTACCATTGCGTGTTTCCTGGAATTGGGAGGAACATCCGGGATTTTTGTTGTCAATGGAGGGGGAGTGGCGAAGGGAATTAAATATCCTCTGGAAACTATACTTTGTACCCAATTGTTATTTTGAGCCAGGCATCTGGATATAAAGATAAGCAAACCACGACTGCCTCCAGAGCAGGACAGTCAGGCCTCCTTTCAGGAGCGTTGGTAGGGCTTCCCAAAGAACTGGTCTCTGTTGCCCTGGTTTTGCGGACCCCCTCTGCCACGAGGGTGGCATCTTCCATTATTGCCCCTCCTCTGCCCCTGGAGGGGGGTGTTCACCATGTGTCCATAAAGGCTCCTTGGGCTTTTCGGAACCATAAGTTTCCTCCCTTTTTGACCCATGGGATAGGGTCTAGTAGGGGTGGAAAAACAGACTCTGATGGCAGACAGAGTCTTTCCTTCCTGCTCACACCTAGTCAAAGTTTCCTTAACTTTGGGCCTGAAAAGGGATGAGCCATCAAAAGGTGTGTTGACAAAGGATGACTTAAAGGGCTCCGCAAAAGAACACAAGAGCATCCAGGAGTGCCTCCTGAGAGTAATTCCTGTACCCGCTGCCCTACTCATTCCATTAGCTGCATATGAAATGAGACACATGGACGAGTTCACTGTAGAATTGAGGGTAGCAAGCTAGGAGGCAACTTTGAAGCTCCTTAGGTTACCGTACTCTGAAGAGCATTTCCAAGCTCTTTTGGGATATCTCTTTGCAGTCTCATAAAATGTGTGAAATAGTTCAGTGAACGCATGGCAAAAGTCGCTGAACTATACATGCACTTCCCATATCTAGCCATGATCCTAGAGTCTCTGCTAGGAGGATGGCTAGAGGAAGAGGTTTCTGACATCTCTTTGGTGGCTGCCACCACCACCATGGCATCTACTGACGCTCCCTTAGTGAGGAAAGACTTATCCTGAGGGGCAGAAATAAATTTATTGGGCCTCCTAGGGACAGGCTCCATGGTGTCTGGAGACTCACACGCCCTTCATGAGACCAGCTCCATGAGCTCATCGAAGGGTGGAGACACCCAAGAGGTGGAGGATTGAGACCCGAAAGCTTTCAGGAGAACTGACTCATCTTCAGTAGGGTTGGTGGACTTCCAGCCACCCCTCTGCCTAAGGATTTCTAATATCTCAGGAAATTAAAAGTCTTCAGAGGGGGACCATGGGGACCCTTCTGATTCATCTAAGTTGGTATCGAACATGAGAGACTCCTGTGGGGGGAGTCTAGGTGCTTCCTCTTGCAAATTCTCTTCCTGGGAACGTCTTCAGTGGGAACTTCTGGTGAGGTTTCGGAAGAGCAGGGGCCACCTAGTGGGGCTTCCTGAGGCTCAGGGTCTGTATGCTTCAAAGGTATCTGTGAGGCAGAAGACACGGGCGCTTTTGGAGGGGGTAGTTGGACCTGAAGTTGTAGATGTTTTGGGGGACATTACTCTCCTCATGGCTTCAAAGGCACCTCTTCTCTGATGGGAAGGGACCGCTGGATCCAAAGTAACCACTGATCCCCTCTGCACCAGAAGAGTGGGCTCCGAACCAAAGGTAGGAGCCGAACTCATCCGAACGGAGGCCCTGATAGGCAAAGTCGGAACAGACAGGTCAGTCTGACTATCCTCCCCGGACCCGACTGAAGAGTGTCTGCAACTGGAATCCTCGATAGGGGCCAAGGAAGTCTGAATAAACGGAACCGATGGCACTGGAGCAGGTGTCTGCTCCGAAGGCTCAACAATCAAGTCCAACAACTCTGGCTCCGAAGGACCGGTATGACTCGGAGGAGGAAAAGAAGTTGATGGTAATACAGTTTTTGGCTCCGAAACCACTTAGGTCGGGGCGGATAAAAATTTAGCTAATGCCAGTGCCTGTAGCAACTTCTGCACCACACAATCCACTCCAAATCGGATAGGCTGATCGAGGACCGAGATGAATGTATGGATGAAAGCACTGACTGGAGAATGGGAGACTTTAATACTTTGGATACTGGTTCCAAGACTGGGGACTGGCTCTGAAAAGACATGACGCTCAACTTGAGGGCTGTGGAGCTGTCTATGTTTTTTTTTTAGATTTTGTCACAGAAGAAAAGCCTTAGAAGACTTTGGAGACTGACTAGATTTATCCTGGTCACTCAAGGCTTCCTGAAATGAAGATTTTAGAATTCCTCTGTCTGTGAGTTTTCTTTTTCTCTCGTGTAGAACTCTGGAGGAAAAAGAATGGCAAATGGAGCGGCTTTCTTGCAAGTGCAAGGCTCCAAAACAGTAAACACAGTTAATGTGACATCTTTTGTCCACATTTTGGACACTTTTTAAAGCCAGACTTAGGATCCTTGTCTTTCTCCTGGTCAGCCATATTAAAGTCTACTGTATCAAAACATTTACTGTACAGTAACAGACTGTAGTTTCAAAGAGAATATATACAAAAACACACACAGTAAACTTAAGCTACAGTAATAAGCCCTAAACAGCAAATGGACTGTATAAGAAAAAACTTTGAAGTAACTGTAACTATTCAAATGCACTCACACACACTGTCTGAAGTTTAAAGAATCTTATTTAAACTACAAAGCTATATAACTATGCTAATATTATAAAGGAACACCAAGAAGGGAAGGGAATATTAAAGGCCTACAACAAAAACAAAGGCCAAAACAAGAAATATCTACTAATAAGCTATCAAAGCTATAACTATGAAAACTATCAATAACTATAAGAAATATCAAATTTAGCAAGTTATTTGAAAAAAAGCTATATTGGCCGAGCTGTGCTAGTAAACCTCTGATCTATTGCAGCAGTAAACTAGATCTGAGGTAACTCAAGGTGCATCATGGGATAGGGACTTGGCCTTGAGCTGTCTGAAGACCTCGAGCTTTGTAGTAGGCCAGCTCGGAGCCGAGGATCAGCTCTGAGCCCATCTGTAAGAATGAACGGCGAGGTAGAACAACTTCACATGCTATGTTTTCCTCATGGGCCTTAAAATGAGAAGAGCAGAACTGGAGTGTGGAGGGGGGCTAAGCTATGCACACTACTCTAGTAGATTTAACATATTTGATTAAGGCAATTCATTCACGTTTTATATTAAGTTTTTTATGCTCTTTTAAGGACAGTGATTTAGTGACCATATAAACACTGGAGATTTTCCTTATTTGAAAGAGGCTATCTTTCTAAACTGGTAAAAAGTCTCCTTTCAGAGGTTATAGTTTAGAATTTGGCAGCGAAGAGGAAGATTTGGTGGGTGTGTGAGACATGGCAGCGAAGAGGAAGACTTGGTGGGTGTGTGAGACAGTGCTAAATGAATTTAAATAAATCAAGCAAGATACAAGAGGTCAAGCAGGGCAGTTAGCCAAGTGAGGCTGTTACAAATGAGTGGTCACATGGTTTTCTTGCAGATGAAAACAGAACTAAATGACCATTGCTGTATAGGAGGCTTGGCTTGCTGTGCAAGGGGTTAAAGGACCTTTTCTTTGAGTTCCCCCACTTCTAAAAGCCCTAACTGTTGGTCTGTGATAAAAGCCCTAGAAACTAATGCAGGCTTAGTAAACCTTGGGCTCTGGCCTCAAGGAATACGTCCTGGCCAATATTCTGTAAAGTATTTTGTAACTATTACTCTGATCTTTGTGCCACAGGGGAGTTTGGGACAGCAATCACCAGAATAAGATGCTTTGATACTTAGATCAGGGTATTCTCTCATGTTTTCATTCGCTGCAAACAGAAAATTTGTTGAATCCAATAATCCTGGAAGAAATAAGAGCGACATCTGGCAGGCGAGCTGTCTTGGGGGGGCTCCAGGCCCATGGCCTCCAGGTCCAAATAGTCTGCCAGTAAATTTTTGGTTAAACATTGAAGATAGTTTGTCATTTGCTTATGAAAGTGTTTAGTATTTTATGAAGTACATCACCTTAGTCATAGAGAAGATAGTTGTAGATCTGCAGAGACTGCAAAGATCCATTTCTGCTGTCCTATTGCAGGCCAGTTTCAATTTCAAGCCATGTCTGTAAAGTTATTTGTGTGTCTCAGCAGCAAAAACTGGAGAAACTGATGTGTGATGTAATATATCTGGGTCAGTGTGACTTTTTGGGAGCCAGCATTCTTAAACACAGCTTTGTGATGCATGAAGCTCAGAGAAACAGTGAAGCTGGATTTGGTAACTTGAACAATGATGAACTATGCAGTTCACCAGTTAAAGAAACAGCAACCCTACTACTATTAGAATTATCAAGCTGGGCCACTGCCCCCCATTAAAATCCAAGTTGCAAATCAGAGACAATGGCTCTGCACTGAGGGATGTAAAGGAGCATACCATTTCCCAACTTAGACTCAGATTTAAGACTGCTGTAAGCTAAACAGCATTTGAAAAACTAGTACCTGCCATCTGGAACCAGTTCCCAACAGAAATCAGGTAAGCAGATACTTTCCACGTGTTCAAAAGCAAACTTAGAGTCCCCTTTTCAATGAATATGCCTGCTGTAAAGAAGAGGGTTAAGCATATAAAGGAAATAACTTCAAGCACAATGCACAATATTGGTGCTGTGTATGACAGTCATGCTGCAGTCTCCTTTAACTTGCTGAATATGCATTTTATTGTTCTTGCTACTTTAACATCAAAAATGTATTTTAAATATTGTGCTATTCCTAACAAATGTGAAATTTCTGAATTATTTTTTACTGGCAACTGTAAAGCACAAAGTTCTTACCATTACATGCAGTAAACCCACTACTGAATGGAGATGTAACTGCCAAATTGTCTGCAGGTGTCTTAAGCTGTAGCTCAAAATATTTGGTGTAACTTTGCTTTTTACTGTCTTTCGCTATCTGTATTATAAATACTGTGCTTTTCTAATTAGTGTGTTATCTCTGAGTATTTGTACTGTTGCCATTATGGCCTGGGTCTTGCTTAAAAAGGCCCTGATGACCAGCCCACCTACACTATTATCAAATGTCAATAAATAAATAAATAAATAGAATGACCTTATCTTAATAGTATTATTGAGATTTAGCTGTCTGGAAAACGGTCCGTCAAATATTTGATGTGTATCAATGTTCTCAAGCCATGGTGAAATCACAGATGAGAGCTGGTCTCCCTGGTACTGTTTGTCCTTTATTTGGAAGCATTTGGAGTCTATGAGAAGACTATGTGTCAAAGAAGTCCGTGCCTACAGACAATCAAGTAAAGATTTCTCTTATATGAAGATTTTAACTTTAATTTATCTTGCAAATCCTAAGGTGGACCTGCATAATCTTTTTAGGCTTCTCTAAAACATTAGTAGTTTTTCAGTCAACAAGACTGATATAGATCTGAGGAACTACGCAGTCACTATTTATAGAATTTTCAATAAGCTGAATACTTAGTAGTTTGGTATGGGAGGTTACTTTCTCAGCTAAGCAAACTTGTGGGAATTTAAGAAGCTTTAATGTCTCTGTTGCTCTTTGAAAATGGATCCCTGTAGACTTTAACCAAAGAACTTAAGCACTGATTTTGTTATCAGTCTTTTTTTTTTTAAACACCTTCCACTCTTTGTATAGGAGGAAGCCAAAACAAGGTTTGTGTGGGACAAATTGTTTCTGCAGAGGAAAATGGGTGGATCGAAAGTAACGACTCTTGTAGCTGTTTTGACATAACTGATGTTCTTCGTGTTTCACTGTTGCAGTCATCACTCTTGGGTTATCTGCCTGCAGGTAGCCCTCAGTCGGTCTGAATACCAGAGACTTAGTATTTCTGCGTTGGATTCTGTCGCTCCAAGACTGACATCAGGAGTATAAAAACAGGCAGCCGATGCCATTACATCAGTCTTTCTTGCTGAGGAGCCTGAAGCAGAAGCAGTTCGTACAACTGCTGGTGGGCCCCTACCTGAGTTTTCGTTTATGAATTGAATCATCCTGAAGTCATCTAAAGCTAAGTAACCCATTGGGAACCTTTATTCTTGCTCTAACCGATGTCAGAAAAAGGTAACCATTGTCTTGCGTGTGGAAAACAAATACCACACTGAGATTTTCATTCTTACTGCATCACCTGTTTAGGCCCAGGCCACGACGTACCTCGATGTCTGTTTTGTGCCTTACTCAACGGCCAAACTATTTGTCGTTGGGACCTTAAAGACAGAGACAGACCACATAGGTCCAACGCTGCCGATAATGCTTCCTTTAAGCTAGTCGCCAGTTCGCCGGTACTTAGTGAGGTGCTTTCGTTGCCCCTGATGCCCACTTCAGTGGATTTGCAGGCCTCTACCGAGACCTGTTTGGAGTCCGGTATGCCACAAGACTCTAATTCGACTATGGAACTTGCGGATGTCTCTACCTTGGATGGGTCTGGAGCTGCTGAGCAGGCACCGGCTTCTGAGGAAGTTCTTTGCACTATCAATGTTCGACACAAACCGATGACTTCAGTTCTGTCTAAAACTACCGAGTTTCTAAGGCCAAGAGTACACGCTACGTCTAGAAAACCAATTACCAAAATGCATGCAACTGCTCCCTTGCCACAACATCAAATACTTCGAATGGCAGAAGACCTTATTGTGCTCATTAGGGAAAGTCAGCCTTCCCCTGCTAAGAGAGAGAGAGAGAGACCAGTCCCCAGCAGCTTCAACAGACCTAGAGCCCGACAACTCTGAGGTATGATTATGAAGAAATGCCCTTATCTGCTTATAAGGATTCAGATGCAGAGGAATCCATTCCCTCTGCCTCTCCTCCACAGGACTTTTCCTTTGGTGAAACCTTACATACTTTAAGAGAGCATTTACATTGGGAATGCCAAGACTACCCTCAGTCCAAAAAGAGACTCAGATAATTTCTAGATTTGCCACAACATACATCTTTAGCAATCCCCCGTCTTGGAAGTTGATGTCTTTATGGAATCCAGTCATTCCTGATACTTTACCCCCTGCCCCTAGGAAACCAGACATGTACTACAGAGTACCTGATTCTCATAAATTCCTTTTCAAAAATCCTACTGCTGACCCAGAAATCATTTTGCAGGGGCCTAAAGGTATCAAGGCAACTACAGCTAAGAATCCCACCCCTTTGGACAGGGATTCCAGAGCTTTGGACAGATGGGGTAAGAAAATATATACCTCTGCAACATTTGCCATTAGGGCTTTGAAGTGTATCAGCCACATCATATGGAACTTGTTAAGCAAAAAGTAGCAACCTTTGCAGACTGTGCAGAAAATAAAGAATTACAGGAGCTTGTGCATTCTGCAAGGCAAGTCATCAAGCATACTTTGCAGTGTGTCTTTGATGCCCTAGAAGCATCTTGCAGAACAGCAGTCACTGGATGTTCTTTGTGTTTCACTGTTGCAGTGATCACATTTGGGTTATCTGCCTGCAGGTAGCCCTCAGCCGGCCTGAATACCAGAGTCTTGGGATTTCTGTGTTAGATGTTGTCACTTCTTCCATGGCGTCAGGTCATCAGGGGTATAAAACATGCAGCCGATGCCATTACATCAGTCTTTCTTGCCGTGCGGTGCCCGAAGCAGAAGCAATTTGCAAGTGCCGGTTGGCCAACTCCTGAAATTTTCATTTTCGAGTTTCAGACCTGAAGTCTTCAAAAAGGTAAGTACCCTGTTGGTGATCCTTTTTACTTGCTCTAACTGATGTCAGAAAAAATTAATAATTGTCTTGCCTGTGGAAAGCAAATACCTCATAGAGATTTTCATTCTTACTGAATCACCTGTTTAGGCCCAGGCCACGACGTCCCTTGCTGTCGGTTTTGTGACTTGTTCAATGCCCAAACTATTTGTCGTTGGGCTATTTTTGTAGCTAAATATGTCTGTTCTCTATCTCCGTACTCCAAAATGACTTCATTAAGCCATCCAACAAGACAGACAGACCGCATAGGTCCAAAACTGCCGACAATGTTTCAGTTAAGCTAGTCGCCAGTCCACGGTACTCAGTGAGGCGCTTCCACAGCCCTGACAGGGTGGCAAGGTAACAACAGAGGCACAGACACAACCACTGCCACTACATCAGCACAACCACAGTGACTTAACCCTAAATCCGCCTACCAGGGAACAAATAGCAGCTCCTCTAGGCGGAAAGTTAACCTTATTTTCAAAGAACTGGCACTACATAACAAAAGACAAGTGGATTTTACAAACCATAGATCAAGGTTACCGGTTTCACTTCCACACTTTACCAGTCAAAAGAGGAATGCCAAATCTACCTCCAAATCAAAAACAGAGGCACTACAACAGATAATGGAGTTAGCAAACATGAGAGCTGTGGAAAGAGTGTCAACAGCAGAGCAAGGAAAGGGTTCTACTCCAGACTATTCCTAGTTCCAAGAAAGGAAAAAGTTGGAGACCAATTCTCGACCTGTCCACCTTAAATACATACATCATTGTCCCAAAATTCAAAATGCTGACCCTACAGCAACTTCTTCCCATGCTGGGCAAGGAGTCTTGGCTGGTAACTCTAGATCTCAAGGAGGCATACCTGCACGTCCCCATTCGACCAATCTGCAGAAGATACCTCAGATTTCTTGCAGGATCAGAGCACTATCAAGTCTCAGCATTGCCCTTTGGCTTATCTACTGCGCCCAGAGTATTCACAAAATGCCTGGCATCAGTAATCGCCCATTGCAGACTACAGGGAATTCAAATTTACCCATACCTGGACGACTGCCTGCTACAAGGGGACAACAAAAGCAAGCTGACAACAGATTTACGAAGGGTCATTTACTTGCTACAAGCACTGGGATACACAGTCAATTTACAAAAGTCAAGGCTGATACCATCCCAAACAAGGACATTCTTGGGCGGAATTGGACACAGTAAAACAAATGGCATTCCTGACTACAGAAAAACAAAAGAACTCCCTCTTTACTTCTTGGCACTAACAAAACTGAACAAGTTAACAGCAAGAAAAGTACTGCAGGCCTTGGGCTTCATGGCATCATGCATAATCTTGGTCCCATTTGCCAGACTACATATGAGAAAACTACAGTGGTACCTAAAGAATTTATGGTCCCAACACAGACACAGCCTAGAAACAGAAATCCCACTAATTCCATGCTTAAAGCAGGAGTTCCTATGGTGGGCTCAGGCATGTCAGTCAAACCCAGGCCTACCCTTTCGCAGATGTCAAGCAAGCCAGACCATCACAACAGACGCTTCAGACCTAGGATGGGGGGCCCACATGCTGGACAAATGCGTGCAAGGATTGTGGACACAGGATCAACTTCACCTGCACATCAACCTAAAAGAAATGCTGGCAGTAAAACTGGCAATCAAAGTTCAAACCATTTCTCCAAGAGGGCCAGTTGATAAGGACAGACAACACCACAGTCATGTGGTACATCAACAAACAGGGAGGCACTCATTCATACCCGCTATGCAGAATGACTTTGGAGCTGTGGACCCTGGCACTCAGCTACAACATCCAGTTACAGGCAATATTTGTACCGGGAAAAGAAAATACTCTAGCAGACATATTAAGCAGAACCACATCGGATGCCCACGAATGGAAGCTGCACCCGGGCATCTTCAAGACCATCTCAAAGAAATGGGGAATGCCTCAGATAGATCTATTCGCATCACCTCTCAATCACCAGCTCAAAAGTTCTGCACAAGGACATTCCACCCACTAGCATGGAAAGTGGATTTGCTCTCCTTCAGCTGGAAAGGCCTAACAGCATATGCATTCCCACCTCTTCCCTTGATACACAAAGTACTACTAGAAATCAAGGAAGAACGTCCAAGGATAATCCTGATAGCTCCAAACTGGCCAAGACAACACTGGTACCCACTGCTGAGGAGCAGGTCTCGCAACAATATGTGGCCAATACCCCTGATGCCTTTGATGTTAACCCAGAACAACTACAGCATCATACATGCAAACCTAAAACGTTGCAACTGACTGCATGGAACATCACATAGCAGCAGCTAATCCAGAACTTTCCCAAAGAGTTAAAGACATTATTCTTGAAGCACGCAGACCTTCAACAAGAAGGAACTATGCTGGAAAATGGAAAAGGTTTGTCATTTGGAGTACGGAAAGAGGAAAAGATGTGTTAAACATAGATATGCCTAACATTCTGGAGTATCTGGCCGAACTTCTTCATTCAGGCCTGTCCTACTCCTCCATCAAGATACATGCATCAGCTATTTCAGCAGAATACAGCTTTGATCCACCTGTTTTTCGCCCTTTGCTCAGGCAGTTCCTCAGAGGAATCAAGAATGTAAAACCTCCAAGGAAACCACCATTACCAGCTTGGGACTTAAACTTTGTGCTAGAAAAGTTGACACTATCACCCTTTGAACCAGCAGCAACAGCAGACCTACAACACCTGTCATGGAAAACTGCTTTCCTACTGGCAATTACTTCAGCAAGGAGGGTTTCAGAACTACAGGCCTTAATGGCAGTGCAACCCTTCCTAATCTTCCACCAAGATAGAGTGTCCATGAGGACTAATCCTACATTTATGCCTAAGGTGGTATCCAGAGTGTCTTTAAACCAGGCAATCCACCTACCTACCTTCTTTCCCAACCCACAAAACAGAGGGAAAGAATACTGCATACCTTGGATGTACATAGACAGCTACGCTACTACTTGGACAGAACAAAAATAGCAGAAAGACTGACCAACTTTTTGTAGCCTATGCAACAGGAAGGGAAGGAAAAGCTATTTCCAAACAGACAATCTCCAAATGGATAGCAAATTGCATACGATTCTGTTACTCCTTCCATGGAAAACCAATTCCACAGAACATAAGACCTCATTCTACAAGGGCAACAGCCACTACCACAGCCTTCTTACGAGGAGTGGCAACCAAAGACATTATTGAGGCGGCTACTTGGACCTCCGTGCATACATTTGCCAAGCATTATAATTTGCCTCTATATTCCAGATCCCGAGCAGGGTTTGCCACTGCTGTACTGCAAGGGATCCTAAACACACCATAATCTACTTTTATCCTCCTCCCTAGTTGGCTATGGTATTCTACCCAGTTGTTATGACTGCAGATGCATCCATGAAGGACATAGTACAGTTTTGTACCTACCATAAATGTAGATGTCCGAACTGGATAGCATCTGCAGTCAGGATTACCCTCCTTCTTCCCCTCTGTGGTACTCCTAGGGTGTTTACCCTCCTAATAGCTAGCTGGTGGGGGGGAGTCTTTTATGGTGTATTTGTTTGTATATATGTACATACATGCTTATTTTTGTGTTTACCTCTATCTTTTGGAAACATTGGCATCTATCCAAATTTTAGCCTTCAAGAGGGCTACTGGCATCTGGGGCAAGAAACACTGAGGAAAATGGCGTCGGCTGATGCTTTTATACCCGAAGACCAACAGAGATGACGTCGGGTGAAGTGCGACATCAGCCAAAGCCGGACCCGGACTTTGGAATCCGGCCGACTGAAGGGCTGCCTGACGACAGGACAACCCAGTTGTTATGACTGCAGATGCTATCCAGTTCGGACATCTACATTTATGGTAGGTACAAAACTGTACTTTCTTACCATTACATGCAGTAAACCCACTACTGAATGGAGATGTAACTGCCAAATTGTCTGCAGGTGTCTTAAGCTGTAGCTCAAAATATTTGGTGTAACTTTGCTTTTTACTGTCTTTCGCTATCTGTATTATAAATACTGTGCTTTTCTAATTAGTGTGTTATCTCTGAGTATTTGTACTGTTGCCATTATGGCCTGGGTCTTGCTTAAAAAGGCCCTGATGACCAGCCCACCTACACTATTATCAAATGTCAATAAATAAATAAATAGAGTGACCTTATCTTAATAGTATTATTGAGATTTAGCTGTCTGGAAAACGGTCCGTCAAATATTTGATGTGTATCAATGTTCTCAAGCCATGGTGAAATCACAGATGAGAGCTGGTCTCCCTGGTACTGTTTGTCCTTTATTTGGAAGCATTTGGAGTCTATGAGAAGACTATGTGTCAAAGAAGTCCGTGCCTACAGGCAATCAAGTAAAGATTTCTCTTATATGAAGATTTTAACTTTAATTTATCTTGCAAATCCTAAGGTGGACCTGCATAATCTTTTTAGGCTTCTCTAAAACATTAGTAGTTTTTCAGTCAACAAGACTGATATAGATCTGAGGAACTACAGTCACTATTTATAGAATTTTCAATAAGCTGAATACTTAGTAGTTTGGTATGGGAGGTTACTTTCTCAGCTAAGCAAACTTGTGGGAATTTAAGAAGCTTTAATGTCTCTGTTGCTCTTTGAAAATGGATCCCTGTAGACTTTAACCAAAGAGCTTAAGCACTGATTTTGTTATCAGTCTTTTTTTTTTTTTTTTTTTTTTTTTTTTTAAACACCTTCCACTCTTTTTGTATAGGAGGAAGCCAAAACAAGGTTTGTGTGGGACAAATTGTTTCTGCAGAGGAAAATGGGTGGACCGAAAGTAACGACTCTTGTAGCTGTTTTGACATAACTGATGTTCTTTGTGTTTCACTGTTGCAGTCATCACTCTTGGGTTATCTGCCTGCAGGTAGCCCTCAGTCGGCCTGAATACCAGAGACTTAGTATTTCTGCGTTGGATTCTGTCGCTCCAAGACTGACATCAGGAGTATAAAAACAGGCAGCCGATGCCATTACATCAGTCTTTCTTGCTGAGGAGCCTGAAGCAGAAGCAGTTCGTACAACTGCTGGTGGGCCCCTACCTGAGTTTTCGTTTATGAATTGAATCATCCTGAAGTCATATAAAGCTAAGTAACCCGTTGGGAACCTTTATTCTTGCTCTAACCGATGTCAGAAAAAGGTAACCATTGTCTTGCCTGTGGAAAACAAATACCACACTGAGATTTTCATTCTTACTGCATCACCTGTTTAGGCCCAGGCCACGACGTACCTCGATGTCTGTTTTGTGCCTTACTCAACAGCCAAACTATTTGTCGTTGGGACCTTAAAGACAGAGACAGACCACATAGGTCCAACGCTGCCGATAATGCTTCCTTTAAGCTAGTCGCCAGTTCGCCGGTACTTAGTGAGGTGCTTTCGTTGCCCCTGATGCCCACTTCAGTGGATTTGCAGGCCTCTACCGAGACCTGTTTGGAGTCCGGTATGCCACAAGACTCTAATTCGACTATGGAACTTGCGGATGTCTCTACCTTGGATGGGTCTGGAGCTGCTGAGCAGGCACCGGCTTCTGAGGAAGTTCTTTGCACTATCAATGTTCGACACAAACCGATGACTTCAGTTCTGTCTAAAACTACCGAGTTTCTAAGGCCAAGAGTACACGCTACGTCTAGAAAACCAATTACCAAAACGCATGCAACTGCTCCCTTGCCACAACATCAAATACTTCGAATGGCAGAAGACCTTATTGTGCTCATTAGGGAAAGTCAGCCTTCCCCTGCTAAGAGAGGGAGAGAGACCAGTCCCCAGCAGCTTCAACAGACCTAGAGCCCGACAACTCTGAGGTATCTGATTATAAAGAAATGCCCTTATCTGCTTATAAGGATTCAGATGCAGAGGAATCCATTCCCTCTGCCTCTCCTCCAGAGGACTTTTCCTTTGGTGAAACCTTACATACTTTAAGAGAGCATTTACATTGGGAATGCCAAGACTACCCTCAGTCCAAAGAGACTCAGATAATTTCTAGATTTGCCACAACATACACCTTTAGCAATCCCCCCTGTCTTGGAAGTTGATGTCTTTATGGAATCCAGTCATTCCTGATACTTTACCCCCTGCCCCTAGGAAACCAGACAGGTACTACAGAGTACCTGATTCTCATAAATTCCTTTTCAAAAATCCTACTGCTGACCCAGAAATCATTTTGCAGGGGCCTAAAGGTATCAAGGCAACTACAGCTAAGAATCCCACCCCTTTGGACAGGGATTCCAGAGCTTTGGACAGATGGGGTAAGAAAATATATACCTCTGCAACATTTGCCATTAGGGCTTTGAAGTGTATCAGCCACATCATATGGAACTTGTTAAGCAAAAAGTAGCAACCTTTGCAGACTGTGCAGAAAATAAAGAATTACAGGAGCTTGTGCATTCTGCAAGGCAAGTCATCAAGCATACTTTGCAGTGTGTCTTTGATGCCCTAGAAGCATCTTGCAGAACAGCAGTCACTGGATGTTCTTTGTGTTTCACTGTTGCAGTGATCACATTTGGGTTATCTGCCTGCAGGTAGCCCTCAGCCGGCCTGAATACCAGAGTCTTGGGATTTCTGTGTTAGATGTCACTTCTTCCATGACGTCAGGTCATCAGGGGTATAAAACATGCAGCCGATGCCATTACATCAGTCTTTCTTGCCGTGCGGTGCCCGAAGCAGAAGCAATTTGCAAGTGCCGGTCGGCCAACTCCTGAAATTTTCATTTTCGAGTTTCAGACCTGAAGTCTTCAAAAAGATAAGTACCCTGTTGGGGATCCTTTTTACTTGCTCTAACTGATGTCAGAAAAAATTAATAATTGTCTTGCCTGTGGAAAGCAAATACCTCATAGAGATTTTCATTCTTACTGAATCACCTGTTTAGGCCCAGGCCACGACGTCCCTTGCTGTCGGTTTTGTGACTTGTTCAATGCCCAAACTATTTGTCGTTGGGCTATTTTTGTAGCTAAATATGTCTGTTCTCTATCTCCGTACTCCAAAATGACTTCATTAAGCCATCCAACAAGACAGACAGACCGCATAGGTCCACAACTGCCGACAATGTTTCAGTTAAGCTAGTCGCCAGTCCACCGGTACTCAGTGAGGCGCTTCCACAGCCCCTGATACCTGCTTCTACAGATTCGCAGGTCTCTGCTGAGACCCATTTGGAGTCTGGTATGCCGCGAGATGCTTCTTCGACTATGGAACCCGTGGGTGTCTCTACCTTGGATGAGTATGGAGCCTGTGTAGGCACTGACTTCTGAGGGTGTATTCAGGCGTATGGATTTTCATATCAAACCCACGACTTCATTTCAAGCTAAAAATACCGAATTCCTCAGGCCTAAAGCTCGCAGTACGCCTAGAAAACAGACGACCAAAGTGCATTCTCAGACTCATATGTCTCAAAAACAAATGATTAGAATGGCCGAAGACCTTATTACCTTAATTAGGGGAAGCCAGCCTTCCCCTCTAAGAGACCTAGAACTGATTTTCCTTCTGATCAGGAATCTGATATCTCTGTTCCTTCTGATTACCAGGATTTACCCTTATCTTCTTATGAGGATTCTGATGCAGAGGATTCCATTCCCTCTGCTTCTCCTCCAGAAGATTTTTCTTTTGGTGAAACCTTCCATACCCTTGGGGAACATTTTCGCTGGGAAAGCGACGACTATTCTCAGTCCAAAAAGAGACGTAGAGCATTCTTAACCTGCCTCAGCCCAGGCCTCTACCTATCCCTTCTGTTCTGGAGATTGTAGATGATGTTTTCTTGGAATCCAGCCTTACCCCAGACACTTTGCCCCCAGCTCCCAGGAAACCTGACCGGCACTACAGAGTACCTGACTCTCTCAAATTCCTCTTCAAGAATCCTACTGCAGATCCAGAAACCATTTCCCAAGGATCTAAAAGTATTAATGCTACTACTGCCAAAAATCATACCCCTTCTGACAGGGATTCTAGGGCTTTAGACAGATGGGGTAAGCAGGTATACATCTCTGCTACTTTGGCCATTAGGACTTTAAATTGCCAGTTTCATATGTTAAAGTATCAGCAACATATTATAGGACAAATTAAACAAAAATGATGTTGATTCCTGACTGCGCTGAGCCCAAAGATTTGCAAGAGTTAATGCATTCTGCTGACCAAGTTGGTAAACATACTTTGCAATGTGGTTTTGATGCTTTAGAAGCATCTTGCAGGGCTGCTGTCACTGGGTCTGTACTTAGAAGGCATGCTTGGCTTAAGGAACAAAACTTGCCAGATCATGTTAAAGCCAATTTACTGGATGCATCCTTAAGCCAAGAGTGCCTTTTTGGCAACAAAGAAGAAGTCCATAAAAGAATGGAGGAAAAAGCTAACTCTATGCAAACTGTTAAAGATTTCTTACAAGTACAGCCACCTAGATTCAGTAGGCCTTGGCCTTCAAAGTAATGGTCCTTTCCAGTCCATTACAGGCCTTCTCGGTCCAAACCCAGGAGCAGCAGACCACCAAGACTTCAGTCTCAGACTATGCACAGATCTAAGCAGTGGGAGGCTCCCACTAGTAAAGCAGGGAGTAGTAAGCCATCCCTATGGAAAAATTGCACAATGACTTAAGGAAACGCTTCCAAGTCTTGCTCAACTACTTGCACCTTTAGGAGGAAAGCTCGCCCTACATGCAAGAAATCGGGAATTCATTACCCAAGACAAATGGGTTTTAAACATAGTTTCCGTAGGATACAGATTCCACTTCCACTCTCTTCCACCCCCAAATGGATGGCCAGACCTCCCCCTAAAACAGTGGGTGGAGGCCCAAAAACAAGTGCTCTCCTTCCTCAGCATCAAGGCTATTCAACCTGTCCCAGCAGAATAAAGGGGACAAGGTTTCCATTCAAGACTGTTCTTGGTTCCCAGAAAAGAAAACTCTTGGCATCCTATCCTGACCTGTCTATCCTCAACACCTTTCTGGTGGTTCCAAAATTCAAAATGCTAACTCAACAGCTTCTTTCTATGCTAGCCAAGGATGCCTGGCTGGCAACCCTAGATTTAAAAGATGCTTATCTGCTCATCCCAATCAGGGAATCTTGCAGGAAATACCTACACTTCAGGCAGGCTCCATGCGCTATCAGTTCTCTGCACTTCCCTTTGGATTATCTACTGCACCCAGGGTATTCACAAAGTGCCTAGCTTCAGCCATTGCATTTTGCAGGCAGAGAAATATTCAGATTTACCCATATTTGAACGATTGGCTGATTCAGGCAGAGAGTCAGGACTTGCTATTATAGCACCTGGCATTTGCAGAGAGACTTCTAACTTCACTGGGATACACCATCAATGAGAAGAAATCACACCTATTACCCTGCCAACCGATTGTATTCTCGGGAGCAAGTTTGAACACAACTTCCCAGATGGCATTCCTCACTACAGAGAAACAAGTTTATTTGACAATCTACTTCAACCTACTGGACACAAAAACCCAGCTATCGTCAAGGGAAATCCTACAAGCCCTGGAATTCATGGCCTCTTGCATTCTGCTAATTCCATATGCAAGACTGCATATGAGGAAACTTCAATGGTATCTAAAAAGTCTATGGTGTCAACATTCTCAGGACCTGGAAACAATGATTCATATCATTCCTTGCCTAAGGGCAGAGTTCTTTTGGTGGGCAGAGGCCTGCTACCACAACAAGGGACTCCCTTTCACTCTACCCCCTGCCGCCCAAACCCTAACAACAGACGCATCAGACTATGCATGGGGGGCTCACATGGCAGGGCAGTGCATTCAGAGCAAATGGAACCCAATACAGATGCACCTACATATCAAAAAGAAATTTTAGCTGTACAGAATGCTCTGACAGCTTTCAAAGACCTTATTCTTCCAGGACAGCTATTGGTAAAGACAGACAACACCACAGTAATGTACATAAAAAAGCAGGGGAGAACCCATTCCTACCCACTCTGCAGACTAGCCATGGCTCTGTGGAACACAGCCGTGAGCAACCAAGTGAACCTAAAAGCTCAGTTCCTGCCAGGCAAACTAAACTCACTGGCAGACTTAAGCAGAAACCTCATGGATTCACTCGAATGGAAACTGGAACCCAAAATATTCAAGCTCTTGAGGAACAAATGGGGGACACCAGAGGTAGACCTGTTTGCCTCCCCTTAGAACTACCAATTGAACAAATACTGCACCAGAATTCCCCACAGTCAAGTTTGTAAAGTGGATGCCCTTTTACCTGGGAAGGCCACTCAGTTTATGCCTTCCCCCTCTGCCTCTCCTCTAGAAGGTCCTTCTAAAGATCAAACAGCACAAGCCAAGGCCAATACTGATTGCACTGGTCTGGCCATGCCAGCATTGGTACCCACTTTTGCGCAGTCTGACAGTGCTACAACCATGGCATCTGCCTCCGACCCCTTCCCTGCTGTGCCAGCAGGCGGGCCAGAGTTTGCACCCTCAGCTTCAAATCCTGAACCTTGCAGCCTGGCTAATTCCCTGAGCTCACCTCTAGTAACCCTCAGTAAGCAGGTGCTGGATGTCATTCTTGAGGCAAGGAGGCCTAGTACTAGAAAATCCTATTCAAAAAAGTGGAAAAGATACTGTTCCTGGAGCCAGTCTCAGGGGATGGGCAGAACGGTGACCAGCTTACCTCATATTCTATATTGTTTAACAGAAATGCTCCAAAAGGGCCTATCCTTCTCTTCAATTAAGATTCATGCTTTAGCCATATCAGCTCATTATAATACTGAGCCTACCCCTCTTCTCTCATCCACTACTAAAACAATTCCTTAGAGGGACCAACAATTTAAGACCCCTAAGGAGAGCCCCCACTCCAGCATGGCACCTTAACTTTGTGTTGGAAAAACTTACTCTCCCCCCCCCCCCCTTTGAACCAGCTGCTACAGCAGAGTTAAATTCTTTTCTTGGAAAACAGCTTTACTTCTAGCCATCTCTTCTCCAAGAAGAGTGTCTGAACTGCAGGCCCTTATGGCAGTGGAACCCTTCATTATCTTCCATGCGGTCAGGGTTTCCCCTAAGGACTAATCCATCATTTATGCCCAAGGTGGTGTCTAGTGTGGCTCTGAACCAGTCCATTCATTTGCCTTTTTTTCCCTAATCCCCCAGAATAAAAAGGAAAGGATACTGCATTCCATGGATGTGCACAGACAGCTTAGATTCTATTTGGACAGGACTAAGCTTCTCAGAAAATCTGACCAGCTGCTAGTCAGCTTTGCTGCAGGGGCAGAGGGGAAGGCCATTTCATAGAAAACCATTTTCAAATGGATAGCGCATTGCATCCATTTCTGTTACAAGCACCGTAGAAAACCTACCCCACAGGGGATAAGAACACCATTCCACCATGGCTGCATCTACCTCTACTGCATTTCTCAGAGGAATCCCTACCAGGGACATCCTGGGAGCTGCATCCTGGAGCTCTGTACATATGTTCACCAAGCATTACCTCGCCTATTTTTTCTGAATCCAGAGCTGGATTTACCACAGCAGTTTTACGGGGCCTGATTGCTAACCCTAATGCTCTTTAACTACCTCACCCTTCCTTAGGTTTGGGAATCAACCCAAATGTGATGACTGCAACAGTGAAACACAAAGAACATAGTACAGTTGTGTACACTTACCATAAATGTAGATGTTCGAGTGTATTCACTGTTTCAGTCCTAGTTACCCTCCATCCAGCCCCCTGACTTCTCATGTCTTTTACCTATCCTATTTGTTTGGTATATATTATATTGTGCGTATTTGCTTTTTTCTGGGGGTGTTCCATACCATATAATTGCTTCCTATTGTGGGGGACCTGACATCTGGGGCAAGAAAAACTGATGTAATGGCGTCGGCTGCATGTTTTATACCCCTGACGACCTGATGTCATGGAAGAAGCGACAGCATCTGATGCAGAAATCCCAGGACTCTGGTATTCAGGCTGGCTGAGGGCTACCTGCAGGCAGATAACCCAAATGTTATGACTGCAACAGTGAATACACTCAGACATCTGCATTTATGGTAAGTGTACACAACTGTACTTTCTGTACTGGGAAGACATGCTTGGCTTCAGGAGCAGACCTTGCCAGACCATGTCAAATCAAAGTTATTGGGCGCTCCTTTGACCAAGGACAATCTGTTTGGCACCAAAGCAGAAGAGGTTCTTAAAAAGATGGAAGAAAAAGCTAAATCTATGCAGACAGTTAAAGAATTCTTATAAGTGCAGCCTTCTAGATTCAGTAGGCATTGCCCCTCGAAACACTGGTCCTTTCCAGCCCCCTCCAGGCCAGATCAAACTAGACCCAGGGGAATCGGACCACCCAGACTACAGTCTCAGGGTATGCAGAGATCTAAGCAATGGAGTGCCCCCACCCTCAAAGCAGGGAGTGCTAAGCCACCTCCCTACAGTAAGAACTCACAATGACTTCTCTACTCCACTCCCCACCTCTGCCCAGCTGCTTGTGCCCCTAGGAGGAAAACTTGCCCTTCATGCAAAAAACTGGATGTCCATCACCAAAGACTGATGGGTCCTCATTATTGTACCCCAGGGGTACAAATTCTACTTCCACTCTCTGCCAACCCCAAAAGGGTTCCCAGACCTTCCTCCAAACCAGTGGGCACAGGCACAAGACCAGGTCCTATTCCTACTCTCTATCAGGGCTATTCAACCTGTTCCGTCAGAAGAGATAGGTCAAGGATTCTATTCCAGACTTTTCCTGGTACCCAGAAAAGAGGGCTCTTGGTGCCCAATCCTGGATCTTTCAATTCTCAACACCTTCCTGGTGGTACCAAAATTCAAAATGCTCACCCTGTAACAGCTTCTACCTATGCTAGCCAAGGATGCCTGGTTAGTCACCCTAGACTTGAGAAGCATATCTCTGCACATCCCTATAAGGGAGTCATGCAGGAAATATCTATGTTTCAGGGCCGAATCTATGCATTATCAGTTCTCTGCACTTCCCTTTGGCTTATCCACTGCTCCCAGAGTATTCACAAAATGCCTGACTCCAGCCATTGCTTACTTCAGGCAGAGAAATATCCAAGTTTACCCATACTTGGATGGCTGCCTGATACAGGCAGTCAGGAATTGCTGTTGTAGCACCTGACATTTGTAAAAAAAAAAAACTTCTCACCTCCCTGGGGTATACCATCAGTGAAAAGAAATCAAAATTAGTGCCCGGTCAACAGACTGTATTCCTGGGAGCAAGCTTGGACACAGCATCCCAGATGCATTCCTCACTTCAGAAAAGCAAACCTATCTGACAGACTATTTCACTCAAATGGCCACCAGAACCCAGCTATCTGCAAGAAAAATCCTGCAGGTCCTAGGGTCATGGCCTCATGCATTCTACTAATTCTATATGCCAGACTGCATATGAGGAAACTTCAATGATACTTAAAAAGTCTTTGGTGCCAACATTCTCAGGACCTGGAAACCATCATTCTCATCATACCCTGTCTAAGGACAGTTTTTCTTTGGTGGGCAGCAGTATGCAGCCACAAGGGACTGCCCTTTACTCAACCCCACGCTGTGCAGACCCTAACCACAGATGCATCAGACTATCCCTGGGGAGCATACATGGACGGCAAATGCATTCAGTGCCACTGGAGCCCAAGTCAAATTAATCTGCACATCAACCAAAAAGAGATGCTAGCTGTACAGCATGCCCTGACAGCTTTCAGATCCCTACTGTCTCCAGGACAAGTGCTAATAAAAAAACACCACAGTTATGTGGTACATCAGCAAGCAGGGGTGAACCCACTCTGCAGGTTAGCCATGGCCCTGTGGAACACGGCCTTAGACATGTAAGTCCATCTGCAAGCTCAATTCCAGCCAGGCAAACAAAACTCACCAGCAGACAACTTAAGCAGAAAACTCCTAGATCCACAAGAGTGGCAGTTACAGCCCAGCACCTTCAATCTTCTGATTCAGAAATGGGGGATGCCAGAGGTGGATCTCTGCCTCCCCCTGCAACTACCAGCTCAGCAAATTCTGCACCAGGAATCCCCACAGCAGGGCCTGGAAAGTGGATGCCCTAGCCTTTCAGTGGGTAAATCTCTCACTCTATGCCTTTCCACCTCTGCCCCTTCTCCCAAGAGTATTACTCAAAATAAGACAGGACAGACCAAGGACAATTCTGATTGCCCCGGACTGGCCACACCAGCACTGGTACCCACTCCTATGCAGCCTGACACTGGTGCCACCCTGGCACCTACACCAAAACCCAACCCTGCTCTCAGCAGGAGGGACAGATTTTGCATCCGCAATTGCAAACCCTAAATCTTGCAGCCTGGCTTATTCCTTGAATTCTCTCCCAGCAACCAGGTGCTGGACGTCATTCTTGAAGCCAGAAGACCCAGTACAAGAAAATCCTATGCTGATAAGTGGAAAAGGTACTGCTCCTGGATTCAATCCAAAGGAGAGGACACAACTCTGCCCTCCCTGCCTTTAGTCCTGGATTACTTAGCAGATCTCCGCAAAGGCCTGTCTTTCTCCTCCATTAAGATACGTGCCTCAGCCATTTCAGCTCATTACAACACTGAGCCACCTCTCTTCTCGTACCCTCTTATCAAACAATTCCTGAAAGGGCAAACAACTTAAGGCCACCAAGGAGAGCACCCACCCCTGCTTGGGACCTTAACTTTGTACTGGAAAAGCTTACACTTCCCCCTTTGAACCTGCAGCATCAGCCGAGTTAAAATTTCTCTCTCAGAAAACAGCCTTGCTTCTGGACACCACTTCAGCTAAAAGAGTGTCTGAGCTACACGCACTTATGGGTGTGGAACCCTTCATTATTTTCCATATTGACAGGGTTTCCCTCAGGACTAACCCTTCCTTTATGCCTAAAGTGGTGTCCAGTGTGGCTCACAACTAATCCATCCATTTGCCAACCTTCTTCCCTAATCCTCAAAATAAAGGGGAAAGGATCCTGCACTCCTTGGATGTGCACAGACAGCTCAGATTCTACCTTGATAGGACTAAGCCCTTCAGAAACTCTGACCAGCTACTAGTCAGCTTTGCAACAGGGGCAAAGGGCAAGGCCATTTCAAAACAATTTCCAAATGGATAGCACACTGCATCCATTTCTGCTGCAAGCACCATGGGAAACCAACCCCTCAGGGTGTCAGAACACATTCCACTAGGGCAACATCTACCTCTACAGCATTTCTCAGGGGAGTCCCTACCAGGGACATCCTGGAAGCTGCTACCTGGAATTCTGTACACACCTTCACCAAGCATTACCGCTTGCCTATCTTTTCCAAATCCAGGGCAGGTTTTGCAACAGCAGTCCTGCAAGGCATTCTAGCCAGCCCTAACTCTTCTTGACTGCCTCCACCCTTCTTCAGCTTTGGGAATCTACCCAAGTGTGATGACTGCAACAGTGAAACATGAAGAACATAGTACAGTTGTGCACACTCACCATAAATGTAGATGTTCAAGTGTATTCACTGTTGCAGTCCTGGTTTCCCTCCCTCCAGCCCCTTTGTTTCTCTCTGTCTCTCTCTGTGCCTTTTACTTGCCCCTTTCAGGGATATTGGTATTTACTTTTTACTGTTGGTGTTTTCCCCCACCATAACTTCGCTCCCTATTTGGGGGGCTCCTGACATTTGGGGCAAGAAAAACTGATGTAATGGTGTCGGCTGCCTGTTTTTATACCCCTGACGTGAGTCCTGGACCGACATCATCCAACGCAGAAATATTAAGTCTCTGGTATTCGGGCTGACTGAGGGCTAACTGCAGGCAGGTAACCTAAGTGTGATAACTGCAACAGTGAATACACACTCTAACATCTACATTTGGCGATACTTACGCTTATATCATGCCGTCGAAACAACCGACAGCATTGGAAGCTTCATGTAGGGCAGCTATGACAGGGGCCGTTATACGTAGACATGCTTGGTTGAAAGAACAGCCACTGCCAGACCATGTTAAAGCAAAGCTCCTGGATGCACCTCTGGAAAAACAGAAGCTTTTTGGTGCTAATGCACAAGATGTGTTGAAGTCTATTGAGGAAAAGGCAAAATCAGTACAGACAGTCAAGGATTTCCTCCAGGTTCAGCCACCCAGATTCAGCAGGAATTGGCCTTCAAAGAATTGGTCCTTTCCAGACAGTGACAAGTTTCAAAGGGGAAAAAACAGGCGTGCTCGAGGTAGAGGGCAATACCGAGGCTCCTACAGGGGCTGCCAATGGCAACCACCAAATCAGAGAAGTGGCGCAGGGAGTTCAGCTGCACCACAGGGACAATAACAATGACTTGACCTTCACACCGCCGACCAGGGCTCAGAGAAGCACCTCTAGGCGGAAAATTATCCTTATTCTCAAAGAACTGGCACATTTTAACCAAGGACAAATGGATTATGGACATAGTAGACAAAGGTTACAGGTTCCACTTCCATACATTACCAACGAGACAAGGCATGCCAAACCTGCCACAAAATCAAAGGGCAGAGGCACTCATACAAGTTTCAAAGCTATTACAAATAAAAGCAATAGAAAAGGTTCCTCCTCAGGAACAAGGCCAGGGATTCTATTCAAGACTGTTCCTTGTTCCAAGGAAAGAAAAGCAATGGAGGCCTATACTGGACTTGTCCGCTCTAAACACTTTTCTCATTGTGCCAAAATTCAAAATGCTGACGTTACAGCAACTCCTTCCCATGCTGGGCAAGGGGTCTTGGCTGGTTACTCTGGACCTCGAGGAGGCATACCTGCATGTCCCAATCAGACACAGTTGCAGAAGATACCTCAGATTTCTTGCAGGGTCAAAGCATTATCAATTCTCAGCATTGCCGTTTGGCTTATCTACTGTGCCCAGAGTATTCACGAAATGCCTGGCATCAGTAGTTGCACATTGCAGGCTCCAGGGGATTCAAATATACCCTTACCTGGACGACTGCCTTATACAAGCAGACAGCAAACAAACCTTAATAAGAAACTTGGACTATGTCATTCAATTGCTACAGGCTTTGGGATACACAGTCAACATTCACAAATCAAGACTACTGCCATCCCAACAGATTATTTTTCTAGGAGCAAAACTGGACAGACAATCACAAATGGCTTTCCTCACAGAGGAGAAACAAGAGCATTTACCAGATTACTTCAAAAGCTTAGCAAAGCTCCCCCAGCTTACCGCAAGGAAGATCCTGCAGGCCCTGGGGTTCGTGGCATCTTGCATTCTTCTGATTCCTCTGGCAAGACTACACATGAGAAAGCTACAATGGTACCTAAAAAGCTTATGGTCTCAACACAGCCACAACCTAGAAGACGTAATACCACTCATTCCATGCCTGCAAAGGGAATTTTTGTGGTGGGCTCAAGCAAGTCATTTAAACGAAGGCATGTCTTTCAACAAAGGTCAAGCAAGTCAAACCATTACAACAGACGCCTCAGATCATGGATGGGGGCGCACATGGAGGGCAGATGCATTCAAGGGCAATGGACTCCCAGGGAAATGCATCTGCACATAAATAAAAAGAGATGTTGGCAGTGATACATGCAATAGAGGCCTTCGGAAAATCTCTTCAACAAGGCCATCTGCTAATGAGGACAGACAACACCACTGTCATGTGGTATATAAACAAGCAAGGAGGCACTCATTCGTATCCCCTCTGCAGACTGACAATGACTCTTTGGGAAAAGGCCCTGAAACTAAACATCCACTTGCAATCCCAGTTTGTTCCGGGCAAGGACAATGTTCTGGCGGACAGATTGAGCAGGAATTTCTTGGATCCACACGAATGGATGCTGCATCCACACATTTTCTCACAAATAACAAGTGCATGGGGAAGACCGGACATAGATCTCTTTGCTTCTCATCTCAATCATCACCTGGAGAAGTTCTGCTCAAGGACGCACCATCCTGTAGCCTGGAGAACGGATGCTCTTTCCTTCAGCTGGAATTCCCTAACAATTTATGCATTCCCTCCTCTACCATTACTGACCAAGGTGTTACTGAAGATCAAAGCAGAACAACAGGAATTTTGATAGCTCCAGACTGGCCAAGGCAGCACTGGTACCCATTGCTACTGAGCATAACTCACACCAAACCGTGGCCCTTGCCTCAATGGCCTCTGCTCCTAAGTCAGCACAATTACGGACTGTTCATCAAAACCTGCAAACATTGCAGCTGGCAGCTTGGAGGGTTCCATGACTTTGAACCCTATCTCTCTCTCAGAAAAAGTTTAAGAAATCTTGCTGGAAGCACGCAGACCTTCCACCAGAAAAACCTATTCGGCCAAGTGGAAGAGATTCAGCATCTGGAATGCCAACAAGGGACAGGATGCATCAGTAATGAGCATACCACAGATATTAGAATACTTGGCAGAAATGTTTCATAGTGGCCTCTCATACTCTTCCATTAAAATTCACGTTTCAGCAATCTCAGCAAAATACAACTGTGACCCACCTGTGTTTTCGCATCCCTTGCTAAGACAGTTTGTAAGAGGGATAAAGAATATCAAACCTCCCAGAAAACCACCAGTTCCTGCATGGGACCTCAATTACGTCTTGGAAAAATTAACTCTTCCTCCTTTTGAACCAGCAGCATCTTCAGAAATGCAATTTCTCTCCTGGAAAACGGTTTTCCTGTTGGCAGTTACCTCAGCAAGAAGAGTCTCGGAGATACAGGCCCTCATGGCAGTTCCTCCCTTTCTCATTTTTCATCAGGACAGAGTCTCTCTAAGGACCAATCCTTCATTCATGCCAAAAGTAATATCCAGGGTGTCTCTAAATCAAGCAATTCACCTGCCTACTTTCTTTCCCAATCCTCAAAATAAAGGGGAAAAGCTGCTGCACACTTCAGACATACACAGACAATTACGCTACTACTTGGACAGAACAAAGACCACCAGGAAGTCTGACCAACTATTTGTATCCTATGCTACTGGGGGGCAAGGAAAGGTAATCTCCAAACAAACAATTTCAAAATGGATTGGACACTGCATCAGATTCTGTTATTCTTTCCATGGAAAAAGTGTGCCAGCCAATATTAGGCCACACTCCACCACAGCTATAGCCACATCCACAGCCTTTCTAAGAGGAGTGGCTACAAAGGACATTCTAGAGGCTGCTACATGGAGCTCCATGCATACATTTACCAAACACTACAACCTGCCTTTATACTCCAGATCCCGAGCAGGCTTTGCTTTGGCAGTCCTGCAGGGCCTTTTAGCTACTCCATCCCTTTCTTAGATCCTACCACCCCCAGCTTGGCTATGGTATTCAACCCATATGTCAGGACTGCAGTTGCATTCTTGAAGGACATAGTACAGTTTTGTACCTACCATAAATGTAGATGTCCAATAGATATGCAACTGCAGTCAGGCTTACCCGCCCTCCTACCCCTCTACTTTTTTCCTTTTGGGTCCATTCCCCCCTTTCCTTTATTAGCTGGGGATATCTATTATGGTGTATCTGTTTATTACTGTTGTGCATGTCAGGAATTTTTTTTATCCATTCACAAAATTTAGCCTTCCTTGGAGGGCACCTGGCATCTGGAGCAAGAAACACTGAAGAAGATGGCGTCGGCGGATGCCTTTATACCCCAGCCGCTCTGATGTCGGGGAGGAGGCGACATCAGCCGACGCCAGACGAGACTTTGGAATCCGGCCGACCGAAGGGCTGCCTGAGGCAGGACAACCCATATGTCAGGACTGCAGTTGCATATCTATCGGACATCTACATTTATGGTAGGTACAAAACTGTACTTTCTTCTGGTCTGTTCACTGTCACTCTGACCTGTGAATCATCTGGCTCAAGGTCAATATTTTTGAGAATTTTGTTTATTCTTTGTTTTTGCTGTGCAGTTGTTGGTTTAGTGTGAGTACTTGGAAATGGAAAATCTTGTATTTTTTCTTGTGCATTTTTTTGAAACAGACATAATCTTAGCTGCTGATCTGCACAAACATAAAATATTTATAGGTTTATGGGTAAGTACTAGGCTAATTGCACTTGTTGACCATTTTAAGTCTAGAAAGTTTCCCTTAGTAAAAATCAAACTCTTATCTCTTGTCTGTGAGGTAAACAATTTAATCGACCCCAGCCATGTTCTTCATTCCTGCAGCCTTAGTGGCATTGTGGGTTATGTGCCTAGGTAGCCCAGCACTGGCTAGCTTTTAAAAGGTCCAACTCCCCTCCCCCTCTCTTCCTGTGACAGCTGATAGGCTGAGCAAATCCTGTGAGGGAAGCCTTCAGCTATTACATGAAATGAGTGTTCACTCTTTTTCTGCCATCCAAGCAAGGAAGCCTGACTCACTTCACAGGATCCAGTGCTAATTTTGACGCTGATTAGATAAGCTACATTTGGGGGACCCCTTCCTCTCATTTTATTATTACGTTTATTATTCTGTATTTTAATTTTTCTAAAAATGTTTATTTTAATATTTTATTTCTGTCTGTTTACAGTAATTCATGTTGGAATTTCTACTTGTAGTAGTGTTTATTTGGCTTATGTCTTTGACAAATAATGCTTTTTACTGTTTCTGAAGAAACCTTCAGTACATGTGTTTGCTGTTAAGACACTAGGGGGTTGTCTTGTGCAGTCAGAACTGTGAATTCATCAAGCCTGTCTTTACTGTTGTTTCTCTGCTTTAATTTCAGCTCTTGACAGGAAAATACTGCAGAACTTGGATATGTTCAACTGCTCTGTCTTACTTGGCATATGGGTAGTAATGCCCTATTACCCTTTCTCTGGTAGTCTGCCAGTGCTCCAAGCTTCTCCCACTGCCTGCTTTGGATGTGATGGACCAATCACATTACATTGCAGGGATTACCTTTCAGACTCCTAAGCAGGACCCTTTCAGTTTTCTAGTGCCATAGAATAAGAAGCATCTCTTGAAAGACTGCTCCTTACAATGGAGCTCTTCAGCTGCTGAGCCCAGATAAAAAAGTATTGGGTTTTATCACCTCCATCTGCCTTTTTCTATCAGTGCGTGAATAGTAAATTCTGCTGCTTTGCTTGTTTCTTTCTGATTGGGAAACTGTATCTGCTTGGAGTTTTACTTCACTTGCAGTATGATTAATATGTTTGTTTTTACCTAATTGGTTTCTGTGAGTTTTTAACTCTTGTACTGTGTTTTATGGCCATTGGTGAATGCTTAACTGAGTTTCTGTACTAAGGTCATTTTAGTACAGTTCCTCTAACTGCCTTATGCTTCCAGAGCTGCAAGTTAATGAAGTCTATTTCCTTTGATTTAAAAGCTTCATTTGAAAAATTTGCCAGGAAAACCTGCTGTTTTGCATTTTCCCCTTTGTGCCTATGATTATTTGAGGTGATTGAGTAGGTTTACAGCATTTTAAAGAATTTTGTGTTTAAATTACAAATTTGGCACCATTTAGTATGTTAAACATTTCTGACAGGAATCTTTCATAAGTTTATACTTTATTCCCTATCTAAGGCTGTATAAATGCTGCTTTTAATTTTGTGCTGAAGCTATCCTTCATTTATTACTTGTCACAAATGCTCCCCATTGTATTTTGTGCTTTGAACTTTTACAGAAACTATTGTCTTTTTAATCAGTATAGTGTTCAGAATAGTATCCTCACAGAAATTGGTTTCAGGTTGCTATTAGAGGGACAGTATTCAGAATTGTCCATATTTTACTGGGCTGACTGTGCAGCTGATAGTTGGTATCAATCTGGCTAGACTTGTGTCCCCTGACTTAATGGACTCAGACATGCCCCCCCCCCAACACCACCATCTGCCCCTTGTGCTCCTACAATATTTGAAATAAAGCAATAAATATGCCTCAGCATATGGCTTGTGACTCTGTAGTAGCCTTGAGCAGGCTATTGGACCACTTGTCATCTTTTACCTCCAGGTGTGGTGTTGGTACCACTATATGTGACACAAGAGTCAGACGTGTCCTCTGGGGCTGTACAGTTCCATGGTTCAGGGATGGAAGAACCAAACTCTTTAGGTGCAGGGGAAGTCATGTGCAGAATGTTTCCAGTGTTGATGCATCTTTCCCTGGGGATCTTCCCACTAGTGCAGTGCATGCAAAAAAGAGATAGAAAACCCACCATATTCCAGGGTAAATGTCTCTTGCTGTGTTTCAACCAAGATTTTGTCAAGGACTAGATTAAGGAATCTTGATTTTGAAGGGGATCTGAAATCTGAGGTTTTGGAAGTATCCAAGTCTGATCATTAAATTTCCTCTGAGGAAGAACAGGTTCCAAGTCCCAAAACAATGTTTTCTTTTCCCCAAATGCTGGCTAGATTAAGGGATGCATTCAGTTGGAAGAAACCTTAGTCTACCCACAAGATCAACAAGGGTATATGATCTTTTGGAGCATGAGGCCTGGACATGGTGAAATTCCCTCTGTTATTCCCTGCATTGGAGGATGTTTTTAAGAAAGTTTGTAGTCCTCCTCTGCTGAATATCTGCCTAAAAAACTGTTTAAGAAATTCAGGGTGTACTCAACATTGCCTGTTTTCCACTCCCCTTTGTCTGCAGATCCTGCTTCTGTGTCTCCACTCTCCAATAACCTCTTCTAGTAAAAAGACATCTACATCAACCCCATTCCCTTCAGGTAAGCTAGGCAAGTGGCTAGAATCTCAGGGAAAGAAGCCAGCATAGTCCGGCATGGTTGCTTTTAAAGTGTTTAAATACCAGTGGTGTGTGTGTGTGTATGTATAGTTTAGACAAGTTCACTGCATCGTTACCTACTGAGCAAAAAGTCTGTGTCAAATATATTGTTTCCAGTGTTTCTCAAGTGTCTAAACATGCTTTAAAGAGTGCCTTAGAAGGGTCGATACTGTTTCTAGAAATGCAGTGACATTGGAGTTGATATGGCTGTAAGCTTGTTTGTGCAGTCAAAACTTTTCTGCTGACTTAAAAATGAGATTATGAATGCTTCATTGGATTCTGATTGTGTGTGTGGTACAGCAGTTAATCAGATTCTTAAATACTGGGATGACAGAGGTAAAGTGAAGCAGGGAGTGTCATAAATGTTTCCTTCAAGTTGGGATACTTTTCACAGCTCAACAAACAGAATTCCCAGCCAAAACCAAGGCACCAAAATGGACATGTCAGAATAAGAAATCCACCAAACCTAACAAGAGGGTTTCCTTTAACAAAAGGATAACCCATTTTCCAACCTATGCCTGTGCCATGGAGCGGCACCAGTCTTTCTCAAATCCACCTCCAGTTGCACCCATCTCAAAAGTTAGCTTTTATCAAGGTGGCCTGGATGTTAGTCAGTGGTTTCTGACAAATGGGTGTTCAACATCGTTGGCAGAGGTTATATATGGCTGTGAAAGGAACATCTGCCTCCATTCAAGGGGGTTCCTCCCCTCATCTGCTGGACCAGACTTTGCTATTCCCTCCTATACTCTGGCAGATGCTGGATTCAGGGGGTCAAAGAACTGGTCACTCTTTCGTAGATAATGAAAGGTGTTTACCCCAGGATTTTTCTGGTTCACAAAAAGGAGCTTTTGTGGAGACTGGTGTTGGACTTATCCTTTCTGAATACCATTGTTAAGGTCCCCAAGTTCTAGAGGCTCACTCTGTAGACAGTGCTTCCTCTTTTGCCAAACCATTGCTTCATGGTGACCCTGGACTTGAAGGATGTGTATCCCTAAACCCCCATTGCTCATCACTTAAGGAGATACCTGAGACTCGTGTCTGCTTCACGCAGTCAGTTCTCTGCACTGCCCTTTGGACTGTCCACTGCACCTGAAGTGTTTGCCTTGCTCCATTAGTGGCCCACTGTTGGACTCAGCATTTACATCTTTCCTTACTTGGGCAAATTGCTGATCTATGCAGAGTCTACATCCAGCTGTTTGAAATCACTAGAGAAGATATTGACCTTACTCTCCCAGCTAAGGTTCAAATTGAACCTTTGAAAGTCATGCCTTACACCCTTGTAAAAGCTTGTCTTCCTGGGGTACTTAAACGACACCTACAAAATAATGACCTACCTTTCTGAAGACAAGGTCCTGTCTTAACAGATGGTGTTTCAGGAATTCTCTGGCAGGAACTTCACCTCAGCAAGATAATTCTTAAAAACTCTAGGACTGATGGCTTCCATGATTTTTATATAATCACTGGCCTGTCTCCACATGAGGAAAAATTAAATTATATGTCTGGAGTTGCTGGACCCAATACCTACACTTCCTGGAATCTCAACTGCTACTGCTGACCTTCATCAGATAAGACTTAAAGTGGTGGAGAGTACAGCTGAGTATAAATCCAGTACTTCCCTTCTTTCCTCTTGTTCTGGCTCAGTCTGTTAGGACAGATTTGTCTGACTTTGCTTGTGAGCTGTTTCAATTGGAGTGCAAGTGTGGGCCACTTAGGGGACCAAGGACCCATGGAAGTACAATATCCAAAAAAAAAATGGTGGTGATCCATGCCTTGAAAGTCCATCACTTATGGACTATGGGCCCTCTTCTGGTGGTTACAGATAACGCCACAGTGATGTACCTAAACAAACAAGGGGAACAAGGTCATACACTCTAGGCCAGTTGGCAATGATGGCCTGGGAACTGGATTTACAGCATTCTCTGACTCTTCAGGCATCATTCATCCTGCTAGAGGAAAACATCATGGCAGACTAAGCAGATCCTGGGCAGACCTGCATGAGTGGTAGCTCAAGGCAGTGGTATTTTAGGATTTGTTCCAGATGTGGGGAATGCCTCAAACCGACCTGTTTGCCTCCTTTAAAAACAAGCAGATGGGAAAATTCTGTTCCAGATGTCTTTGCAGCCATGCTTGGAGGACAGGTGCATTCTTATTCCCTTGGGTTGGCATTGTTTTCATCCTTTTCACTGATTCACAAAGAACTTCTGAAGGTTCATAAAGAAATTCCAAAGATCACTCTGGTTTGACCCCCTATTAGTCTTGGTTCTCCATTGTAATGGTATTAGCCAGGGGCAATTGCCACAGGCCTCCTCATACTCTGGAGTTGGTCCACAGTCTCAGAGTTGACTGGTGCATCCCAGTTTAAAGCAGCTATGATGTCTGTTAGGACTAAAGCACTTAACCATGTTTTTTAATCCTACATTAAAATATCCTGCCTGTTGAGCCCTGGGCTAGCTGGTCATTTTTCTTTTTTTTTAATATCTGTTTCACAATGATTATACAGGAAATATTAAAGGGTGTCAGAAAACCTGCTACTAGAAAGTCTTATCTTTACAAATGGATACGGTTTTCTAAGTGGTGCATAAATGGGAACAAAGGATCTCTTGAGGTTAATGTCCCTCTGGTTTTAAAAACTATCTGTGTGAGCTACTTCAGGATGATTTATTGCATAGGTCCATTAAGGTGTATTTAGCAGCCATCTCTGCTTGTCTGCCAGTAGATGCTCTTTCTTCTCTTTTGGCAAAAGTTCATTAAAAAAGTAATTAATGTGAGACCCCCCCGTCATAAGCAAACTCCTCCTTTGTGGGATCCTAACTATATTCTGGAAAAATTGACCTCACCACCTTTCAAACTGGCTGCTCAGACTGATCTGAAGTTTTTGACATGGGAAACTTTTTTTGCTTATTGTTGTGACATCTGCAAGTTTAGTCTAAGTTTCAAGATCTCATGATAGGACAACCTCACCAGATTTTCCACATGGATAGGGTTATGCTACACACTAACCTCTCTTTCATGGCCAAAGTGGTCTTAGAATTCACTGTCAGGCTGTTAAAATTGCTTGTGTTCAAAGAACATAAGCATAAAGGAGAGAGGATACTTCATACCTTGGATGTGCATTGTCAGCTCAGGTACTACCTTGAGAGAACAAAACCCTTCAAGAAAGCTTCAAAGGCTTTTTATTTCCTTCACAATGGCAAAGAAGGGCCAACCTGTCTATAAGCACAATATTGCTCATTAGTTTGTCATACCCACGATCCAGGGAAGGTAAAGACACGTTCCATCAGGGCCATTTACTCTTCAGTGATATATTGGAAAAGAATGGACTTGAAGTATTCTAGAGGCAGCAACTTGGTCCTCTGTCCATAACTTTACAAAGCACTACAAGCTGAATGACTTTTCTAAATCCAGAACAGGCTTCACTAGTACTGTTCCCCAGTGACTCCTGGATCTTCTCCCAGGTTGGGTAAGCTTTGAGAATGTACCTATATGTCAGAGTGCTGTTGTGACCATAGTATAGTTGTGTTAAGTCTAACTTACTAGTAACAGTAGATGTTTATAGAAAACACTGCCTTACTGGCAGTACCCACCCCCCATCTGCCTTTATTTTGAGGTATATAGTTTGGAGGTGGAGTTGTCATTGAGTTATGCTCACTGTCCTTTTGAGTGTGTGTGTGTTTGTTTTGGTTTGTAACAGTAGGTGTCCGCAAAGCTTGCTTTTTTCATCTTTTCCTGCTGGACCCAAGAAGACTGAAAGGTAGTCCCTGTACTGCCAGGTGATTGCTCCATCCCACCCACAGACAAGCAGTGGGAATGGCTCTGAGCTTTGCTAGACTAGAAGAAAATGTGTAGCAGGGCACTACTACCCATATGCCAGTAGGGCGTTGTGTTTTGAAAACTACTATTGTTACAAGTAAGTAGGACTTGCACAAATTTGCACTATTTTGCCGTGATGGCTCTGGCTTGGCACATTTGTTGCTTTGGTGTTTGGACTTTGTGTCGGCTGTAAAAGAATTCTGAATAAATTTCAGACTTATTTCCCTGATAATTTGACTGTTTGGCAGAGTTTAGTTGTGTGGAACCATACTTAATATTAGAAACTTTCAAGAGCTTATTATGATACAGTATCCAGTACTGTCAGTTTATTATTTTGGCTGGTGTTCTCTCCCCTGACTTAAAGGATCCCAACTCTGGTACAATCCCCTCAAATCTGGTTGCATCAAAAAAGAAAAAAATATATATATGTCAGCCTATAGTTGGTAATTTTGCTGGGGCCACTGGTCTGCCAGCACACCACTTACCTTTTTCCATGTCTTCCTTTATTGTAGTTTTGCCAGTCATTATGGAACATGGTTTAGAGACATCCTCCAGGGCTATTCTAGTACTTGGCACAGGTATGGGAGAACCAAACCCTTTAGGTACAGGAGTATTCCAGTGTAGGAGATCCCTTGCCAGACATAATACTCTGTCCCCAGATGTTTCATGTAGTACTGACGTTCACTCACACACACAGAGCACAAAAAAAAAAAAAAAATCATCATATGTGGTTTCTGTGGCCGAGTTTTCTGCAGACAGCTAATTCTAGTGCTTATGTTCTCATACATGGGTCTAGTACTAGTCTGGCTAGAGACTTTTCTTTTATTTCAGAGAATGATGAGGACAATAGCTGTTTCCTAATTGATACTGAATTCAGCCAATGTGATTCTTTGGAAGGTAAACCTGAGCTCAGGTCCAAAGAAGTGCTCACTTTTCTTCAGATGATTGATAGACTTAGAGATGTTTTTGCTTGGGAGCAGTTGGGAGCTATCCCAGGGCTAGGCAGGGTATATAAGCTTATAGAGGATGAAATGCCCAATTCTGTGGCTGTCCTCATCACACATGCACTAGCCTTGGAGGTTCATAAAGCTGCCTGTGAAACACCAGTATCTATTCCAACAGTCTCTAAAAATGCTCAGAGAAAATATAGGGTTTCCTGCAGATATACCAGCTCTCTTTTTCTTTTTTGACTGCTGACCCAGTTGTGATATACCTACCTGTCTGCTCAGATAAAAAGTCCCTGGCTTCATCTAATCCAACACCCCTGATAAATATGGCAAATGGCTAGATCTTCAGAGCAAAAGGAGGTGTCTCTCTAGTATTCAAGCCATTAGAATTTTTTTTTTATTTAAACAAGAAACACCTTTTTTGAGTTATCACTTATGACGCAGGCAATCATACATTTATATAAATGAAAACAAACCATATTGACATTTTCAGTTCTAAACATTATTCATCACATAATTTATACTGTCATTGTCAAACATTACACAGGTCATTCAATTCTTGACTTTCGTTAAATCTCATTCCTCCTCCAAAAAATTATTCTGCATATATTGTTCCCACAAATCTATTTTTTTAATGTAATTTGCTCCTACCCTTTCCTAAAGATCCCATTTCCAGTTCTTTTATCTATGTTACTATATTCACTACTTTTAGTACAGTTGGCTTAGAATTCGATTTCCCTTTTCTAGTAATTGCTTTTTTGGCAGCTACCAGAATTAAACTTAGCAAGGCCTTACTGTGTCTAGGCAATTCCAATTCTGTACCACAGTTCAAAAAAATGATTTCTAGTTATGCCAATTTGCTTACCCAGTATTTCTGACAAGAGTAGTATGCAGGGAATTTTTAAAGTCTGGCAACTCATTACACTCCTAAAATATGTTCCCATTACCTCTGTCTTTCCTGTCACACCTCCAACATTTACAATCTACCTGAGGAAAAATTCTTTGAAGTTCACTTGGGGTATAAAAATATGTATGCAAACACTTCCAAAGATCCTAAACCTTCTGGACTTTGTAGCATATTTGGGAGCCATACATATAGCTCCCATTGTTTCTTTGTGAATTGCTTATGCTATCCGTCTTCCCAATCCTGTTTAACCTTCTCTGATTCCTGCAGTTATAATGCAGTGTTACATAACCTACTAATTATTGCTTTTTAACAGCAGCTTCTATTATAGATTCTGCTAAAAACTGTACCATTGCTGGACTTTCACTTATGGTCCCGCCATTCCTTTCTGTTTACCTGTACTCTGATATCAGTCCTTGATAGTGAAGACAATCTCTAGCTAGCCTACGGTCTGAATTTAATTTTTGGTAAAAAAGCACTTGAACACTGCCAAAGATATCTGAATGAAAAAGGCAGCAAGCAAACAAACAACAAATCTTTGGCATACCACCAAGGCCAGATCACAGGGCACTTAAAATGGTTCTTTAATAAAACACAAAAGTCAAACTTAAAATGCAAACATGAAACCTTTACAACAAACGAGAGCTTGTCCACCTGATCAGCACTTTCAGCATATAGCCTTCATCAGATCGTAACTTCCTGCAGTTCTCTTTTCTGAATTAAACTAAGATTAGCCAATGAACAGTCATTCTCTGATCGACGCCTTCCAGCTAACCAGTCAGGGGAAACATCAATCACAAAATTCAATGTGGTACCAGCCTACACGTTTCAACCAATAGTCAGCTTCCTATTTTTAAGAATAGGCTTGAGCAGAACTATAGTGTTCAGGCCGAGATGGCGATCAGCCCTTAGGTTAACTATCCAACCTATCTTGCAGATTTCAGTGTGATTAGTTACATCCCCTCCTCTATTGTTTGGTGGAACACATTCAATGTGTGCAATTCACAGAAATATGATTTGCAAGAATATTCTTAGGGTCTATTTTTGATATCTCTTAGATGACATAGGACCCTATCTTTCAACCGCTGGTCTGTTTTTCTAATATAAAAAGCATTACAGTGACAGCAGGAAGCAAGAAAAAACAAATACTTACTGTTACAATTAGCACACACTTTTAAAACTGTACTGCTTGCCAGAGACAGGATGAATAAAAGTGTTGCTGGTGTCAATAGATGCACAACATTTACATCTACTGCATTTACAGGTGCATTCTCTATCAGATATTTTCTTGCAGCTAAACCCATCTTTGCCACATAGCAATCTTTTAATGTTCTTGTTTTTAAAAATAAATCTCTGGTTGTCACCAATGATGTTCCTTATTTTACTATCTTCAGTAAGTATGGCCAAAATCTTTTAATCATGTCACATATTTTCTTGCAATCCGTGTTATATGTGAGTGCAGTTGACCATATTCTCCCTCTTCTTCTGCCTCTTTTTAACTTCCGGGTTGATTGGAGATTTCTTTTTAGAGAAGTAAGGACATCCTCTTCTGCCTCTTATTTCTCCAATGTCAGACGTAATCTTAAGGTCCTTATCTTTATATCCTCTATTTTGTAAATTTTCATGCAACCTGTTTTGTTCTCTGTTGAAATCAACATAACTCATGCAAAGCCTAGAGATACGTAATGTCTAATTCTCCATAATGTTCTTAAATATATGGTCAAGATGCATACTATTACAGTGCAAAAAATGGTTCTTCCATGTACTCTTTCTGTGTAAATTTGTGTTCAACCCTTCACCTTGATGTAGTGCCAGATTAATATCTAGAAAATCAACCTCCTATTTGAAGTAATTGAATTTAAATTCTAGAAAGTTGGTATTCAAATTCAAATATTCAGTAAAGGATATCAGTTGTTTCTCATCCCCTTGCCAAAGGATAAAAATGTCATCCACAATACGGCCATAATAAAATAGATGCACATGCCATGGACTCATATCCCAAAGGACTTTGGTTTACTGCAATAGGCAAGCAGTAGGTTCGAGTAACTATTTGCACAGGGGGTGCCCCCCATGTTTGCCAGTAATAATCCTGACTATATGCAAAGACACTGTTCTCTAGAATTAACTCCAATAGAGAGCATATTAGATCTGCATTGGATCCAACTTGATGCAGGAACTCACGAATGCCTTCAATACCATAACTGTTAGGAATCACAGTAAAGAGGCTGTTGATGTTCATGGTAACAAGAAAGAAGTCTGTGACATCTTCCACATTTTGGTATATAAATCATTCAGGAAACTACCTGCATCTTTCAATACCGAAGTGGCTTTAGGTATAATCTTTTTAAGTTCATTTTCCACATAGAGAGGGGCTCAGTTACCCACTCTCTTCCTGCTACGATGGGTCATAGTGGTGGGTTATCATACCCCTTGTGGATCTTAGGTAAGCCACTAATACTAGGAATAGTGGGGCTGATTACTTCAAAGAAGTCAAAAAGTTCCTTTGGAAGGAGTCTTTCCATGAGCATATCAAATAAGGTATGTTGAAAGCTCGTAATCATTGTCTCTAGCTCATTTTTATTTATCTTCTTATATGTATGCTCATCTTGCACCATGTCTAGCATTCTATTTCTAAACCAAAGAGAGTCCATCACAACAATGGCACCTCCTTTGTCTTCCTGTTTAATAAGATCTTCTCTGGCTTTTAATTGAAGCAGTGCTTCTCTTTCCTTTTGCGTAATATTGTAAAAGTGGCCACTGTTGCTTACTTCTTCCCAACCTCATTTTTACACAGGCGCAGAAAGAGTTCTACTGTATGGTGATTAACAGGCACAAATGTACTGTGTTGCTTGTACAACTCACACTTAGTTGTACTGTTTTAAAGGTTTTGTGTCTGCATTTTAAGTTTGACTTTTGTGTTTTATTAAAGAATCGTTTTAAGTGCCCTGTCTTCTGGCCGTGGTGGTATACCGAAGATTTGTTTGTTTGCTTGCAAATTTAATTCTTGGTCTCTTCTCATTGTATTACCTTTTCCTAATTGCTCCCAATACAGTGGTTCCTTGGCTAGTTTACTCCAGTAAATTCCAGCCTCCTCTTGCCTATTTTCTGTACCCCTAATTGCAGTCATCCTTACTGACAGAATCTCTTTTCTCCATTCTCTTGGTGATGTTTTTAGAATACTTTCTGCTGCTTTATGGATATATATTTTGCATGATTATTGTTATTCTCTTTAAGGATCTGCATCCAAAATACCAGTCTCTCCTTGTTTCTTGAGCCCCCTCCGCATTTCATCATCGTCCATTTCCACTTTCAATTATAGCTTTCTGCTTGTGCTATGTATAGCAGCCTTAACTGTTTAACTCTGAAATACCACTTCAAATTAGCTAATCCCAAAACACCTTGTTCTGTTGTAAGGATCAACTTATCCCACTTGACTCTTGCCAACTTCCCCTTCTAGATAAAATCCTTAAACCTTTTATTAATTGCTATCTACATCTCATAGGTTCATAGGTAGGTACTAGGCTATCAGCCCTAGCCGAAAGGGTATCCTGGCTTTTGCCACCCAAGAAAATTATTTACCTGTGCTCCTGTCGAGCAGAGCCACAGAGGTGAGCCCCGGGGTGAATTTCCTATTTCCCATCCAATCATCAAGATTTTTCTTGAAGAGAGCTAATGAGGAGCTTTGTCTGACATAGATAGGTAGTCTTTTCCAGAGTACGAGAAGTCTCTTCTCCTCTGGTGGATAAAAATATGCCTGACCTGTGTATAAAGCTAGAGGGACTGAAGTATTTTCACTGCTTGTATTTTGTTAACCATATCCATAAAACAGAGCTTCCAATTGTTAAGTTTCATTTTGCTAACCATATTCATAAAACAGAGCTTCCAATTGTTTTTGTATCGTGTTTTAAGTCTCTTCCCACATATCCTTAGCTGCCACAACAGAATCCTTTTTAACCATTACTCATAAGTATTTCTTTTTATCATGTCCCCATAAATATGGGTATTGCTAAACCAATTTGTGTGCATGCATAGTTTACAGCTACTGCCTTTGTTTTATCTTTATTCATTTTGTATCTCAAAAAGACTTGAAACTGTCTCAGAATGTTCCACAAGACTGAATTATCCTTTTCTGGTTTAATCAGGTATAAAATAATATAATCTGCAAATAAAGCCAACTTTTCTTGATTATCATACCAATTATACTCTTGAATTTCAGTCTCTTATTTTCTTTGCCAATAGTTCTAAATATAACACAAACAAAGGGGAAAGAGGACACCCCTACCCGGTTCTTCTGCTCAAACAGAACTTATCAGAGAGGAACTCCCCACTTTACTTTTCACCTCTGATCCCTCACCTATCTTCCGAATCAACCTTATAATTGTATCAGAGAATACAAATGATTCCATTGCCCTACTCATAACAACCCAGCTTACTCTGTTGAATGCTTTCTCTGCATCAAGGCCTACCAACAACAGTGGTGTTTTCTTACATTCTGCTTCCCACTGGATCACCATTGTTCTATTAATGTTGTCAAATGTCTGCCTTCTATCCACAAAACCACATTGATCCATGTCTGTCAATTTTGCCATCACTTTTATCATTACAGACATAAACACTTTATAATAGTGATTTGGAATTGAAATGGGCCTATATGTAAACAGATCTGACGGGTATTTACCAGCTTTACGTATTATAGCCACCACAGCTTTCTTCCAGGATGCTGGTGCTTCTCCTGCTTTTAAAATACTGTTAAACAAAACCTTCCAGATGTTTATCATTTTCTTTCCTCCCAGCTTCCAAACTTCCACAGGAATACCATCTATTCCTGGAGACTTTCCTGTAGATTGGGTATACATCTCCATTTTTATCTTACCACCTCCTATTCTGTTAGTAATTGAGCCTCATCTACCACTAGCCTTGGTATATTTAATTCTTCCATAAACATTTCCATTTTTTCTTGATTTCCACATTTATCTGCATTATACAGATTTTCTTCTAATACTTCTACAAGTTCTCTGGTTGTTTTCCTTGTTATAGGCTCCTAAGCTTGGCAACAACCCTTTCTACTTTCTGTTTTCTGAGACATTCAGGTAGCCTCTTATTTTCTCTTTAGCACTCTGCATTTGCTGTTCTTGCTATGTCAGGCCCTCTAAATAATTATTGTTACTTCTTAACCCATCTCTCTCTCTTTTTTTTATTTCCACCCTATTTTTAAACTCCACATTAATTGTATCTCACTACCGAGCTATATTTTCAGAAGAAGCTTCTATCTTCTCCAGTAACTCTCAAATAATTTCCAGTACCCATTCCTTAAATTCCTTTCTATTTAGCAGATAGGTGGGGAAGAGTCACTGTCTTATTTTTATTTAATTATCCTGCATTTTTATTTTAGTTATTATTGGCATGTTATCTGAAATAGTTATTAGATGCATATCAAAGCTTTCAATTAAATGCACATGTACCTGTGAAATTAAATTTCTGTCTAGCCTAGGCCAGTTTTTCTATCTTGGTGAGTAATATATAAATTCTCTCCAAACTTCTACGATTGAATTCACATCTTACATACCAAATATTTTTATAAATGTCTTTAAACATTTACCCTGTCTGTTATATTCTTCTCGGCACCTCCCTGATATATCCACAATGTTGTAAATCAAATTCCAGTCCAACTATAAGTAATACTCCCTGCTGAAAGCTGCTGATTTCTCCTAGAATTTTCTTATACTCCACTGTAGCAGTTTTAGGTGGAATATAAATGTATGCCAGCATAATCCTCCTCCCTCACCAGTAGCCCCTTCTTACAATAAAACTACAATTGTTAGCTTTTTTCCTCTTCACTATTAGAGCTGCTCTCACAACTAATAGAACTACTCCTCTTTTCCTTTATCCCAGATATTTCACTGAATGACCATCTTGATATCCTTTCTATATTAACTTCACATGCTCAGTTCTTTCTAAATGTGTCTACAGTGGCATAGCTATTTGGACATATGAATTTTTTAATATGGTTCACTGTTCTTTGTACATACCTGTGACACCATTCACATTTAAAGTTAATACAGAAAGTGATGTCATTATTTCCACCTGTTATGTATAACGGCTTTTTTTTTAAACTGTCTTAGCTTTTGTGTTACATGCATACACTAATGTTTAGTGGGTTAATCTTTTATACAGTTATGTCTTGTCATATCTATTTGAATCAATATCACATCTTACAAGATTTGTTTTAATGAAAACTCTCAAAAAAATCCTCAGTACAGCCAAAGAACCTATTAACTTAATACAAAAGCATAAAACTATGTACATCTTCAAATAATGAAGTTTAACCCTGTCCCAGATTGACAGCCACACATACAGGCTTGAAATGACCTATAATAAAGGTTATCTATGATAACATGCATGCTACAGCCTGTGCTTCTACCTACACTAACTGCTGTCTGCTTTTGTCTTATCTTTATTCCTCTTCCAGACTTAAAAATACTTGAATGCTTTCAGAAAACATTATCTCCTAGCCATTGAAAGAAAGAAGTATTGTTTTTATTGGCTTTATCAATTTGTCTCCATAGAACATTTATTTACTACAGGAAAACATTTCATTACACTCAGTGTAGTACCTACTTGCTTCCCCTTAAAACTTATTAGAACAAGCCAAGGACTTTAATCCACTCATTTCCTTATGCAAAAGTAAGAAAATGTATATCAGCTGTAATTATATCGTGCTACTTTTTGTCCAGGCTTTCTTTTCTTTCTACTTTTCTTAAAACTGAACAAGAAAAAAGAATGGTAAAAGGGAACCTATTCACTTTAGTATCCCTATTACAGACAAAATAACTGAAAAAAATACTTGAGAACATGCAGTATATTTTATGTTTTATAAAATACTGTTAAAAGCAAAAATTGTTTTACTTATAGTTAACTCTTTCCTTTTCCCTCTCCTTAATGCTTTTCCAAACATTAATGACATGAAGTAAAGCATATGCTCTGGAGTCCCCTACAAGTTTAACAAAGTGAAAAAAGCCCAATGTTTCCAGGTTTTCTTGTTTCACAAATGTAATTGATGCTTTGCATCCCCATATTTATTGCTTGCTGATCTCCATCTCCCAAATGACATTTCTGCTTCATTTCCAACATATTTCTGTTTTTTCTTGTCATCTCCTGTACTTTTTTTCTCTTTCTCAAGTATTTTTTCTTTGGAATATTGGAAAAAGTTTCCCAGGTAGTCTCTCTTGAGTTTTATTATCATAAGAATGGGAAGCAGAATCCCCTTTTGTTTGATAGTTCACTTTTTGTTGGACAAACTTTTGTATTTTCTCCTTAACATGTTCTGCATCAAAACATGAGTATGATCCTCCAGGAACAAATATTTTGAAGACTGCTGGATACAGCAGCTTTACTCTCAAACCTGCTTTTCAACATTCCCTGACTGCTGGAATAAATTTACTCTTCTTCCTGGTGTACAGGAGGTAATCATTTTCCAAAAACATTCTACTGTCTCCAACTTTTAGTTCTATGCCCTTCTGCCACAGTTTTGTTAGACTCAACAATTTTTGCTTGTGGGATTGCACCTTCACTATTAAAGGTCTTGGCTGCTTTCTCATGGCCAGGTTTAAGCATACATGCAATATGCCCTTTCAATTAATACCTCATGTTGTGGAATATGAGTGCAGTTGTTTATTTGTGTTTTCATACATCACAGTTTGCCTCTTCCAGTTTCACTTATACAACAGAAAATCTCAGGATCTGATGTTGTCAGTCTTCTTGGAACCTATTTGACCATTATACAGCTCGTGCCAGCCAAAAAGTCTCAAGGTAAGGCTCTACCCACTATTCATTACCTCAGATGTCATTTGACGCTCTAAAAATTAGACACGTCAGCCGATACTCTCAGCTAACTGCCTTAATATTTTCTATATAGCTATTTTTGCTTAAAAGCTTTCTGACTTAGTATATTTGATATTTCATTTTTATTCCCTTGAGTGTGTGTGTGTCTTTTCATGTTAATCTACTCACCCTTTTACTTAACAGTATTTTTCATTGCCATCATTGGTAATTTGTTTTCCCCTTATCTCCTTTTTACCTTTTTGGTAACTCTTGGATACCATCATTTTTATCTTTTTCACTTTTCCTTTCCTTACCTTTTTAGGCAGTCCCTGAATACCATTGTTGGTAGACTTTTACATTTAAAATATTTTTCTGTGACTTTCTTCGTGTGTCTGTGTGTGTGAGTTTGAAATGGTGGATAAACAAAAAGGTACGTCAGGATTTAAGCAATGTCAAGACTGTGGCAGAAAGATGCTGAATTCAGATGGGCATCTTTCCTGCATATATTGTTTGGGTACACACCATCTAGATACTGGATATAAGATCTGCCAGGGATTCAGTGCCTGTACACTGGGTGATGCAACAAACTTATTTTGAAAGGATTGTTGAAATGCCCCTTCAAATAAGCCCTCACTAAGCCATAGACATCTAAATTTTCAAAACTCACCTCTAAAAAAAAAAGGAAATATTCTGTGCCAACCTCACCATCGGCACAAGACTTAAAATTGTACAAGTCACCAGTTCCATCTGTCTCTTGGGAAGCAAGGGCAAAAGTTCCTAAAATTACTGAAAAATTACCTTTGGCACCAATGGTTCAGTCCTCATCGGTATCGATGGTTACTGCATTGATATGGACTACTTTGGCACCAACCACTGCTTTGGTGCCAATGACCTGTTCGGCACCAATCTGCACAGCAACCTACAGTGCCAAGCATCGAGACATTTGTACCTCCCAGGACTTAAGTATTCCCCTTCTGTGGATCATTTTTTCGGTCAACTCCCCAGCCCTTTCATTGATAGTCTAGAGCCTCCTTTGGGAATGTCGATCCGTTCATCCAGAAGTCTTTCTAAAGTGGACTTCATTAGCTTGGTGGATCAGCTTTTGGTGGCCAGTGGTCTCCCCGCACCTACGCAGACCTCTTTCCCTCTCAGAGCCGAGGCATATTCTTCAAGGACTCCACCAGACTTTCTCCTTCAACCTCCTTCCAAGGTTTGGAGCCCACCACTTCGACTATCCCGGTACCAGCTCTCTCAGTGCTGATGGTAGACCCTATCTCTGCACCAGGGTTGTCTTTGATGTCTTCAGCACCATTGGATCCATTGCACACCCTGGACTGTGGTTTGCATGTCAGTTCTGGGAGCATCCGTGCAGTTCTGGTTGTTTCCATGGCACCTTCTTTTGATCTCAGGGCCCTGGCAGTTTTGAACTCTCCCCCAGCTACTGTTTTGGAGGGCGGCTCATCGAAGTGGGGTGTGACTCCAGTTCAGAGGTTGTCTTTCTCAGTTCTGGGCTCCTATCCTTCTTAGGGTGGGCCTGCCTTCCAGATCATGGAGAAAGCTTTAGCCGAAACAGGCTCCCAGTTGTCTCCTTCTACATGTTGTATCATCTGGTTCGCGGCTGTCACAGTCTATTGCATTGGGACAGCAGACACAGGAGATGTAAGACATCCATGTTCAGGGTCCCACCTCTTCTGAGTCTTCCTTAGAAATCCCCACTGAGAAGCCACTCCATAAGAGGACTTGCAAGAGGAAGCATCTAGATTCTCCAAAAAGAGTCTGTTATGGAAGACACAGATTAGAATGAAGGGGAGGGCTTCCCCCGGTCACCCCCTGAAGATGTCTCCTTTGGAGACATCCTAGAAATACTAAAACAGATGGGTGACTGGTAGCCCTCAAACCCATCCTCTGAGGAATCTGTGTTCTTGCAAGCTTTTCCTGCCCACCCATCTACTTCCTGGGTAACCCCATTCACTGACAATCTAATTAAGATGATTGTTCAGTGGGCATTGAAGGCCCCTGATTCCATAGAGCCCATTCCCTGGAGACCAGATAAACTTGTATCAGCCCCAGAAGATCAACCACATTGGGGAAAGGGTCTAGCAGTAGAATGCAATGGTGGAGGCTGTGGCCACCAAAAAAGGAGCTCACCAAGCAGAGTCTTACTGTCCATCCTCCCAACCAAGAATCTCGGATGATGGACAGGTTTGGGAAGTAGGTCTTTGTGTCATTGACCTTCACTATTAGGTCCTTGAATGTCATGGCACACTTCACTGGACTCCAATGGGATCTGATGACTGAGCTTTCAGACACCTTTGCAGGAGCTGTGTCTGATAAGGATCGGGATAAGATTGCCTCTCAGATTGCCACCCTGGAGTTTATCTCAAACTCATACATGCAGCTCATTGCTCATGCAGCCTAAGGGACGTCTAGGGCAACAGGTACAGGAACTGCCATAAGGCGCCACTCCTCAATGTGCTTGTGTGACTTTGCGGAGCCTTTCAAGTCTTCCTTTCTCAATGCTCCTGTTGATGGTTCCTCTTTATTTGGCCCTAAAGTTAGAGACACACTAGCCAGGTGTGAAAAAGATGGAAAGACCCTTTCTGCTGTGGGCAATCGTTTTTCTACTCCTCAACAATCCTATTCTAGAAATCAGAAGAGTGGGAAAATGTAGTTCAAGAAATCCCAAGTGCCTTTTCAAGACACATGTGGTGAGTACTCCCCCTGGGCCAGATGGGAGAACTTTACTGGAAGATGCCCTCCCCATGGCAGAGGGGGACCACATAATTAGGGCTCCAGAGATTCTTTTTCCCGACAACCCTAACAGCGCTCCTGAATGGAGGCTCAATTGCTTACCTCTGGTAGCAGTCAGGGGAAGATTTTCACTGCACTGAATAGCCTGGCTCATGAAAACCTCAGATACTTGGGTGCAGAGAATTATCGCCAGAGGTTACAAGATTCCCTTCAGTCTTTTACTAAAGTCCCAAAATCTAATCCCCAATGTTCTACCCAGTCAGAGGGATCTAGTAGCAGCAGAAATTAAAAAGCTGCTACAAAAAAAGAGTCATCCAAGGAGTCCCACCAAACCAAATAGGATCCGGATTTTACTTGAGATTCTTTTTAGTGCCAAAAAAGACAGGGAATTGGAGACCAATTCCAGATCACAGCCTACTTAATAAATCTGTTCAACAGACAAAATTCCAGATGTTCACAGTTCTATCTATCCTTCCCTTTCTGGAGAAGAATGATTGGATGTGCTCTATAGACCTTCAAGATGTGTATTACCACATAAAGATGGGCAAACACTCCAGAAGATATCTCTGCTTCTGGCTGGGAGCCAGTCATTACCAGTTCAGAGCACTGCCCTTCTGTCTCAACACAGCCCCCAGGCTGTTCATCAAATACATGGCAGTGGTAACAGCTCACTTGAGTCTACAAGGATTCTGAGTGTTTCCATACCTAGATGACTGGCTCCTCACCACCCCCTCCAGACATTTACTGCTTTATGCCACAGACTTCATGCTACACCACACAGAGTCATTAGGCATTTCAATCAGCAAGGAAAAGTCACAGTTGACTCCTACACAAGATCTAGAGTTCATAGGAGCAAGACTAAATACAGTTTCTTGTATAGCCTCCCTTCCCCTCCACGGGTTGCTAAGGCTAATATTGCAAGTTCATATAATCATTTTCCAAAACAAGGTTCCTGCTCGCCTAGTACTTCAAACTTTGGGAACCATGGCAGTGACTATAACCTTAGTACCCCTAGGAAGGTATCACATGAGGCTGCTTCATCATGATGGTCAAGTCTAACTCATCCAATGTCTCATCCAACTCTGATAAATCATTGCAAAAAGGATTTCTCCTGGTGGATGAAGTCAGAAGAAAATCTATGGGGCTGCACCTTTTCTACCTCTCCGCTCAAAGTCATAGTGACCATGGACGCTTTCCAGATAGGGTGGGGGGGCATTATCTGGGGAAACACTGTTCAAGGCACTTGATGCCCGCAAGAGGCCAATTTGCACATGAACATCCTAAAATTGAGGACAGTGCTTTTAGCATCGCAAGTGTTCCAATCTGTCCTTCCTTCAGGGACAGTTGCAATCCAATCAAGACAACATGTCAGTAGTCTGGTACAACAACAAGCAGAGAGGAATTAGATCCTACCCACCATGGCCGGAAGCCCTCAGGATTTGGCAATGGGCTATCACTTCCAACCACTTTCTAATAGCAATGCATATCCTGGGAAATGCCAATGTGGTTGCAGACAAATTGAGCAGATGCATCCTCCTGCCTTACCAGTGGTTTCTCATTCACAACATAGCGATGAAGATATTACATCATTGCGGCCAGCTTTTCTGTGATCTTTTTGCCTCTCCGATAAACAACAAATGCAGCAGCTACTCTGACCTAATTCAACGCATGGGGAGTCCCCAAGAGACACACTTCTCAATTGCCCCCCTGGACTACTTTATGCTTTTCCCCCTACACCACTGATCCCCTAGATTTTGAGGAATGTCCAAAGGCTGAGAATCAAAGTAATTCTCATTGCACCATATTGGCCCTGCCAAGTCTGGTTCCCCTTTCTTTGGTCTCATCTGATTCACTGCCCTTGGATTCTGAACCCAGCTCCAGACCTCTTGTCATCCACAGGACTTGGTGCATCCCATACTCCAAAATCTTAACCTGATGGCTTGGTATCTCCAATTCCAGTAATTGTCAGGCAAAATAACGTACCTTCTTCAATGCAAAATATATTTCTGGTTTCCCATAAACCATCCACTAGGAAACGTTACTTTTGCAAATGGAAAAGATTTTCAGTTTGGGCCTTTGCAAACAACAGAGACCCCTTTTCAGCAGCAGTTGATAAGATCCTGGAATATTTAGCGGCCTTATTTGAATCAGGATTTTCTACTGCCACAATTAAGGTTCAATTAGCAGCTATTTCCAATTTTCATAACAGATTTGATGATCATTCCTTGATGTCATCATTTACGCAAAACTTTTCTTAAAGGTGCTTCAAATCTAAAACCCCCATTCAGCGATCCTACAGAGCCATGGAATATGACCCGAGTTCTACAGTGCCTTGTTTTACTGCCCTTTGAGCTAGCAGCTACTTGCGACCTCATATTTTTGTCTTGGAAAACCCTCTTCGTGGTGGCTATCACATCTGCCAGGGGAATTTCCAAATTACAAGCTTTATGTGTGAAGCATCCTTATATCATTTTTCACAAGGAGAAAGTGTCACTAGGGACCAACCCATCCTTCCTCCCCAAAGTGGTATCAGACTATAATATTAACCAGTCTATAGACTTACCAGTCTTCTTTCCAAATTTTTCAAACAAAGGTGAATACTGCTTACATCTGCTGGACGTCCACAGATAATAACGTTTTTACCTGGACAAAACAAAACCTTCTAGAAAATTAGACCAAGTATTTGTATCTTTTTCAGGACCCAGCTTGAGTAAACCGGTGTCAAATGTTACCTTATCAAGATGGCTTAGGGATTGTGTTACCTTTATCTACAATCAGAATAAACTGAAACTGCCTGCTCCAGTTAGAGCACATTCCAAGAGATCTGTTTCCACTTCAGCTGTCTCATTCTAAGGCCTCCATGGAAGAAATATGTGCAGCTGCATCATGGGCTACTCCTCATACCTTTATCACTTATTACAAATTAGATATGGTCTCCAGGGGAAGAGCATCATTTGGCTCCAGGGTACTCAGGAATATCCTTACTTAGGGCTGCCCAGGATCTAAAGTAGCTGGGGACTCTGTCCCATCTGTCAAGAATGAATGAAGATTGACAACATTATCTAAAGAAGTTATATCCTTACCATAATGTTCCATCTGTGTTGTCGATCTTCATTCATTCTTGACATTCCACCGTCCTGTCCCCTCCGAAAGACTTCTGGAGGATTGGACCTTTGTCCTGGGAGGTTATAGGGTTCTACCTTAGATAAGGCTTCTGTCTTTTCTATACTAGGCTACAAACTTCATCTGAGGTAATGGAGAGAGGGGCATTGTGGGTAGAGCCTTAGCTCAAGAGTTTTTGGCTGGTGCATAAAAAAGGTGCTGGTGCATTTAATAAGCTCTGAACACATTTGATTTATTTTTTCCTCTAGATTATAGGAAGTCACGTCTTGCACCAAAGCTGGAAGTTGAACTGATTTTTGCTGAACAGCTGCAAGATTCTTCCCAGCCAGTGTTTCCTCCTCACCTTTTATGAATGATTTTTTTTCAGGTTCTCTGAATTTCTTCTGGCATCCAGGCAGTGTACTTACTAGCCAATAACTGAAATTTACTCAAAAAAACAAATTCACTGGCTCTCTTTTCTGAGTTTCTGTTTTCACTGGAAGAGCTGAAATTAAGCTGTTAATCAGTGTTCAGCCATCTTGGAAGTCCAAGTATTTAGAATGCTTAATTATCAAGGCTATATGTGGAAATTTACTTTACAGTGTGAGTACAGTGGATTATTTTACTGCATCCTTACCTGCAGCAGTAAAGCCTTATATGAATGAAATAGTTTCTAATTTGACTTTGGTTTCAAAACATGCTTTGAGAGGTGGGAATCCACCCAAACGTGCTAATGAGGCAGTGGGAATAATGATCATAATACAGATGAATAAGCCCTAGTTACCTGTAACAGTAGACGTTCGAATTCCTCCTTGCCTTAGTGACATTCCCCAGCTGCCATCCACCAGATCGAGAATTGCTGAGGTGAGCCTCAGCCTCTTTGATTCAGTTGTTGTTTTATTTCTTTTTATATGGCATTTACTCTTGTTAGATGATTCTGGCTTTAGGTACTTTCCGCTCACTTGTGTAAATGAAAAAGCCCAAACACTCACTTCCTGTGACAAATAGTATTAATTTTGACCATAGAGAAGTTAGTTCTTTCTAAATATACTGACGTATGTATGGTCAAAATTAATACTGTTTGTCTATTGATTTCTTTAGTGTTTAACAACTTCTTTCTTTTTAACAATGACATTTTTTTTGCCATGGGAACCAAGATGGCACCTGCTTATGCCAACTTAGTTCTCAGTGCTTGGGAATCTGAAACTCTTGTACCCCTACCAGGCTACTCTAACATTATATCTGATGTCAGTCTTCACCCAATCCCTGACAGTGGGTTCAGTTCCGGACCTCAGAATCGACTTGGCCATATCTTCCAGCCCGCACTCTCCAAACTCTCAAGCCAGGCACTACCCATAATGCTCCTCACAGAGATTACCTCAGATCTCATTTGCCGCTTCAGAGACCAGATGCGTTAGCTTCCTTCTCTCAAGCCTTGGCTATAACAGTGAGTTATTCTTTAATTTTTCTACCTTTTTGAATTACTTCTTTATTACTTATTAAGAATTTACTGTCTGGTTCCTCTCACACTAACTTACCTGCTCCTCTTAACTTTACTATTTATCTTTCTTCTGCTTCTTTCCCTTTCTTACCGTTGGTAGAACTTAAGTACCATTGCTCGTACTTTCTTCCTTTCTATTACATATTTTAGGTATTCTGTTTTACCATCGCTGGTATTTTCCTTAGTTAAAAAAAAATCCTTTCCCTTTTTCTTCTCTCGGTTTCCTTTGTCACATGACTGTTGTGACAGTTATTCCCTTCTTTACAATGGCTGACCAAAAACAACCTTCTCCTGCTAAGTCGAGTAAGGGCACCTCAGGTTTTAAAAGGTGTCCAAAATGTGAAGGCAAGATGCCTAATTCTGACAATCATTCATTATGTGTTTATTGCCTGGGGAAAATCCATTTCCAGGAGGATTGCTCAATCTGTCACAGGTTCTCTACATGAACCCCGACTGAAAGAAAAAATAAATTAATATTAAAGGGACTTCTTAAAACAAATTTTGATGAGGCTTTATCTGAGTCTAGACCGGAAACTAGCACTTCCTCATCATCTTCTATTTCAAAAAATAGGCCTTGAAACTGACTAAGAAGTTGTCTAAGTCATCCTCTGTACTGAAGAGTTCCTCAGCAGCAGAGGATTTATCGAGTTCCACACCAAGCTCCTTTCCAAACCAAAAACATGTCCTTCTTCACCACCGACAAACCTCTCGGTGCCGAAGCTATCACGACTACCAAAAACTAGATACTCTCCTTCCACTGACCCCTTCAAAGACATGGCATCCAGCCCCTTTATGGAAGCGAGACCCCTTAAATATCCCTCCTCATCTTCTATTAGATCTACTAAGAGTCTTTTTGAGGCCAATATATTGAGACTGGTGGATCAGCTCTTGACGGACAGGGGTTTATCCTTGGTTCCTAGCCATGATGGCCTTGGAACTAGCCTAGCTATAACTCCTCCATACCCTCCTCCAACTCCTGTTGAGACCTTGGAGCTTTCGGTTCTGACTCCTCCAGCGTTGACTGCTTTGGTTCTGGTAGCATCTTCTTCTCCAGTTCTGAGCGTTATCTTGAGTTCCTCCGAGCCTTTGGCAACGGAAGTCTCCTGGAGTCATGATTCTCTGGTCGGGTCCGAGGGGCTTGGATCAATTATTTTTCACTCAGAAAGGTCCATGTCCCTTGGTACCTCGGCCTTTGTAGGATCGACCCAGGCTCCTGTTCCAGAGGCTGCCTCCTTGTTGTGGGGTGTGACCCCAGTTCCGAGGGAATCCTGTTTGGTTCTGGGTTCCCATCCCTCTACAGGGGGCCAGCCTTTAGGATAATGGAGGAGGCATTGCCTATTCGGGATACTCAGTCTCTGCCATCCCTGTTAGGACAGATTTCTACCTCCTCTCAACCTGAGCTACCATCAATCTCACCCCCAGGACAGAGGGCACAAAAGTCCCAGGTCACTCCCACTTTAGTAGTCTCCTCTTCATACACTTCCCCAGATTATCCCCCTGAAGAAGTCCATGTGAAGAAGAAGTGCAAGAGGAAGCACCTGGACTTCCCAGAAGAGTTGTTTACTGAAGATACTGATTTTGATAAGGGGGAAGGTACCCGCAGGTCACACCAATGATGTTTCCTTCAGGAACATCCCAAAAATCCTGAAACAGAGGGGTGGCTGGCCCTCCAGTCAACCTTCCTTGGAGGAGTCAGTGTACCTGAAGGCTTTTCATGCCCAACCCTCTACTTCTTGGATCTCTCCACCCACTAGCAATCATATTAAACTGATCACTCAGCGAGTGTGGAAGATGCCTGACTCCATACAGCCAGTCTCCAAGTGACCTGACCGAATATTATCCACCCCTAAAGATGAACCACATTGGTCTAAAGGGATTCCTGTTAATGCCATGGTGATAGCAGCCGCCACCAAAAAGGAACTCATTGAGTAGAGTCCGACTATCCATCCTCCTAACAAGGAGTCTAGGATGTTGGATAGATTTGGGAAGCATGTTTATGTGTCAGTGACTGTCACTCTAATGTCCCTGAATTATATGCCATGCTTTACAAGACTACAGAGAGATTTGATTAAAGAACTTTCAAATACTCTCTCAGGAGCAGAGACTGAAGGGGTCTGTGACAAAGTTTCCTATCAGCTTGCAACCCTTGATGCTATCTGCAGTGTGTCCATGAGGCTTATTGCCCATGCAGCTGAAGGGATGACCAGAGCAGCAGGTTCAGGCATAGCCATTAGAAGGCATTCCTGGATGCACTTGTGTGACTTTGCAGAGTCATTTAAAGCATTCTTCGTCAGTGTTTATTTTTATGGATCCACCCTTTTTGGCCAAAAGGTAAAGGCACCCTAGCCAGATGTGAGAATGATGGTAAGGCCCTATCTGCCGTAGGCGTACATTTCTCCTCTCAGAGGCCTTATTCTAGGAACCAAAGAAGTGGGAGACTGTGGTTTAAAAAAATCCAAAGGGTCTTTCCAAGAATCACGAGGCAAAGACATCTGCTGGGGCAGAGGGTAAAGGAATGGAAGACGCTGCCTTAGGGGCAGAAATGGACTGCAAAATAAGGGTCCAGAGAATCTTTCTCTGGAACTTCCTATCAGCATCCCTGAAGGGGGGCCTGACTGCCTTCCTTTGGAGGCAGTTGGGGGAAACAATTTCCCTGCATCTACCTGCCTGGCAATTGATAACTTCGGACAAATGGGTGCAGGGGCTAATATCCAGAGGTTACAAAATTCCACTGTCAGCAAGTTCCAAACCCCAGAAAACACTCCTAGATGTTCCATCCAATCAAAGGGAAGCAGCAGTCTTAGAAATTCAAAAACGACTCTAAAAAAGAGTCATCCAAAAAAGTCCCACCAGACCAAGCAGGATCTGGGGTTTACTCAAGATTCTTTTTAGTGGCCTCATAAAATAGGGGACTGGAGACCTATTTTGGATCTCAGCTAGTTTAACAAGGCAATTCAGCAACCAAATTCTGGATGGTCTCAGTTCAAACCATGCTTCCATTTTTGGAACAAGGCAACAGGATGTGCTCTATTGACCTCCAAGATGCTTATTACCGCATAAAAATGGAGAAAAGCTCTAGGAGTTTCTGAGCTTCCAGCTAAGAGCCAGTCATTTCCAGTTCAGGGCATTGCCCTTTGGTCTCACCACAGCTTCCAGGGTGTTCACCAAATGCATTGCAGTGGTTGCAGCTCATCTCAGACTACAAGGTTTTTGAGTCTTTCCATATATTGATGACTGGTTCCTCACTGTTACCACCAGGAGTCTTTTAGAACAGGCAAGAGACTACACCATAAATATTTGTATGTCTCTAGGCATAACAATAAATTTCAAAAAGTCAAACCTTCAGCCTACTCAGCAACTGGATTTCATCGGTGCTCATTTAGACACTGTTTCAAGGATTGCATCCCTACCTGCAGAAAAGCAACAATGTATCACAGTTCAAGTCAGGCAAATTCTTCAGAGTAACAGTGTTCCAGCGAAACTTGTTTTTCAAATCTTAAGCTCCATGGCGGCATCGATCACTGGTTCCTCTAGCCAGGTTTCATATGCAAATTCTGCAGTGGTTACTAGCATCCCAATGGTCTCTGATGCATCAGCCAATAATCTCATCTAGTTTTGATTACCAGCCATTGCAAACAGGATCTCAAATGGAGGCTACACTCTGACCAGATCTTGGACCAGCCATTCATTCTTCCTCAACCCCAAGTCATAGTGACCATGGATGCTTTTCCCAGATAGGGTGGAGGGGAGCATTATCTGGGAAGGACAGTGCAAGGCACGTGGTCCTAATTGGAAGCCAACTTGAACATCCGTGAAGTTCCAACGTGATAGAGCACAAATTGAGCAGGACTATTCTCATGCCTCACGAGTGGTCTCTAAATCCTGTGGTGGTGAACAAGATTTTTCGCCATTGGGGCCAACCTGCTTGCAACCTCTTTGCCTCTCCCCTGAATAAGTGCAGAAGTTTCTTTGCCCTAATCCAAGGGATTCACCCAGCGACACTCTTCTCCACAACTGGCCTCCTTGTCTGTTATACGTCTTTCCCCCGACTCCTCTCATATCACAATTCCTAAAGAAAGCCAAAAGGATGGAGAATTCAGTAATCCTCATTGCTCCCTTCTGGCCTTGACAAGTTTGGTTTCCCTTCCTTTGGCCTCATCTAATACAGAAATCATGGATTTTGAACCCAGTTTCAAATCTGCTAACTCACCCGGAGGGCATGGTTCATCCAAATCTCCAACATCTCAAGGTCACTGAGTGGCTTCTTCAATTCCCATGATTGCCAGGCATACTTTCCTTCCTTCTCCTATCTAACGTATTATTATTATTATTATTATTATTATTGCTGCTCATCACAAGCCTTGGGTGGCTGCAGTGGTGCAGCGGTTATCATTGCTGCCTCACAGCAAGAGGTTCTCCGGTTTGATCCTTGGCTGGGGTGCCTTCTGTGCGGAGTCTGCATGTCCTTCCTGTAGTTGCGTGGGTTTTCTCCAGGTGCTCCGGTTTCCTCCCACATTTCAAAGACATGCTGTAGGTGGATTGGACACACTAAATTGGCCCTAGGTGTGAGTGCATGAGTGTGTGTGCCTTCTGTGGAAGGTTGGGTGCCCGGGCTGGCAACTCAGCACCGTAAAACTCCACTGCCAATTATGAGTGGGCAGGTGATCCACTGTGGCGACCCCTAACCGGGAAAAACTGAAAGAAGAAGATGATTGCTCATCAAAAGCTTTCTTCTAGAAAACCGTATCAAAGCTAATGGGAAAAATGTACTAGATGGGCCTTGAATAAAGGACCGGACCCTTATACCAGTCCCATTCATGAAGTTCTGGATTTTCTAAATACACTCTCATACACTCTAAATAAACTCACTAAACTAGGTATAAATCCCTTTGTCACAAGATGGGTTGCCAACTGGCTCATGGACAGAACCCACACCGTGAAAGTAGCAGACTCCAAATCCGACCAGACCAGTGACAAGTGGAGTAGGTTCATAGGTTAGTACTAGGCTAACTGCTCTTGCGAGCCATTGTAAGCCTAGCAAATTATCCCTTGTGAGACTCAATCCCTGCACCTTGTGTTTGTAAGGCAAGCACCTTAACCATTAGGCCACCATCCCAACCTTCAGTCCTGGGTCCTCTCCTGTTTGGTATATACTTCTCTGAAGTACAGGCTAACACAGACGGTCTTTGGCTAATGAAGTTTGCAGATAACTGCAAACTGGGAGCCATAATCAAAACTCCTAGCGATGTAGGCATCCTACAAAAGAGCCTCACTGAGACAGATGCCTGATTTCAAAGCCATGGCCTGAAGCTCAATGCTAAAAAGTGCATTGTCATCCCCTTTGGTAAAAATTCTGTACCCATAAACTACCACATAGGTGGTAGTCTGCTTAACAATGAAAGTGTGATAAGAGACCTTGGGACACAGGTGGACAGTAGTCTCTCCTTTGATAATCACATCGCCACAGTAGTCAGGAAATCCATCTACATGGCACACCTCATCACAAAAGGTTTCTCAGCCAGAAAAAAAAGAGGTCATTGTTCCCCTCTACTCATCACTCATTAGACCCATTATAGAGTACAGCGCCCCTTTTGGTATGTACCTCACAAGACATCTACAACAACTGGAGAGCCTACAGAAATACTTTACAAAGAGGATTACTGGCCGCAAACAGATACCTTACGCAGACTGTCTCAAAAAACTCCAACTTTACTCCGTCGCATATCGCCTACTCAGAGGCGATCTCTGCCTAACATACAAAGCTATGTCAAACCCAAAGCTGTTGGACATGGTCCACTTAAAAAATCCCAATCCCTTGGAGCTACACGCTGTAGGAACCTAAACCTTGTCACCACACTAAAGAGAACATGCTGGAGGGATAGATTCCTGTCCCAGAGACTTCCCATACTCTGAAATAGACTACCTATCTATGTCAAACAGAGCTCCTTATTAGCACTCTTCAAGAAAAATGTTGATGATTGGATGGGAAATAGGAAATTCACCCCTGGGATTACTTCTGTGGCTCTGCTCGACAGGGGCACAGGAAAATAATTTTCATGGGTGGCGAAAGCCAGGGTACCTTTTTTGGCTAGGCTTATATAGGCCCTAGGACCAATAGTGTAATACCTACCAATGAACACTTTTCCAATCTGGTTCCTCTGCATCTACAATTAAAGTTCATCTGGCAGCAATTTCAAATTTCCATTCAGGCTAAAATGACTCTTCTCTAATGTCTCTCAAACTTTGTAAAGCTTTCTTGAAGGGACTCTTGAAACTAAAACCCCAATTTAAAGAACCAGCTCCCCCTTGGGATCTATCTAGTGTTCTTCAAGCTCCTACTAAGACCCATTTTGAACTATCAGCATCTTGTGATTTGAAATATTTTTCCTGGAAGACGTTATTTTTGGTCTCTATAACTTCTGCAAGAAGGGTTTCTGAGTTGCAGGCCCTATAGCCCTATTATGTGAATCACCCTACCTAATTTATCTTATAAAGATAGAGTTGCACTTATAGCAAATGCATCCTTTCTACCAAAAGTAGTCTCCAAAACCAACATTGATTAATCATTACAAGCACCAGTCTTTTCCCTAATTTTTCTAACAAAGGGGAATATGCCCTTCATTTACTAGATGTACACAGACAACTATGTTTTTATCTTCACAGAACTAAAGAATTTAGAAAATTAAATCAGTTATTTGTAGCATTCTCTTTCCTCCATATGTGTAATCTAGTTGCTAAGGTTACTTTAGCTAAATAGCTTAGAGACTGCATCACATTCATCTATCATTCTAAAGGACTTCAACTTCCCAAACAAGTTCAAGCCCATTCAAATAGAGCTGCAGTGACATTAGCAGTTTTTCATGCCAGAGCTTCTCTAGACAGCTGTGCAACAGACACATGGTCTTCTCATCATACCTTTATCACTCATTACAAATTAGATCAGGTCTTGAGGGGTCAAGCATCCTTTGGGTCTATGGTGCTTAGGAATATTCTTCTTTGTGACTTCCCAATGCTAAAGTAGCTGGGGATTCTGTCCCACTGTCAAGGACTGGGTGAAGAATGACAACATCAGATAAAAAAGTTATGTCTTATCATAATGTTCCATCTGTGTTGTCGATCTTCACCAATCCCTGACATCCCCACGTACCTTTCCCCATCCTGAGACTCTTAGTAGATTAGTCCTCAGCTAGACTTCCTTTAAGGACTCATATATGGCCTAGTTCTGTATATTTCTATAATTCATCTTATTTTGTTTTCTACATATTACTTATTGGGCAAACTTGATCTAAGGTAATCTCTCTGAGGAGCATTATGGGTAGTGCCTGGCTTGAGAGTTTGGAGAGTGTGAGCTAGAAAATATGGTTGAGTCAGTTTTGAGGTTTGGAACAGAACCCACTGTCAAGGATTGGTGAAGATCGACAGCACAGATGGAACATTATGGTAAGACATAACTTCTTGTTTTATAGACATTATATTGATGATGTATTTTTTTATTTGGAGTGACAGAATTCTAGAACTGGACTTTTTTTTGTTAAAACTTTATCTGAAAGCATTGGATTTTTAAACTTTACTGTTTCCAGCATTGGTTTTAAAGTACATTTTCTGGACACCGAAATTACTATTGATCTGCAGACCACTTTACTTCACTCAACTGTTTACAAAAAAGAAACTTACACCAACAACTACCTTGACTATACCAGCCACCACCCTTCTTTTATGAAGAACAATATTGTTTGAGGAAAATTTATCTATCACAAATTAGTAGTAGTGATAAAACTTTCATTCAGGAAGCAATTTTTTGAAACATCTCTTTTTGCAAAGAAACTACCCCACAAATGTTCTAAACAGGATTTTTACTAAAGTGTTTGAAGGCATATATGTTAAGTTCAAACCTATTATTAGATTTGGATTTAATGCTACTAACAGGAACCACACACTATCTAATAAAACATCTAGCATCCCCCTGCCAATTAGCATGGATATGCAACAAATCAGAACAACTGTTTGCAGAAACTGGGACTTTATCTCTGGCAACAAGGACATGTGTGATGTTTTAGGTACTGCCCCTACATTCTCAAATAAAAAGAGACGTACTCTCAGACACTGCTTTGAAGGTAATGACCCACCTTTCTTATTACAAAGACTAAATACTGAAAACCAGCCTAAAGGCATGTTTACCTGAGGCGTATGTGTAACCTGTAAAAACACTTACACAGGCTTTTTTTATGTTTTTAAACATTGTAACTAGAAGGTTTTCTTTAGCAAACACTTTAACTGCCACAGTGTTAATGTAGTATATGCCAGGGTTTGCAATACATGTGACTCATTCTGCATTAGCAAAACTTGTAGAAAAATTTCTGATCGTATTAAGGAACACAATGCTGCTATTAGAAAAAAAAAAAGATTTGACTACTGTACTCGCTAAACACAGCATTTTATGCTCTGGTTTTGATTTATTCAAATTCTTCATTTTAGAACAGGAAGATGTTTTTGTAGGTGATCACGATTCATACCTAGAATTACGTGAATTAAAATGACAACTTTTATTAAATGCTGATTCACTGCCTGGCATCAATGACAATTTAAATATCAGATGTGCTCTGAGATGGTTTTCTTAAACCACCGCCTCTATGAATGTGACATCGTTTTCTTATTGGTTGTTTCCTCCATTTATCTAATACTTTATTATTTTATTGCATTTTTATGCTTATAGATACAGAATGTCAATGTGTATCTTTACAATTACAGTTTCTGATGATGTCCAGTTAGTAATAAAGGATGAAAGCACTCAACTACTAGTTTGTGTCTGTATTTCAGTTGCACCATAGTCAAAGAAGTGTTTTTGTTTTTAATATATATATAAATATATTGATTAAAAACAAAAAACGTGTGTCTGTATATATATATATATATATATATATATATATATATATATATATATATATGTATATATATATATATATATTTACAAACGAAACACACCAACCATTAAATAAAGAATAACCATGAAACTGGAACCACACCAAGTATTTTAATTTAGTGCTTTTGTCTTAGCAATGCAAAAATGTATGCATATGCACGTAAGTGCATATATGTATGTAAATGCATTTATATGTATATTTATATATATAGATATATATATATAGATATATATATATATATATATATATATATGTATATATATATATATATATATATATATACATATACATACATAATATGTCTGTGTGTGTGTATTTTATATATATATATATATATATATATATATATATATATATATATATATATATATATATATAAATAATGTATAGCAAAAAACTGTGTTATCATCATGGAATAACTTGTAAACTATATACGTATTGTCAGGTAAAACAAATAAAACCAAAATGAAATAAAAATGAGCACTTTTGGGTCTGATTCAACCCTTCTTGAGATTATCAAATCTAAAATCAGTTAAGATGTTTAAAACAACTTCAGCTCTTTTTCATCCAATCACTATTAACATTGTCACGTTACATAACTTCATTCCCAAAGTTCCCATTCATAAAAACATCATTTCCATGGTTTATGTCCCCTGAAGATATGCTTAGAGGATGTGTTCCCATTCTGCCAGTCATCATTGATCTTTACATACATGCCCATTAAAAACATCACATCAGGGTTATACACAAAGTTTTCATTCATAAGGAATCAATGCTTATTTCTGTAGTTTACTCCCTTTAAGGGTGGGTTTTAAAAGTATATTTCCATTCAAGCCTGGTGGGTTATCTACTTGAAGCTCAGGTATCCACCTCATTTTTTCACTTTCCATTCTATCAAATATATTGCCTCCCGGATACTCTCCCAAATTAGCTGTAGTACCCTAAATTGAAAATTATGACATGACCAGTATTCAAAATAGTGTGTTTAGTGAGAGGATCATTGATGCCATTTAAACGAATATCACTCATATGTTTCGATATTCATTCTTTCAATTGTCTGTCAGTTTTGCCAATTAGAAAAAAATCTCAAATTCTGCAGGTAGCAAAATACACCACGTGTCTAGTCTTACAGTCATCATAAACTTAAATGCAATAGTTCTTATGTGTGATTGGATGTAGGAACTCATTTTTACCAGAAATATATTTGCAGGAAGAACACGTTTTACATGGAAAGGTACCAACTTTAGTAAATCTCATATTTTCAGTCACTGGCATTTTATAGCATAAATGTTGTTTAAGATTCCAGTTCCTTCTAAATGTAAAGGCTCAAAAATCACCCACTATACTTCTAAGATCCGGATCTGCCATCAGGATTTCCTATTTGTCTTTTATCAGATTACACTCGTGATCTATATCACTTGCATATGTGAGTATAATCCTATTCTTTCCTTCTTTTCTCCCTATGATCTTTGGTAGATAGTACATGTCCCAAGAGAAATGGTCTGCCTTTATCTTGTCTCATCATCTCAACAACTACTTTTTGTCCTTCTACCTATTTAGATTTGTAACCCCTGTCTTGTAAATTAGAGCCCACATCCGATAAAGTTTTGAAGAAGAATGGGCCCCCGATGCAACCAATCATATTGGAAACTGGTTGGGTTACAGAGCCCATTTCTATTTTCTTAGATCATCAACTTAAACAAGCTTTAATACATGCACTTGCAGTAATTAGATACTAGACATTTCTTATACATGCTATCTGAATATATGATGAACAGGGAGATGTTACAATGGATGTATGTAATTTATTTACAGTTATTACTAATAAATATGGTATATCCGCAATCCAAGAATTTCTTGACATCAGTAGAGTGCTTGAGATGGAAAAAATAGACCAAATAATTCTACTACTTGATTTAGTATTGGAGAACAATATTTTTCTCTTTGATAAGAACATTTATTGGCAAATGTGGGGGGTTGTGATGGGCACCCCCTGTGCCAATACGTATGTGAACCCTGTCCTAACCCAGTGGGAATTTAAATACATCTATAATGACAATCCTTTCGCATTTCCCTTGAAATTTGATGATTGATTGATGACATTTACTTTTTATGGAGTGTTGCAAAAGAAAGTTTGGAACAATTTAAATATTTGGAAGCCACAGGAAATTTTTTAAAGTTCACTACACAGTTTTCAGAATGTATGATAGACTTTTTAGACATGAGATTATCCCTTGATTCAGCAGGTAATATTAACACTGGATTGTATAAAAAAGAATGTTTGAGGAACAACATACTGCATAAAACGAGTATGCATCCCCTGCATACTTTTCGAAATGTGATGAAAAAACAATTTTTATGGAACTGAAGACAGAACTCATTTTGACTACAGAGAGGTTGTAACAGGACATAGAAATATTGTTTACTGATACAATATATACTGTGAAACTTGATGGAATATATATGAATGTGGTTTCATGATGTTAAACTGAAATCAACTAAGTCTAGAAAATTAATGTGTGACTATAATGATTTTAAGAATGGCCACATTTTCACCTAGCCACGTACTGTTACTGATAGGCTTAAAGATATGAATGAATCTGATCAATCTGTATTACTGCTGATTGTGCTTCATGTGATACGTCTACTGAGCATAGGCATAAAACCATAAATGTCTCCATGATTGATTCTGGCCATAAGGATACATTTAATGAGTACATGCAAAAAGATTTGGGGGCCAGACCTAAAGAACTCCACTCACTTCCACAGGTTTTTCCAACCCACCCCTTACAAATAGCACCAATATGGAAGTGAGGAGGATGAGACTGCAAAGCAGATGAAGGAGAACAGAAGGTTATCAAATGACCTATGAGAACAACGCGGACAGAAGAAATGACAACAGAGATAAATAAACTTGTGGTTAACTTATCTAATATGGACCTGACCAAAGCACAAAACTCTTTATTAAATAGAGGCTTAAGCTTTGTACCAGCACACAAATCTAGTCTGAGTGATGTACTATTTAACTTATGATTATTTGCCCTTAACACCATGTTGAAAATTAATTTGGTAATAATAAAGGAAAGAATTTTGATACATTTAAGAGACCAAGCACGATAATACCACAGAATATTTCAACAACAGATGCATTTCTATGAGTTTGTGAAATGGATATATCAAAAAGGTTGAATGAACCTAGACATTTCTTTCACAATATCGACAGAGATGAAGAACAAGCTTTGAGACGACTGAAGGATAATAAAGAAATTATCATAAGACCAGCAGACAAGGGAAGTGCTATTGTTATTATGGATCATACATATTATGTTGACAGAATGCATCAGTTATTATTAGAAGATGAAACTTACAAGAAAAATAAATAGATTTGAAGTCAGAGACATCATTAATCAGATTCCTGAACATGTAAGATACTTGTTTCAATCGAATACGATCATGCAGGAGCTGTATAATTATTTTACAGTGGAACATCCAGTTATTCCTAGTATCAGCGGGCTTCCTAAGATCCATAAATCGAAGAATGACCCCCCTCCTGATGCGACCAATCGTGTCGGGAACTGGTTGGACTACAGAGCCCATTTCTATATTCTTAGAACATCAACTTAAACAAGGTTTAATGCATGCACCTACAGTAATTAAAGATACTAGATATTTCTTATACATGCTATCTCAATATATGATGAACAGGGAGATGTCTCCACCAATTTTAATTGTTACAATGGATGTATGTAATTTATATACAGTTATTCCTAATGAATATGGTATACCCGCATTCCAAGAATTTCTTGATATCAATAGAGCGTTTGATATGGAAAAAATACATCTGCTACTTGATTTAGTATTGGAGAACATTTTTGTCTTTGATAACATTTATTGGCAAAGGTGGGGGGTTGTGATGGGCACCCTCTATGCCAATACATATGCAAACATTGTCCTAGCCCAATGGGAATTTAAATACATCTGTAATGACAATCCTTTTGTATTCACCTTGAAATTTTACAAAACATTTATTGATGACACTTACTTTTTATGGAGTGATACAAAGGAAAGTTTGGAACAATTTGTTAAATATTTGGAAGACACAGCAAATTTTTTAAAGTTCACTACACAATGTTCAGAATCTGTGATAGACTTTTTAGACGTGAGATTATCCCTTGATCCAGCAGGTAATATTAACACTAGTCTGTATAAAAAGGAATGTTCAAGGAACAATATACTGCATAGAATGTGTATGCATCCCTCGCATTATGTTTCGAAATGTGATGAAAAAACAATTTTTACATGCTTCGAGACTTTATACCAAGGAAACAGTATATCAGGAAGCTTTATCAGATGTGGGATCTAATTTACAAGATAGGGGTTACAAACCCAAAGAAGCAGCAGGACAAAAAGTAATGGTTGAGATGATGAGACAAGATAAAGGCAGACCATTTCTCTTGGGACATGTAGTATCTACCAAAGTTCATTGGGTGAAAGAAGGAAAGAATAGAAAGAATAGGATTATACTTACATATGCAAGTGATACAGATCACATGTGCAATGTGATAAAAGACAAAAAATCCTGATAGCAGATCTGGATCTTTGAAGTATAGTGGGTGATGTGCCAGCCTTTGCTTTTTGAAGGAACTGGAATCTTAAACAACATTTAGGCTATAAAATGCCAATGACTGAAAAAAAGAAGTTATGTTCTTACCAAAGCGTTCCATGTGAGTTGTTCTTCTCGCCTTTGTTCTTACACGTGGGTTCGGAGCCGAGCCATTGGCTCCAAGTCGGCCGCTTTCCAAGCTCCAGATCTCTGAGAAGCTCGAGACACAGTCCCTATCCCATGAAGCTCTGCTGCCAAACCCCAGATCTAGTTTGCTGAGCCCAGAAAGGAACAGCAATACGAAACTCAGTATAACAAGTAACTATTTACAATTAGTTAAAGGATAACTGGTCGATAAGAGGATATTGACAAGAGTAACCAGACCACCAGTCATACACGTTCTTCCAGAATATGGAGAGGGAAGGTGGGAGGGAGTGTAAAAACAAAGGCGAGAAGAACAACTCACATGGAACGTTATGGTAAGAACATAACTTCTTTATGTGAAGTTGTTCAATCTCACCATTTGTTCTTACATGTGGGTAGCGTCCCAAGCACCCTAATCCTGGGTGGCTCAAGGGAGTACATTCCTGAGAACAGTGGAACCAAAGGAAGCCATGTCCCCTGGAGCCCCATGTCCACTTTGTAATGAGTAATAAACGTATGAGGTTTGGACTAACTAGCTGCAGCGCAAATGGTGTCCAGAGGTAAACGAGCTGCGCGAGCTAAGGACGTAGAAACAGCCCTGGTAGAATGAGCTTTCACTTCACTCTCTAAAGGTTGATGGGATGAAGAATATACAAACTTTATACAATCACAAAGCCATTTGGACAATGTAATTTTGGATACCGAAAGGCCTTTCTTATTTTCTGCATGGGGCACAAATAATTGATCTGTTTTCCTGAATTCTTTTGTTCTGTCCAAATAAAATCTCAATTGTCTGTGAACATCAAGCTTATGCAACATGTATTCCAATTTAGTGGTATGATGTCTGAAAAAGGTGGGAAGTTCAATGGACTGGTTCAAGTTTGCTTCAGAACAGACTTTAGGAAGGAAAGATGGGTTAGTTCTTAGAGACATTGTATCGGGATGAAAGACCAAATATGGGGGCCTAATAGATAACGCCTGAAGTTCAGAAACTCTACGCGCTGAAGTAATGGCCACTAAGAAAATTGTCTTCCAAAAAAGGAATTTCAACAGACAAGAAGATGCTGGCTCAAAAGGGGGAAGCATGAGTTAGGACAGCACCAAATTTAGATTCCAGGGAGTGATCGGGTGTCTAATAGGGGGTCTAAGGTGATGAGTCCCTTTCAAAAAGGCCTTGCATAATCTGTGGGACATAATGTTAGAAGCTCCGCATCCCACATGAAAGTTAGATATGGCAGCCAGTTGAACCCTTATAGTAGTGCTGCCGCTCCATCGTGGAAAAGGGGATAAAACCCGATCCCCAAGAGAATTCATCCTACCCTCTGCCACCCTAAAGCAACCATAACCAAAGCCAATCTTAAATTACTTATTAAACTCCAAAAACTACTAGATCACTTGAAAAAATCCATCACAAAAGATGGCGACATCCACCCCAACCCAGGTCCTAACACTGACCCAGGCCCTAACTCCCTGAAATCCGCTGGAAGTCCTGCGGGCTCCCTCCTAATGTTCCACCTTAATCTAAGAAGCATTAACAACAAGGTTCACAACTTACATGCTATGCTAGCTACCCATTCCCCTGACATCATGTGTCTGTTGGAAGCATGGCTCAAACCTAGCACTAAGGATGAAGAAATTATCCCACCTGGGTATAACATCCTTAGGGCCGATCGGACAACTAGAAAGGGTGGGGGAATAGCTGTCATGTTCAAGAATTCATTGAATATCATTATGAATCCACTCCAACCTTCCAAAGTCTCCAACCTAGAACTGATTGCCCTAAAGCTATGCCTAAACAGCCAAAAAAGTATCAATCTAATAGTAATTTATCTACCACCAGGCAAAAACTTAGAAAACCTAGAACAAACTCTTAGCTGGTTTGCCACCAACTACCCTCAAGAAACCATAGTACTAGGGGACTTCAACATTGACTGGTCCCTCTACTCCGTCCACTCAAATCCTCACCCCATCAACCTACATAGGTTCTCCCAACACATTCTATCTCCTACTAGAATTGGAAATGCTCAACAAAAAGAGAGTATCATTGACTGGATACTTACTAACAAGGGTACAAATAACTATACCACTGGGACCCTTCCCAATGACCTTAGTGACCACCTTATTACCTTTATTATAAAACATAAATGTCCACCTACTAACCCCCCCCCCCCCAACCAGACTAGTCAGAAATAGTAAGAAATTTGTCCCAGACCATTTTCTTGCAGACCTCAAATCATGTAATAGGTCCATCCTAAAAACTCTACCCTTAGATGAGAGTGTGTCATACTTTAATGACACATTCCTCAAAATACTTGACTCTCATGCCCCAAAGCGACTTACCAGAACTAAGGAACGAATTGCACCTTGGCTAACAAGAGATACTAAAACCAAAATTAAACTCCGAGACCAGGCCTGGAACAAATGGAGAGCTACTAAAACCCCCCCTAGATCGCACCAAGTTCCTACAGCTTAGAAACTCAACCAAAGCAGCCGTTACCTCAGATAAAAAACAATATTTCTGTCACCTCCAGAACAAACACCAGCATAACCCTAAAATATTTTGGGCTGGATTCAATAACCTCCTTCATCCAGGTAAATCTACCATCCCCACCCCTGAGAAACTCATAGGTAAAGATCCAGGAGAAATAGCCAACACTTTTAACTCTTTTTTTACCGAGACCATTCAGTCCCTAGCCAGTCAGCTTACTTCTTCTCCCTCACCTGTAACCTTAACTAAAGACCCAACTCACCCCTCCTTTAACTTACAACCAACATCTACCTCCTACATACGTACTCTCTTGAAAAAACTCAAACCAACCACCCTAGCGGCTGACCTACTCCCAGCCAAATACTTACAAATAGCATCTGATGTCATAGCATATCCCATTTCAATCTTGATTAACCGAACCATTACCGAAGCTTCCATTCCCTCAATTTGGAAAATCTCTTATATCATCCCTCTCCACAAAGGAGGGTCCTCCACGGACACATCTAACTATAGACCCATAGCAATACTGTCTCCACTAGCCAAAATTATGGAACGCTGTGTTCACAAACAACTCATAAGCCACCTTACCCTTAATAGCCTCCTGTCTAACACCCAGCACGGTTTTCGCCCCCATCACAGCACAACCACTGCTCTCCTCTCCTTTGTTGACTCAGTCAATTACAACCGTAATAATAAATTAATATCCTCCGCTCTCTTTCTTGACCTGTCGAAAGCCTTCGACATGGTCAATCACCAGCAGCTGCTCCATACACTGGAAACCTTTCATCTTAGCAAATTAACCATAAGTTGGTTTAACGCCTACCTCTCTGGTAGAAAACAAGCTGTTCAGTGGCAAAACAGGCTATCAGACCTACTCCCCAATAATATTGGTGTTCCCCAGGGCTCTATTCTCGGTCCCCTTCTCTTTTCTGTCTTCATAAATGACCTTCACTAAGTCATTCCCAAAGCCACTTGCATTCAATATGCAGATGACTCCACCCTGATCTGCTCTGACGTCTCTCTCGCCAAACTCCAAGTTACAACCCAAAACTGCTTTTCCATAGTCGAAAAATGGTTCTCAGAATTAAAACTCTTACTTAACCCAACCAAAACCAAGTTACTTCTATTTTTCCCCACTCTAACTACCTCCCAAGGAAAAGAACTTCTAAATACAAATAACCCAACCTTCCATGTGTCCTCCACCAATGGGACCATTATCGAACCCGTCTCCCACACCAAACTACTAGGAGTGACCATTGACCACAAGCTTAAATTTGATATGCACGTTAGCCTGACCATTAAGTCAGTAAACAAGAAACTCGGGTCCATGTATAGAATAAAGAACTTCTTAACCCCACACACCAAACTAACTATCGCTCGCACCCACCTCCTCTCCACCCTCCTTTACGCCTCCCCGATACTTTCCTTCCTTAACAAGAGAGAGCTCAATAAACTCTCTACAGCCTATAACCATATAGCCAGATTTATAACGGGAATGCTGTATCGTACCCACCACTGCCTAAACCTAAGGACACTGGAATGGTTAGAATTGCCCAACATTCTCAAACTCAATCAACTCACTGAGGCATTTAAAATAATCAATCAACCAGACAACACCCCCTCACTGAGTAAAATACTTACCCCCTACTCCAACCTTACGTCCCTCAGATCATCTAAAAGTCTCCAAGTGCAGACCATCAAATCTAACAACTCGGGATGTGAAGCTCTTTATGCCAATTCCATTGGAAAATCCTGGAATTCCCTCCAAAACAACCTAAGACTCATGACCTCTCTTCATCAATTCAAAAAACACCTCAAAGAATTCCTTAAGTCTCACTGGCTATGCCCCTGTTCTAAACCAGACTAACAGCAAATGTCCAGGCCCAGCTAAGCCTCTACCCAACCCGAATCCTTAAGGTTTTACAATGTAGCCATGTCAGACTATGTACATAAGTTATGTACCTGTTTTAAACTGTATGTAAAACCAATTGTTTTTCTTTATATGCCTATGTTAATAATATTTACTTGTGCTGTTGATTATATGTACCTTCTTTTCTTCTGGAGCTTTTCTCCCCGGGCTTCTACTGAAAATGGACATGTATCCAGCTAGACTAGCCCGGTCAACAAATGTAAAATAAAATAAAAATAAAAATAAATAAAAGTGAAGTCAAAATCTCAAGAATGCTATGAATAGGGGCAGTAAAGGGATCAACTCCATGCTGGGAAGCCCAGTGACTGAATCGTTTCCATTTACTGTTATAAAGCCTCCTGGTGGAGACTTTATGAGAAGAAACCAGAATATGCTGAACCGCAGGGGATAAATCATGAGACCTGGCTACACTGGGAAGTGGAGCAGCCAACCTGTCAGTTTGAGGGATACAAGAGAATGGTGAAGAACTCCCGACGAATGAGTCAGAAGGTCTGGCATTGGGTCCAGGACCCAAGGTTCTTCCACTTGATATCATTGAAAGAAGGGGAACCAAATCTGCCAAGGCGAAAAAGGGGCTATCACGATAACAGTCCCTCCCAGGCTTTTGGCTTTCTGCAAAAATTTGGGGATGAGCGGAAAAGGGGAAAAGGCATATAGGAGACCCGAGGGCCAATCGTGTACGAGTGCGTCCCTTGGGATGTCCCCCGGTGGAGGGTACAGGGCAAAGTAGCTTCTGCATTTGGCATTCATCAGAGATGCAAATAGGTCGCAGCAAGGCTGGCCCCATCTGCAGAATATCCTTTCCGCCACTTGTTCTTTGAGGGACCACTCGTGGGGTAGCAGAATGGCTCTGCTCAATTTGTCCGCTATCATGCTGCACGACCCCAGGATGTGCATTGCTATCAGGAAGTGCCCGGTGGATACAGCCCACTGCCAAATTCTCAGGGCCTCTCGGCATAAGGGGTAAGATCTGGTTCCTCCTTGCTTGTTGATATACCAGACCACCGACATTGCCTGTCTGTATTGCATTAGTCTCTCGAGGTAGAGAGTCGTGAAAGTGTTGCAACGCTAGGAACACCGCTCTCAACTCCAAGACATTGATGTGCAAGCTGGATTCCATCTCTGACCAAGTACCTTGGACAGTTCTTCCCTGATACAGCCCCCCCCCCACCCTATCAGGGAAGCATCCATGGTTACTGTGGCTGTGGGAGGGGGAACTACAAACAGACTACCTACAGTCACTTGATGGCTGTTCAACCACCAAAGGAGGTCCTTTTTGCAAGTATTCGTCAGCAGAATCTTGTGTGACATTGGATGTTGTTGATAAGACCACTGTTTGAAGAGTAACCATTGGAGTATCCTCATGTGCATACGCCCCAGAGGAACCGCTATGAGAGTCGCTGTCATGATGCCTAACAGTTTCAGAACTTGGAATGCAGGGACCTTTTTTTCCATTAATAAAAGGGACACTTGGTTTCTTAAAGAGATTACTCTTCCTTGAGGCAATTTGACCAGAGCGGTGGTGGTGTCTAAATCTGCTCCTATAAAGGAAATATGTCGTGATGGCGATAAAGCAGATTTTTGATGCCTGGTGGTGGCGGTGAGGAGCCAGTCGTCAAGATATGGAAACACCCGAAATCCTTAACATCTCAGGTGAGCCATGACAACTGCCATGCATTTGGTGAACACTCTGGGGGCTGTGGTGAGACCAAAGGGCAGAGCTCGGAATTGGTAGTGACTGGCCCCCAGCCAGAAACGCAAGTGATCTCTGGATGGCCTGGCCATTTTGATGTGGTAGTACGCATCCTTGAGATCTATCGAGCACATCCAATTGCCCGTTTCGAGAAATGGGATTATCGACTGAAGCGTGACCATCCGGAACTTTTACTTTTTGACAAAGGAGTTGAGTTTGCTGAGGTCTAAGATGGACCTCCAGTCCCCTGTTTTCTTTGGAACTAAAAAGAACCTGGAATAAGTTCCGGATCCTATTTGGTCCGCCGGGACTGCCTGGATGACATTTTTTCCAGCAGCCTCTGAATTTCTATGGCTGCTAGATTCCGCAGACTGGTTGGAACGTCTGGGATTCTTGTCCAAATGGAAGGGAATTCTGAAAAGGGAATGATGTAGCCTCTGGTGATTATGCTTTTTACCCAGGAATATGATGTAATTCCTAGCCAGGAGTCTGCTTATAAAGCTAAGCGACCCCCGACTGCCTCCAGAGTAGGACGGTCGGGCCTCTTCTCAGGAGCGCTGATAGGGTTTTTCAGGGAACTGCTCCCTGTCATCCTGGTTCTGCGGACCCCCTGTGTTGCCTGGGCAGCATCTACCATTATACCACCCTCCTCTGCCCCTGGAGGGGGTTTCACTACGTGTGTTCTGGAAAGCTCCTTGGGACTTACGGAACCACATTTTTCCACCCTTCTGCCCTTTGGGGTATGGTCTAGTGGGGGTGGAAAAACAGACTACTATGGCAGATAGAGTCTTTCCTTCCTGGTCACACCTAGTGAGTGTCTCCTTGACTTTGGGCCCAAACAAGGAAGAGACATCAAATGGGTTATTTACAAAGGAAGACTTGAAGGCTTCCACAAAGGAGCATAAGCGCATCCAGGATTGTCTCCGCAGAGCTATCGCTGAACCCGGTGCCCGGCTCGATCCCTCGGCTGCATAAGAAATGAGCCTCATGGACGAGTTTACAATGGAATTAAGGGTGTTAAGCTGTGCCGTCACTTTCTGGGAGACAGCATCATCTGTATTGCCCTGTAGAGTATCTCCAAGCTCTTTTAGGAGATCTCGTTGAAGATGGGTAAAAAGGGTTAAATAGTTAAGCGATCTCATTGCAAATGTCGCAGAACTAAAGATGCGTTTCCCATATATGTCCATTTTCCTGGAATCTCTATTAGGAGGATGGACAGAGGAAGAGGTGTCTGACATCTCTTTCTTGGTGGCCTCCGCCACCACCATGGCATCAACGGGAACTCCCTTTGTAAGAAAGGACTTATCCTGAGGGCAGGTGATAAATTTGTTGGGCCTCCGAGGGACCGGTTCCATAGAACCAGGAGACTCCCACACCTTACGAGCGATCAAGTCCATTAATTCATCAAAAGGCGGAGTAACCCGGGAGGTGGAGGGTTGAGACCCATGGGCCTTCAGGAGCACCGACTCATCCTCATTAGGGGTAAGGGACTGCCAGTCACCCCTCTGCCTTAGTATTTTAAGGATGTCTGCAAAAGAGACATCCTCAGAGAAGGACCGTGGGGACCCTTCTGATTTCTCTAAGTCGGTATCTGATGTTAAGGATTCCTGGGGGGAATGTAAATGCCTCCTCTTACACAGTCTTTTCCTGGAGACTTCATCACTGGGGGCATCTGGTGAAGTCTCAGTCAAGCAGGGGTCACCCAATGGGGTTACCTGAGGCTCTGGGTCTCGACACTTAGTGGGAACCTGTGGTATAGAGATAGAGCGCAGCCCTTTAGGGGAGGAAGAGGAAGGAGATGAAGAAATAAGGGTCTTAGCAGACATGACCTTCCTCATGGCATCGAAGGCACCGGTTTCCCGACCCGAGGAGTCCGCAAGTTCAGAAGAAGACGGCAGCCTCCCAGGGGCCGAGACCACAGGCTCCGAACCAGAGGACAGAACCGAGCTCATCTTCACCGAAGCCCTGAGAGGGAGAGTCGGAACCGAAGCATCGGTTCGACTCCCCCCCTCAGAACCAGCGAGAGAGTGTCAGCTCTGAGACTCTTCGATCGGAACCGAAGAAGTCAAGGTCGAAGGAGCCGAGAGTACTGGAACAGGCCTCGGCTCCGAGGGTTCCACCACTAACGGATCCTCTCTTTCTGGCTCCGAAGGCTCAACTGGCCTCGGAGGAGGAGCAGAACTCGTGGTAGGAGGGGTCTTAGGCTTCGAAGCCAACTGGGTCGAAGCTGCAAGCAATTTGGCCAGGGCCGGGTTTACCAAAAGTCTCTGTACCACTCGGTCCACAATGATGTCAGAAAGGGTACCGGAAGAACAAGTCGAAGGAGCCGAAGAAACCACTGAATTAAAGATCGGAGACTTCAAAACCTCCGACACCGGCTCCAACACAATGACTTGACTCCAAGGTAAGATCTTGGTGCACGGCTCCGAAGGCTGTGGAGCCAGTGACCGAGTCTTGCCAGAGGTGCTCGGAGCTGAAGACTTGTGCTCCAAAGACACCTTAGAGGACTTCGACCCCTTTGAGGACTTGGAGGTCTGGTCAGTCTTATCCAATGCATCCTGGAAGTCCGATTTCAACAGTCCTCTATCTACCAATTTCCTTCTCCTCTCTAATAACACCCTGCCACTGAAGGAATGGCAGATAGAGCAATCCTTCTGTAAATGTAGCGGACCCAAACAATAAACGCAAGAAATATGATTATCCGTGATGGACATCTTTTGTCCACAGTCACACTTTTTAAACCCAGATTTTTGCTTCTCTGACATTATGAAAATTGTCCAATCAGTCGTAATAACACCACAAAAACAGCTTAGAAAGTTCAGATCCCTGAACTGCAATAACTATAGAAAAGGGATACAATAAAGAAAAAACAAATGCTCAATACAGGAATTACAGAATATAAGGAGATAGGATATTAAATTTGACAGAGCCCTGTCAAGTAGAGTAAATCAAGAAGGCTAAAGGCCTAGGAGCAAACCGCTCCGAACTAAAGGACAAAATACAAGCTTAGATACCTACTCTAAACCACAAAAAAAGAAAAGAAATATGTGAAGCCTCACTAAGTATCAGATCCCTGATAGTTATTATAAATCTAAATATCCAAATGTATAAGAAAAAAGATACTGGCCCGAGCTTCCTCTGAAGATCGTGCGATCCACTGCAGCGGCAAACTAGATCTGGGGTTTGGCAACAGAGCATCATGGGATAGGGACTGTGTCTAGAGCTTCTCAGAGATCTGGAGCTTGGAAAGCGGCCGACTCGGAGCCAGTGGCTCAGCTCCGAACCCACGTGTAAGAACAAATGGCGAGATTGAACAACTTCACATTATAAGATTTTAATAAAATTGATGCCTTTCCATACAAAATGTGTTCTTCCTGCAAATATATTTCTGGTAAAAATGAGTTTGTACATTCAATCATACCTAAGAACTATTGCATTAAAGTTTATACCGATTGTAAGACTAGACACGTGGTGTATATTGCTACCTGCAGAATCTGGGATGTTTTTTATGTGGGCAAAATGGATAGACAACTGAAAGAACGAATATTAAAACATATGAGTGATAGTCATTTAAATGACATCAAGAATCCTCTCACTAAACACACTACTTTGAATACTGGTCAGGAGCTACCGGTAATATGGGAGAGTATTCATGGAGGCAACATATTTGATACAACGGAATGTGACGAAATGAGGTTGATAGCTGAGCTTCAAGCAGGTAAACCATCTGGACTGAATGGAAATATACCTTTAAAATCCACCCTTGAAGGATGTAAACTACGGAAATAAGTATTGATTCCTTATGAATGAAACCTTTGTGTATAAGCATCATATAATGTTTTTAATGGACATGTATATAAAGATCAACGATGACTGGCAGAATGGGAACACATCCCATAAGCTTGTATTCAAGGGATGTAAACCATGGAAATGACATTGTTTTTTATGAATGGGAACTTCATGAATGAAGTTACGTAATGTGACAATGTTAACAGTGATTGGATGAAGAAGATTTGAAGTTGTTTTAAATATTTTAACTGATTTTAGATTTGATAATCTGAAGAAGGGTTGAGTCATACCTGAAAGTGCTCATTTTTATTTCATTCTGGTTTTATTTGTTTCACCCGAAAATAAATATATAGTTTATGAGTTATTCTGTGGTGAAAGCACTGTTTTTTGACATACATCAGGGGCACATATTATTGTTGTCACTGTAGACAATGTAGATTTATGAGTAACACAAAATAGAAGTTATGTCCTTACCATAACGTTCCATGTGGAGTGTTCATCTCGCCTTTGTTCTTACACATGGGTTCGGAGCCGATCCTCGGCTCCGTGTCGGCCGCTTGCAAGCTCTGCATCGAGAAGAAGCTCGAGATCACCTAATACCCACAATCCCCCTCTGCCTTTACCTCAGATCTAGTTTGCAAGCAAACCAGCCATAGAGAGCACACACACATACCAAAAATTACATAATGAAGGATCATCTATATACATATATACATATATATATATATATATATATATATACACAAGTGTATCATACAATACAACTCTTGCAACTGCAGAAGGAGAATACTCCAGACCAGGCACCAAATCGAACGTTCTTCCTAAGGGTGGGAAGGGTGGGAGTGTAAGAACAAAGCAGATGAACACTCCACATGGAACGTTATGGTAAGGACATAACTTCTATATGTGAGAGTGTTCAATCTCGCCTTTGTTCTTACACATGGGTAGCGTCCTAGCTCCATGATCCTGAGGAACTCACGGGAGAACGTTCTTGAGCACAGTGGAACCAAAGGTTGCCCTATCCCTAGAAACCCTGTCCACTTTGTAATGAGAGATAAATGTATGTGGTTTAGCCCAAGTAGCAGCCGCACAAATCGTGTCTAATGGTAAGCGAGCTGCGTGAGCTAAGGATGTAGACACTGATCTCGTAGAATGCCCTTTAGGTTTGACCGATAAGGTTTGATTGGAAGCCTCATAAACGTATGTGATACAATCAGTTAGCCATTTGGAAAGAGTTCGTTTCGTAACTGCTACACCCTTCCTGCTGTCAGCAAAGGCTACAAACAGTTGATCAGATTTCCTGTGATCTTTTGTTCTATCCAAATAAAACCTGAGTTGTCTATGGACATCCAATTTGTGCAACATATACTCTAATTTATTAGAGTGAGTTTTGAAGAAGGTGGGTAATTCAATGGATTGATTAATATTATTAGTAGAGCAAACTTTGGGGAGAAAGGATGGATTAGTGCGAAGGGATACTCTGTCAGAGTGGAAAATTAAATAAGGGTGTTTAATAGAAAGAGCCTGAAGCTCCGACACTCGCCTAGCGGATGTAATGGCCACCAGGAATAGAGTTTTCCACGATAAAAATTTCAATGGGCAAACTGAGGCTGGTTCAAAGGGGCAACATCAATTTAGAAAGTAAAAGGTTCAGATTCCACGGTGATGTAGGAATTCTAACTGGTGGTCTGATATGAAAAGACCCTTTTAAAAAAGCTTTACAAAGTCTGTGAGCCATAATAGGCACCACATTCTTCCACATGAAAGTTAGAAATGGCAGCCAATTGCACTCTTAAAGTAGCAGGAGAAGCTCCTTCATGAAACAATTCTGTCAAAACTCCAAGATCTTGTTCAACGGAGCTATAACAGGGTCCAAATGATGTGAATTAGCCCAGAAGACGAAACGTTTCCATTTACTGGTGTAGGTTTTTGTAGTGGAAGCTTTATGAGAAGCCACTAAAATATTCTGAACCGCCGGTGTAAGGGAATCAGACCTGGGTACAAAGGCAGCAGCCAAGCTGCTAGATGGAGTGATTCGAGAGATGGGTGAGGAACTCCTGACGAGTGAGTCAGTAGATCTGGCTCTGGGTCCAGCATCCAAGGCCCCCGAATGCGGTGATGCAAGAGAAAGGGGAACCAAATTTGACGAGGCCAGAATGGGGCAATGAGGATTATCGTCCTCTGAAGGTTGTTGGCTTTCTGCAGAAACTTTGCAATCAGGGGAAATGGAGGAAAAGCATACAGGAGACCCGGGGGCCAATCGTGCACCAGCGCGTCCCTGGGGACTTCCCCTGGAGGGGGTAATAGGGCAAAGTAGCTCCTGCATTTGGCGTTCATTGGAGACGCAAACAGATCGCAGGAAGGCTGGCCCCACTTGCGAAATATCATGTTCGCAATTGACTGTTTGAGGGACCATTCGTGAGGCAACAGTATTGCTCTGCTCAGCCTGTCGGCTATGACATTGGATGACCCCGGGATGTGCGTTGCGATCAGAAAGCGACCCGTGGACTCCGCCCATTGCCAAATTCTCATGGCCTCTCTGCATAGTTGATAAGACCTGGTTCCCCCTTGCTTGTTTATGTACCAGACTATGGACATGTTGTCTGTCTGAATTGCAATAGTCCCTAGAGGAAGAAGGGGAGCAAAGTGTTGCAATGCTAAAAACACTGCCCTCAACTCCAGAACATTGATGTGCAGATTGTACTCCAGATTGGTCCATTCGCCTTGGACTGTCTGTCCCTGAAAGATGCCCCCCCACCCTCTCAGGGAAGCGTCCGTGGTTATCGTCGCTGACGGTGTGGGTAGCACAAATGGTCTTCCGCTGGAAAGGTTGCAAGTCTGAAGCCACCAAGTTAGGTGTGATTTGCATGTGTTTGTTATCAGAATTTCGTGTGTCAGAGGTAGCTGTTGGAACGACCATTGTGCAAACAGCAGCCATTGTAGGACTCTCATGTGTAGTCTTCCCAATGGTATCGCAATGAGAGAAGCTGCCATGAGACCCAAGACCTTTAGAACCAGCTTTGCCGGGGATTTTTTGGAAGACAGAAGGACAGAAATGTTGTTTTGAAGTGCGACTATCCTTTCTGTAGGAAGCCTTAGAATCAAATGATGCATATCTAATTCCGCTCCTATGAATAAGATATGCTGTGATGGCTGTAGTAAGGATTTTTCGAAATTTACGGAAATTCCGAGGTGAATACAAAGTTGTAGGGTGTAATCCCTGGCCTGTATCAGTTGACGCCGGGTGGTGGCAGACAGGAGCCAGTCGTCCAGATACGGAAACACCTGGAATCCTAGGCGCCTCAGATGAGACGCTACCACTGCCATGCATTTGGTGAAAACCCTGGGGGCTGAGGTCAGACCAAAGGGCAGGGCTCAAACTGGTAGTGACTGGCTCTCAGCCGGGAGCGCAAATGATCCCTGGACGCCCTGGCCATTTTGATGTGGTAGTATGCATCCTTCAGATCTATTGAGCACATCCAGTCGTCCTTCTGTAGGAATGGAAGGATCGATTGAAGCGTGACCATTTGGAACTTTTCCTTCTTGACAAAGGTGTTGAGGTTGCTTAGGTCCAGAATCGGCCTCCAGTCCCCTGTCTTCTTTGGAACTAAAAAGAACCTTGAGTAAGTCCCGAATCCTATTTGGTCCGCTGGGACTGGTTGGATGACTCTTTTCTAGCAGCTTCGAAATTTCTATAGCTGCTGGGTCTCGCAGATGGGGCGGTACATCTGGGAGTTTTTTCTTTGGAATGGGGGTGGATAGGAATGGTATTTTGTAACCTCTGGTAACAACGCTTTTTACCCAGTTGTCTGTAGTAAAGTTTTGCCAGGCCTGAGGGTATAAAGCTAAGCGACCCCCGACTGCCTCCAGAGCAGGACAGTCGGGCCTCCTCTCAGGAGTGCTGGAAAGGTTTTCCAGGGGGGGTATCCCTGTCACCTTGGTTTTGCGGACCCCCTCTGCCGCCAGGGCGGCGTCTTCCACCTCTGCCCCCTCCTCTGCCTCTAGAGGGGGCATCACCCTGTGTGCCTGGGAAAGATCCTTGGGGTTTTCGAAACCACATTTTCCCACCACGTTGCCCTTTGGGGTACGGTCTGGAAGGGGTGGAAAAACGGACTCCGACAGCAGACAGAGTCTTTCCCTCCTGTTCACACCGGGTAAGGGTCTCCTTTACTTTAGGGCCAAAAGTGTGGCACCATCAAATGGGGCGTTAGTAAAGGAAGACTTGAAGGCTTCCGCAAATGAACATAAGCGCATCCAGGATTGCCTACGAAGAGCAATCGCTGAAGCCGCTGCCCTACTCGATCCTTCGGCTGCGTATGATATCAGCCTCATGGATGAGTTAACAATGGATGTAAGGGTATTTAGATGTGCTGAAACTTTCTCTGAGACCGCAGCATCTGTAGTACCCTGGAGGGTATCTCCCAACTCTTTGACTAGATCCCTCTGTAAGTGTGTAAAATGGGTCAAATAGTTCAGGGACCGCATAGAAAAAGCCGCTGAACTAAAAATGTGCTTCCCGTATCTGTCCATAGTCCTAGAATCTCTGTTAGGCGGATGGACAGATGAGGAAGATTCCGACATCTCCTTTTTCGTGGCCGCTGCCACCACCATAGCGTCCACTGGAACTCCTTTAGTGAGGTAAGCCTTGTCTTGGGGTGCAGTGATGTACTTATTAGGCTTCCTAGGGACCGGTTCCACCGTGTCAGGTGTCTCCCACGCCCTTCGAGCAATCAATTCCATTAACTCATCGAAGGGTGGAGTGACCCAGGAGGAGGAAGGGCGAGCACCAAATGCCTTCAGCAAGACTGACTCATCCTCAGAAGGGGGGAGGGACTGCCAATCACCTCTCTGCTTCAGGATCTCCAAGATGTCAGAAAAGGAGACATCTTCTGAAGGTGACTTTGGGGACCCTTCTGACTCATCCAAGTCAATATCGGATGTTAAAGATTCTTGTGGAGAATCTAAGTGTCTCCTCTTACACAATCTTTTCCTAGGGACCTCTTCGGGGGGAGCATCCGAAGAAGCCTCCGAGGAAGAGGGGGCACCCTCCAGGGGTGGCTGAGACACCGGTGCTCGACGCTTGGATGTGGCCATTGGTGCAGAGGAAGATAACGGTCCTTTATGGGGAGGAGAGGCTGCTTCTACTGATGTGGTTGTCTGGGTAGACAACACCTTCCTTATGAGATCGAAGGCCCCCGGGTCCCGAGTCGAGGAATCTCCCGGTTCCGAAGAAATGGGAAGAATCCCCGAGACAGGCACCGAAGGTATCGACCCCGAGGACGGAGCCGAATCGATCCGCGCCGAGGCCCCAAGAGGAAGAGTCGGAACCAAAACGTCGGTTCGACTCTCGGCCCCGGAACCAAGGACGGATCGTCGGATCCGACGGAGTCGAGGTGAAAGGAGCAGACCGAGAAAAGGACGGTTCTGGCACCGAGGGCTCCACAATCAGTAGATCAACCTCTTCCGGCTCCAAAGACTGGACAGGTCTCGGAGGAGGAAGGGATGGAGATAATGGGAGGCCTTCAAGTTTCGACACCAACTGGGTGGAAACCGAGATAAGTTTGGACAGGGCCGAATGTTCCAATAACTTCTGCACCACACGGTCCACATCGATATCGGAGAGCTTAGAAGAACGGGTCGAAGGAACCGAAGACGGAGCCGACCTCAATAGTGTCGAGGGAGGGAGCTCCATCACCGGTTCCAAGACTCGAGGCTCGGAAACTGCCAACAGTTGAACACTCGGCCCCGAAGTCTGTGGAACCGGTGATCTAACTTTAGTCGAAGAGCTCGTAGCCGATGACTTGGGCTCCGGCGTCTTCGATTCCTTTGAGGACTTGGATGCCTGGTCAGAAGCATCCAGAGCCTCCTGAAAGGAAGGTTTTAATAAACCCCTGTCCATTAGTTTCCTGCGCCTATCTGTCATGACCCTCCCACTGAAAGAATGACAAATAGAGCAGTCTTCTTGCAGATGGAGAGGGCCAAGACAGTAGACACAGGAACTATGATTGTCAGTTACTGACATTTTTTGCCCACATTGGCAACGCTTGAACCCTGATTTGGCCTTTTCAGACATGTCACTCTAAGTAGAAAAATAGTCAAATCCAGTAAAAAGTCAAGTCCAGTAAAATTGTCAAATCCAGTAGTGAAAGTCAATCCGGTTGTCAAATCCAATAAGGGGTGGTAGGCCCCGAAGAGAACTCTAACTAAGTTTTAAAACTTAAAGGTACCGAGATTCCCTTATACCTTACCACACTCACACAAAATATCACTAAACAGCTTATAACACTAAAGTACCAAGAAAAAATACAAGAATAAAATTCTAAATCTTATCTCAGGTGCTCGAGCTCGACCCAGTGATGCAAACGCTGCAGCGGCAAACTAGATCTGAGGTAAAGGCAGAGGGGGATTGTGGGTATTAGGTGATCTCGAGCTTCTTCTCGATGCAGAGCTTGCAAGCGGCCGACACGGAGCCGAGGATCGGCTCCGAACCCATGTGTAAGAACAAAGGCGAGGTTGAACACTCTCACATTAATATTTAATGTTATGCTGTCAATTTTCACATAATCCTTGACTGTGGTCTCAGTTCCGAACCACAGAACCGACTCAGATGTTATTCCAGCTCACACCTTCCAGAACCTCTTGAGCTCAGCTCTCCCCACAATGCTCCTCACCATATTACCTCAGATCTTGTTTCCTGGTTCATAGTGCCAGATGAGTTCTATCCAAATTCTTGAGATTTAGCAGGTAAATCCAAAAGGACAGGCGAAGGCAGGAATGAATCCAACAAATATATTAGCTCAGACAAAGGATTAAGCACTTTCGTAACCAGTACTGCATCAGAATCAATACAGCAAAAACTATAACATCCTTATATACCCCTCCCAATAGGTCACGTGATGCATTCCACATTACTCAAGTACTCATGCTATTATACAGTTAAAATCCAAAACAAAACTCTTAAAAATGAGCCCATAAGGACATTGATTACATAAAAAACTAAACTAACGTGCAAGAGAATTTACTTAAAAATGTGCTGAATAAATATATGGGTTCCGTTCAGAAGCTTGAAAGACTGAAATCTCAAATTTCAGTATTTCGAGCCCAAGTAGCCGAATCCACATAGTAGTGAAAGTTTAGAAGCGCAAAATTCAAAACCTCGTATCCCTGAGGTTTTGAATTTCGCGATTCTAAAGTTCCGCTATGGTTCTGTATTCAGGTAAGTGTGTGTGTGTGTTAAGGGGTTTGGGTAGGGGCTGTGGCGTGTGTCAGTGTGTTTTGTTGCTGTGATGTATGTGTGTGCAAAGAGAAAGTAGCTTGTGTGGTGGTGGTGTTTTGTGTGTGTTTGTATGTAGTGCGACCTCGGAGTGAGAATATTTAAGTGGGGGGTGTGGGGGGGGGTGCTGGGGAGCTTGCCCCCCCCCGCTTTCATGTAGTAGAGTGATTGTGTGTGTTTGTGTGGTGGATGGTGTGTGTGTGTGTATTTGTGTAGTAAAACCGCAAAACTCAAAACTTCCGGTATTCAAGGTTTTGAATTTCGCGTTTTTTAGTTTTCATTGTTTTGTGGATTCCACTTCTTGGGCTCGAGATACTGAAATTCGAGATTTCAGTATTTCAAGCTTCTGAAGTGAATCCAAAAATATATATATATCTGGACCCACATTTACCTCTGCCACTGGACTGAGTATTAGGGGTACTGTTGTTGCCATTTGGTGCCCGAGTTCTTCTTCCAAGGGTTGTGCGATTCATTGTTCTGCCTCTCTATCTGATTCTTTATCCTCTCCGAACACCGAATCTATTCCCCCTGGTTTACATCTAATGGGCTTCCATGAAGTGCATCCTCCATGCTGGCATTCATAACATGCCCTGCTTCTTCACTGACGTTGTCATCTTCTCCTGCATAGCCACTGGCTAATGAAGGCTTAGGGTATGGCCTCCCTTCGTCATACACAACCTGGTCTCTTCCAAATTTGCTTTTCTTTCTATTTTTCATATAAGTGATGTCTTGCTCCAATTTTTTTAAAATATCTTGGTATTCACCAGAGTGCTGAGAAAATTATACATCCTTCTGCAGAATACCATCTAATTTGTCAGCCTCGCTGACTAGAGTTTCACACTCCCATTGACTGTACTTGATAATACATTCAAGCAGCTCACATCCATGCCGATCGAACATGCTGAGCAATTCTGAGTGGAAACCACTCCCCATTTTCACTCCATTAGGAAATTTCCACACCCTGAGTCCTTTATAAAAAACTTTTTGGAACATGCTCCCATTCATTGTGCATATGCACGCAGCAACAGGAGAGTGGGTACCTATAAATGTGGCTTTTGCAACTACTGTACTGACATTTTGGAAGGTGACACTATTTCCATTAATAACACATGGATTAGACCCAGCAGTTTCAGTAAAAGTAACAGCATTGGGGTAGTCTATGCTGCAGTATGTCAAGTATGCAAGGGCCACTATGTGGGGAAGACCAACAGAAAATTCAAGGAGCGTATATACAAGCATAGAGTGGATATAAGGAATCAGGATCATAAAAATGCTTTGGACAAACACATTATAGTTTCCAGAGCATTTTTTTACGCTTCTTTGTATTGGAACAAGTCATACAAGATTTTAGGGGTGGACCATGGGAGGGTAACCTGGAGGAAAGGGAGTTGCGTTGGCAGTTTAAGTTGAATCCTACCCCACCCCCCCAGGCCTGAATGAAGAGGTGTCAGTCTTTAGTGTGTTAAAACTGAAGTCATATGTAGTCTGAATAGTTTATATTACATACCAACACATTTGATGCCATTTTTTTATATTTATGCAATATATTTATGAAACACATTATTAAGTAGATTCTCCTGCACGTTACTTTAGTTTTTTATGTAATCAATGTCCTTATGGGCCTGTTTTTAAGAGTTTTATTTTGGATTTTAACTGTATAATGCATGAGTAATTGAGTAATGTGGAATGCGTCATGTGATCTATTGAGAGGGGTATATAAGGATGTTGTATTTTTTTGTTGCATTGATTCTGATGAAGTACTGGTTACGAAAGCGCTTAATCCTTGTCTGAGCTAATAAATTTGTTGTATTTATTACTGCCTTCACCTGTCCTTTTGGATTTACCTGCTGTTTTGTGGAAGTGGTACTGTTTTATCTGTTTCTTGTGGTTACTGGGCTTCTTGAGATTTACAGTTTTTTCAAACTGTAAGTTAGTTTTTTCTTACTATCAATATCTATCATTTATTCTTTGATTCTGTCTATACTACCCTACTCCTCTAGATATCTTTCTGCATGTACGTGAGTGTGTTTTCCTCTCTTACCATTAGGAAGTCTCAAGTACCATTGTTGGTACTTTTTCCCCTTTTACCTTCGGGTAACCTTTTATACCATTGTTGGTATTTTCCTTCTTTTTCCCTTCTACCTTAAAAAAAAGGGAAAAGAAATCTCTATTTCTTACTTTTAAGTGTGTGTGTGTGTGTGTGTGTGTGTGTGTGTGTGTGTGTGTGTGTGTGTGTGTGTCCGGGTATAAGGTGGCCATTACTTTGAGATATGGCCAACAAACCCTCTAAAGGTACCTCTGGCTTCAAGAGGTGCCGAAAGTGCAATCGAAAGATACTCAACTCAGGTGGACACACTCTTTGTGTGTATTATTTTTTTGTGTTCCATCTGCAGAAAGACTTGTTGATCTGTCATGGTTTCAGTTCCAGAACCTTGATAGAGCACAAGAATAAGTTGATTTTGAAAGGCATTCTTAAATCTGTATTTGAATAGGCAATATCTGATCCAAAAACAGAAGTCTACTCCTCCTCATCTTCAACTTCTTCTTCCAAACTAAAAAAGTGGAGTCATTTGGTTCAGACGACTCCTTCGGAACAGTCTTTGAAATTGGCCAAATCTCCCACAGTGTTAACACCTTCCTCGACACCGATGGGCCAAGTTTCTCATCCCTTGGTGCCGTGCCGTCAGCACTGACCTCTTCAGTTCCAGTACCAGTGTAGACAGCTCTTCCTTAGGTACCAACAGACCTCTTGGTGCCAAAGGACCCTCAGTTAATAGTTTCACCCCATACAACCTACTCCCCATCCATAGATCCATTTGCAGACCATCCTCCCAGTTCTTTTTTGGAGAGATAGCCACCCAGGTCCCTGTTAGCCTCCTCTATTCAGTCCACCAAGAGTCTACCAGAGTCAGATATCATGAGACTGGTGGACAAGCTCCTGATGGCGACGACATTACCTCCATCCATGGTTCATAACCTTGTCAACTCTGGAACCTTGCCTTATTCTACCTTGATCCATATTCCTCCTTTAACTCTAGCTGAAATTTTGGTGCCCCTGGTGCTGACCTTCCCAGCTTCAACTGTTTGGGTGCCAGCCAGAGCTCTTTCTCTGACACCGATACTTACCCTGAGTTCTATGAGCTCCTCGGAACTTGAGACCTCCTAGGGTCAGGGCTTTGTTGTAGATAACAGGGGACAGGATTCAACTTCAATACTTTTGAAGCTTTCCATGCCTCTCAGTGCATCAGCAAATGTAAGCTCGGCTCTGGAATCTACGTCAGAGACAGCCTTCTCGGTGCAGGATGGGACCACAGTTCTGAAGGAGTATATTTCAGTTCTGGGCTCCCGTTCCTCTATGGGGGGACTTGCCTTCCAGGCTATTGAGGGAGCCTTGTCCATTGCATGCAAATAATCTATGTCTACCCTGTCAGACCAAACATCTTGTCCATCCCCTAAACTGCAGCGTCTGCCAGTCTCTGCCTGGGGAAAGAGGGCACAAACTTCTCAGGACCAGACCTCTCAGGTTATCGTCTTCGGAAACCTCTCTGGACCATCCCACTGAAGAGGTACCTTTGAAGAAAAAGTGCAAGAGGAAGCACTTGGACTCCCCTGATGAGTCCTTCACAGAAGATACTGATTTCGATGAAGGGGAAGGTTCCCTTAAGTTACCACCAGATGATGTTTCCTTTGAGGACATCCTAGAAATCCTTAAACAGAGGGATGACTGGACTACCTTTCAAACTTCCTCAGAGAAATCAGTATACCTACAGGCTTTTTGTGCCCAGCCCCCTACTTATTGGTTTTCTCTGCCCACTGACAGTCTTATTAAGCTGATTGCTCAGCAGGCTTGGAAGATACCTGGCACTATCTAGCTGATCCCCAAGAGGCCTGATCACGTTTTCTTTGCTCTTGAAGATGAGCAAAATTGAGACAAAGGTATTCCTGTTGACCCCATGGTGGTTGCGGCAGCCACTAAAAAGGAGCTTGCAGATGAAAGGCCTACTATCCATCCTCATAGCAAGTAGCCTAGGACGATGGATAGATTTGGGAGGCATGTATACGCTTCATCGACCTTCGCTATCAGATCCTTGGAGCTATATGGCACATTTCATCAGGCTTCAAAGAGATCTAATTACAGAGCTTTCAGATACAGTTTCAGGAGCAGTAGCTGAGGGAATTAGAGATAAAGTTCCTTCTCAGCTCTCCACTCTAGAATCAATCTCCAATTCATCCATGAGGCTGATTGCTCATGCTGTCGAAGGGACGACAACAGCAGCGGGTTTAGGCGTAGCCATTAGGAGACATGCTTAGATGTGCTTATGCGGGTTCACTGAGCCATCTAACTCTTCTTTCGTCAATGCTCCATTTGACAGATTATCCTTGTTTGGCCCCAAAGTTAAAGAGACTCTAGCTAGATGTAAGAAAGATGGAAAGACCCTATCTGCAGTGGGTGTGCGCTTTTCCACTCCTCAGCAGCCTTATTCCAGGAACCAGAGAAGTGGGGGCTATGGTTCAAAAAGACCCAAGGACCTTTCCAGGACTCACGTGGTGCTGACTTCCCCCAGGGCAGAGGGGGAATTAGTAATAGACAACGCCGTTCAAGAGGCAGAAATAGCCTGCAGAATCAGAGACTCTTTCTCTGGTAACTCCTATAAGCGGTCATGAAAGAAGGCCCGATTGCCTTCCTCTTGAGGCAGTTGGGGGATGATTATCCTTCCACCAATTTGCCTGCCTAAAAATAAGGACGGACAAATGGGTGCAGAGGATCATTACAGAGATTACAACATCCCTCTTTCAGAAGATCGACAAAAACCTAGAAAAATCCCAGAAATTCCAGCCAGTCACAGGGAGGTAGCAGTCTTAGAAATTCAAAAACTGCTCGAAAAAAGAGTCATCGAGGCAGTCCCACCAAACCAGTTAGGATCCAGAATTTACTCAAGATTCTTTGTAGTGCCAAAGAAAACAGGGAACTGGAGACCAATTTCTGGATCTCAGTCATTTGAACAAATCAGTTCAATAAACCAAATTTCGAATGGTCTCACTTCAGTCTATTCTTCTGTTTTTGGAAAAAGATGATTAGATGTGCTCAGTAGATCTTCAGGATGCATATTACCACATAAAAATGGACAAGTGGTCTAGAAGATTTTTGCGCTTCTGATTGGGAGCCAGTCACTATCAGTTTAGGGCACTGCTCTTTGGTCTCACCACAGCCCCCAGGGTGTGCACCAAGTGCATGGCAGTGGTAGCAGCCTATCTCAGACTGCTAGGATTCAGAGTGTTTCCATATCTAGATGGCTGGCTCCTTACCGGTCCCACCAGGTGTCAATTACTAAAGGCATGAGATTACACTCTTCATTTTTCTCCAGCTTAGGAATCACTATAAACTGTGAAAAATCCCATTTAGAGCCATCACAACACCTGGAATTCATTGGAGCTATGCTTGACAGAGCCACTGGCCTTGCATCACTTCCCCTAGAAAGACTCCAAGGGATCAGTTCACAAGTGTGCCAGATTAAACTAAGCAATGAAAGTAGCAGCAAAATTCATTCTACAGGCTCTTGGGTCAATGGTGTCCCTGACCAGATATCACATGCAAATGTTTCAATGTCTCCTGGCCTCCCAGTTATTGAGTCAGCCAATGTCCCATCTCATTCTGATCACCAAACGTTGCAAGGAAGACCTAAGTTGGTGGCTTCACTCCAAGAGGTCTGTCCATTTGTCCCTCCTCAACCCTTAAGCCATGGTGACCATGGACGCATCCCATTTGGAGGGGGCATTATCTGGAAAGGACAGCCCAAGGCTTGGCCCCAGCTGGAGGCCAGCTTGCATATCAGTGTCCTAAAGATGAGGGTGGTGCTTCTATTATTGCATGTGTTTCAGGATTCCCTTCCCTTGAGAACGATTGCAGTACAAACAGACGATATGTCGGTAGTCTGGTACATCAACAAGCAAGGGGGAACTAGGTCCTACCCCCTTTGTCGAGAAGTGCTCAGAGTTTGGCAATGGGTGATTTCCTCTGATTGCTTTCTGATAGCAGTAAACATTCTGGGCAGCTCCAATGTGATCGCAGATAAATTGAGCAGAGCCATCCTCATACCTCATGAGTGGTCTCTCAATCCAGTGGTGACGGACAAGATATTCCATCACTGGGACTAACCCTGCTGTGATCTGTTTGCGTCCCCTCTGAACAACAAGTGCAGCAGTTATTTTGCCCAAATCCCCCCTGGGGGAGTCACCCTGAGATGCTCTCCTTCACGATTAGCCCCCCCAGTTTACTCTATACCTTTCCACGGATATGTCAGTTTCTAAAGAAAGTCAGCAGGTCGAAGAACAGAATAAGTCTCATTGCCCCTTTCTGGCCTCGACAGGTCTGGTTCCCCTTCCTATGGCCTCATCTGCTTCAGAAATCCTGGATAATGGACGGAGCTCCACACCTATTGTTCCACGCAGAGGTAGTGGTTCATCTGAATTTACAGCATCTCAAGCTTACTGCGTGTCTTCTCTGGTTTCCATGATTGCCAGGCATCCTTCCCTCACCTCCCCAGTCAAATGCATCATTCTAACCCACCACAAACCATCAACCAGAAAACTGAACAGTAATAAGTTCGTAAGTTTACTAAGTGGTCACTAGACTGTAATCATGACCCATATTCAGCACCTGTTGACAAAGTTTTAGACTTCTTAGCTTTACTATATGACTCTGGTTCATCAGCCTCTATGATCCAGGTGCATCTGGCTGCGATTTCTAACTTCCATATCGGTTTCACTGGTTCATCACTTATGTCACACAAACTTTGTAAAGCCTTTTTGAAAGGAACCTTAATGCTCAGACCTCCATATATGAGAACATTTGGCCCCATGGGATTTAAATTTCGTAATGCAATCTCTTACTTCTCCACCTTCTGAACATTCAGCAACTTGTGCCTTAAAATTCTTGTCCTGGAAAACCTTATTTTTAATTGCTATCACTTCTGCCAGAAGAATATCAGAAATTCAGCCTTTTCCTGCAAACTCCCCTATTTGATATTTCATAAAGACAAGGTCTCCTTCTGGACAAATCCTACATTTTTACCAAAGGTTGTTTCCAAGTCAAATATCAATTGGGTGTGATAGGGAAGAAATGGCTCCTGTGGGTAGTCAAAGCAGTACAGAGAGAAAGGCATAGCCCAAATGACTGGAGATTAATCATACTACTGCCAGTTTACAAGAACAAAGGGGGCATTCCCAACTGTGGGCAGTAGAAAGGTATCAAATTCCTGTCACATTGCATGAAAGTTCTGGAGAGGGTGACTGATAAATGAATACACAGCATAGTAGAAAGTAAGACGGGAAATGAGCAATTTGGTTTCTGTTCAGGATGCAGCACAACTATTCGAATGTTTGCAGTGTGATGGATACTTGAGAAGAAGCTAGAAATGAGGAAAGAGTCCATGTGGGCATTCCTAGACTTGGAGAAAACACATGACAAGGTCCCAAGAAGGCTGATTTTGGCAGTCCTGCGGTGGTTCAAAGTTTCAGAAACATTGCTAGAATTAGTGCAAGCTGTTTACAAGTACCCAGTGACTTAAGTATCAGCAGTGTTTGGTCTCACAGAGGGGTTCCCAGTGGGAGTGGGTGTGCATCAGGAGTCAGCTCTGAGCTCACTGCTATTCATACTGGTGACGGACTACTTTAGCAAACAGGTTGCAGGGGACAGATCAACAACCTTGCTATATGCAGATGATGTGGCATTACAGACAGATTCTGAAAAAGAACTTCAGCAGTGGATAGTGGAATGAGATGCAAAACTGAAGGCACATGGGATGAAACCGAGTACAGATAAGACAGCTGTAATGACAGCAACTGGGGGAAATCAGAAGAAGCTGAGAATTGAGATATAAGGAAAAATAGTGGAACAGGTTAGCAGCTTAAGGTATCTGGGAGTGATGGTTGTCGAGAAGTTAAGTCTGAATGAGGCGGAAGAAGCTAGAATCAGAGGGGCTGCAGATAATTGGCACAGAGTGTCAGGTTTAGTTTATGACAAAAGAATGCCAAAGAAGCTGAAAAGTAAGGTATACAAAACATTGGTGCAATCAATACTACTGTATGATACAGAAACCTGGCCAGTAAAGGCAGATCAGTTTAGAAATCTAAAGGGGATGGAGATGAAGTACCCGAGACTGATGGTAGCATTTATACTACAAAACAGATGAAGAAATTAGGATATAAGAGCAGAAGCTGAAGTAGCTCAAACTGCAGAAAAAGTCAGAGAGAACAGATAACGGTGGTTTGGCTACATGTTCAGAAATGCAGAAGACAGGGCATCCAGCAAGGAAGTTGACTGTGTGAGAGAAGAACTGCGACAGTCAGCCAGGTATGAGTGTCAAAGAGGGTAGGAAAATAGCATTCAATACAGAGAGATGGTGACAATTGACTTGACACCCTGACCCCATGCAGAAAATGGGAAAAAGGGGGTTGATGGTGATGATGATGATGCACACAGGATCAAGAAGCAGCTTCTAGAATACCTCTAAAATACAACCCTTTTCAAAAAGCCATAGATGAAGCCAAGGCCCTGGTAGAGTGGGCCTTGACCCTGCCTGGAATAGATTTGTTACACTGAGTATAACAAAAAGTAATAGCTTTAGACAACCATTTGGAAATGGTCTGTTTTGACAAAAAAGATGTCTCTTCTTGCCTTCACAAGAAATAATTAATCTAAAGATCTGCAAGATTTAGTTCTGTGGACATCAAAGGTATGGAGTATCTTTTCTCACACATTTGTAGGATAAATAAAGAAAGAACGGAGATGGATAGTTTGGCTTAGAGTAAACTTGGACACCACTTTAGGCATAAATGGATTAGTTATCAAAGATACCCTGTCCATACCGAAAATGAGAAAATGCTGACTCACCATAAGAGCTTACAACTCAGATACCCTTCATGCAGCAATCAGTAAAACTGTTTTCCATGTTAAGAATCTCATTTCAGCCAGCTAAGCTGGCTCATATGGAGCAAGTGTTAGCTTCTCTAACACAAAATTAAGATCCCAAGGAGGGACTACCGGTTTTCTTAGAGGCTCCCTATGCAAAACCCTTTTCAAGAACACTGTGACATGACACTGCATTGAAAGAGGAGGATCCATGGTCAGATACGCTGAGATGGCTGATAAATGAACCTTGACAGAGGAATAAGAAAGGCCATAGGATAGTACCATACATAAATATTATAAAACCAGAGAACAACTAGCCCTGAATAGGTGTTGGTTATGCACCAACTAAAAAACTTTTACATTTGCTAATATATGATTTTCTAGTAACAGACTTTCTTGGCTCCATTAATATCTACTGCACATCCTCCGTAAACAGGTGCCTATAAGGAATTAGGATCCTGTCTTCCAGGCAGTCAGCTTTAGATTGATGTCAGAGTTTATCAAATAACTCTGCTCTTGTGTGCGTACATATACCCTGTCAGGAAGCTTGCGATAATTGCCCCTGGTCATTTCCAAAGGAAGGGAGAACCATAGTTGCTTGGGCCAGAAAACGGTCACCACAATGATGGGGTTTAACAAATAATGCTTGAAGTTCTGACACTCTCCTCTCTGAGGTGATAGCCACTAGGAAAGCTGTTTTCCAAGACAAAAATTTCAAGTCCATGAAGGCAGCCAGTTCGAAGGGCGGAGCAACTAACACCTGTAAAACTAAGGTAAGATCTCAAGGAGGAGTGGGGTCCTTCACTGGAGGTCGTAAAAGAAAAGTTTCTTTAATGAAGGTTTTGCAAAGTCTGGAAGAAGCCAAAACCCCCATATGTTTGCCTACATGGAAATTAGAAATGGCAGGCAGTTGAACTTTCACCGTAGAAAAGCTGGCACCCTCCTGGAAAAGGTGTGCTAAAAAATCAAGAACCACTGACACTGTAGCCGTAAAGGGGTCTAGATCCCTCTGAGAAGCCCAGATTGAAAAACGCTTGCATTTACTACGGTAAACTCTTCTGGTAGATGACTTATGGGCTGCCACCAGAATAGACTTAATGAAGGAAGAAAGTCTGGGAGTCCTGGCAATCAATAGAACTGGAGCAGCCAAGCCGTGAGCTTTAGACTGGCCAGGTCTGGAAGAGGAATCCCCAAAGGGTGTGAAATAAGAGCCGAGATCGGATCCAAGATCCATGCAGGAGCTACCAGATGAGACCACAGACAGGGAAAACAGATCTGGTGAGGCCAGAATGGGGCAATGAGGATGACTCTACTCCCCAACCGACGAGCCTTCTGTAAAAACTTTGTCATGAGGGGTAATGGGGGATATGCATAAAAAAGACCGGGAGGCCAAGCATGGACCAGAGCATCTCTGGGGGATTCCCCCTGAGGGGGGGTCAGAGCGAAGAACTCACTGCACTTCGCATTGGAAGGAGATGGGAAGAGATCGCAGCAAGGCTGACCCCCACTCAAGAAAGATATGCTCCGCTACACAAGGATTCAGAGACCACTCGTAAGGCATTAGGATAGTTCTGCTCAATTTGTCTGCTAGTATGTTGGACCGACCCGGAATGTACGTTGCTATCAGAAAATGGTTGGTGAAGATCACCCACTCCACACTCTCATAGCCTCTCGGCAAAGTGGGTAGGATCTGATTCCTCCCTGTTTGTTGATGTACCAGACCACTGACATACTGTTTGTCTAAATCGCAATAGTTCCCAGAGGAAGAAAGGCATGAAGGGCCTGCAACACTAATAAGACTGCCCTCATCTCCAGAACATTGATCTGCAGATTGGTCTCATTTAGGGACCACCTGCCTTGGACTCTCTTGCCCGAGCAATGCCCCCCCCCAGTCGGGAGGTGTCTGTGGTCACAGTGGCTTGGGGAGGGGCAACAACAAAGGACCGTCCCTCTACTTTCTCCGGAGAATGGAGCCACCAGAGTAAGGACTTCTTGCATGCCTTGCTTATGTGAATTGGATGAGTCAAAGGCCGATCCAATAAGGACCACTGGACTGCCAACGTCCACTGCAGAACCCTCATGTGAAGATGAGCAAAAGGAAGAAGAGTGATAGTGGCTGCCATGGATCCTAGAGGTCTTAACACCACTGCAGCTGGAGGAAAGGGATACTGAAGAATCGTGAGGACATGAAGATGAAAGCTCTGAACCCGCTCTGGAGTCAGAAAGACTTTGGGTTGCAATGTGTCTATTCTCACCCCTATACAGTCCAGAACCTAAACCGGTTCTAGAGAGGACTTGGTTATATTTACAGTGATGCCCAGCAAGTCTAACAACATCCGGAAATAATCCTTGGCTTGACAGAGTACATGCCTGGTGGTTGCGGCAAGGAGCCAGTCGTCCAGGTACGGATAGACTTGTATGCCCTGAAGCCTCAGGTGAGCCGCTACTGCTGCCATGACCTTGATGAACACCCTGGGGGCTGTGGTGAGACCGAAGGGTAGGGCCCGGAATTGGTAGTGATTGGCTCCTAGCTGAAAGAGGAGAAACCTCCTGGAGCATCTATGCATCTTTAGATGGTAGTACGTATCCTGGAGGTCTATAGAGCACATCCAGTCATTTTCTTGCAGGTAAGGCAGGATGGATTGTAAAGTGACCATCCAGAATTTTTCTTTGGCAACTGAGGTTCAGAGTGAAAAGGCCGAGAATTGGCCTGGAGTCTCTCGTCTTTTTTGGCACCAAAAAGAACCTGGAATAGATGCCTGATCCTGAGTGATCTGGGGGGACAGGCTGGGTGGCCCGTTTGCTTAGAAGCTTTTCTACTTCGATGGCAGCTGCTTCCCTTTGCGTGGGTGGAACATCCAGAAGGTGCTTTGGGGGAGAGGGACGTGTCACAAAGGGAATTGTGTAACCTCTGGATATTATTTCGATCACCAAACAGTCTGTTGACATGGACTCCCAGGCCGTCAAGTGCATAGAGAAATGGCCCCCGACTGCCTCCAGAACAGAGCAGTCGGGCACCCCCTTAGGGCTGCTGCGCGGATCTGTCCGAGAATGGTTCTCGAGACCAGAAGTTCTTCGGACCCCCTCCTGCCTCTGGTCCGGCATCTGTCTTGTCCCCCTCTGCCTCTAGGGGAAAAGGAGTCCTGAGTGTACCGAGAATACTGAGACTTTTGGAACCACATCTTCTTTTGCCACCACTGATTCCTGGAGAAGGATCTTTGGGGGTTAGAGAAGAGGATTCCGACGGCAGACAGTGTCTTCTCATCCTTCTCACTCTGGACTAGTGTGTCACGGACTGTCTTCCCAAACAAGGAAGAACCATCATAGGGAGCATTCACAAAAGACGCCTTGAAGGGTTCTGCGAGATTACATAGCCTGAGCCAGGCATGTCGCCTCATAGCAACGTCAGACCAAGCCGCCAGTGCTGCTCCTTCGGTGCCATGAGAAAGGAGTCTCATGGATGTGTTGGTAACCACTTTCAGAGTGGCCATTTGTATAGAGAATGTGCATTTATCTTCTGGCAACATGGACTCCAGGGGAGACACAGTGAACTCTTTGATCAGGTCATGCTGCAGTCTGGTAACATGGGCCATATACTTCAGCGCCATTATACAAAAGGCAGCTGAAGCATAAGTCTGCTTTCCCAACCGGTCCATCGTCCTGGACTCTCGGTCCAGGGGATGGACCGTGAAACTCTCCTGAGCCAGTTCATTTATCGTGGCAGCTGCTACCACCATGGCATCCACTGAGGACCCTTTATTCCAGCTTGGTCTATCCACCGGGGGGGCTCAAGATTTTATCTGGATGTTTTGGGATTGGCTCCATGGTGTCCAGTTCTTTCCATGCCCTGGTAGTAATGAGGTTCACCAGGGGGTCTGCCAGGGGGGGGGGACACCCAAGAAGTAGATGCACCCATGTCGAATGCCTCTAGAAACACCGACTCATCCGAGGAAGGCTTGGGGGCAGAGCAACACCCTCGCTGGTGCAGGATCTCCATAATGTCTCCAAATGAGAAATTCTCAGGGAGGGGGGTGATCTTGGGGAGCCTTCCCCTGTCTCCAAGTCGGTATCTTCCGTTAGGGATTCAGAGGAGTCTAAGTGCCTCCTCTTGCACTTACGTTTGTGAGGAATCTCTTCGGTAAGATTCTCCAGAGAGGACTCATAAACCGCTTGGGGTTCCTCATGGGGAACAGTGTGGGGCATGTCGATCATGGGCTGTCCTTGTATGGGCAGACTGGTAGAAGACACACCCAGAATAGAGGGGGTCAGGGCGGACTCCGAGCAGATAGTCAGAGGTCTCAATCCATTAGTGAGAACCCTTTCCACCACATCGAATGCCGAGGGGGAGCGAGCCTACCAAGCAACTGACAGAGAGGACATCCTCCCTGGATCCGACACGGGGATTGGAGCCGAGCCCGAAGGCACCGAGGCTGCGAGGGTGGGTCTTGGCCTGATAAAGTCGGAGCCGAAGGGGAAAAACCCAATCCCTCAGATCCAACGCCCAGGCTATGACTCCGAGAGCTTGGATCCGACCCAGTCGGATCTGACGCTCTCAAGGTAACTGCCGGCGTCAAGGTAGGTGGTAATATTGGTGCCGACCCCCTGACTCCAGGACCGTTTGGATCCAGGAACTCCGAAACCAGAGGACAGATCGGAGAAGGAGCAATTGGTGCAAATAGTGGCATTGAGCTAACCCCTCCAGAGGGAGAGGGAGCCAACAAGACCACCATCTGAAGCTGACTGCGAACAAACCTTTGCATCAATCTGCCCATGTTGGCTTTGGAAAGGCTTCTAGTTGATCTTGAAGAGGCTACTGACACTGGCCTAGAAGGACGGTGACTGGAGGCCCTAGACGAAGGCCGAACCTCCTCCAACTCCGGGGAAAACCTTGGAGATCGGAGCCCAGGGGAAGTCAGCCTGGAAAGTGCAGGAAGCTTGGGAGGAGGACCTGTCAGATCTGTATGCTCCAGGGATCTCTTCCTCTCTTTGTCTTTCTCATGGTGACTCTCTCTTTCTCTTTTTCTTCTCCCTTTCCCTGGGACAGTGGTCGGGAGGGTGAGTCCCAGCCTGGGAGGGAGGAGAGGACACAACAGAAGTGGAGGGAGCAGTCACCGCCGCTACAGAAGAAAAGGAGGCAGTCGTCTCCGTGGAGGGGAGAAGCCCCTTCCAGATTAGTTTGGCCTTATGGTCCTTTAAGGCCCTGGGGTTAAACTCTGCACATATGGAGCACTCAATGGACAAATGAGCGGCCCCAAAACAAACAACGCACAGTGTGGCCATCCACAGGGGATAACTTATGGCCACACTCTGTGCATTTTCTAAAGACCAACTTTTGTTGATCTGCCATAACAGTGTCTGGCTACCCAACCCCAACACTCAAACACAAGGCAGGAAAGAGGAGGAGAAGGCCTACGCTACCCTACAAAAAAAATACTTTTTTTTTTCTAAACTAACACTAAACCTCAACGGGGAACACAAGGGGAGGAATAAAATGATCTAAGAATTAGGAAATACACACACTTACACTCATAAAACCCCGAAACAACAATCTTACCACCTGGAGCTCACCGATCACAATGCAGGCGAAGCCGCGGCAAACGAGATCTGAGGGAAGGAAGGAGATGCAGTGGTATTATGGGTAAGGGGAGGAGCATGGAACTCAGATCTAATGCTGGTGAAACTGCCGTCCAGATCTGAAGCCCACAGGTCGATGACAAAATTAAGTTAACTACTTCAGATCCTGAGGTATTCCCTCACAGTGTTTGACGTCTGAGAGGAAAATCCTTGAAACAGATCATGAGAGAGAGCTATTTTTTTTTCCTGTGGAAGAAAATCTCTTTGTACTGAGGTGTCTAGTAGGCATCCCAGGAACACAATCCCTTGTAATGAAATCAGAAAAGGCTTTTAATGTTCTCTTGGAATCCCAACTTGTACAAGAGATCTCTCACCCAATGAGAGATTCCTTAGACTTTGAAAAATAGTCTGCAGTAATAAGCAAGTTGTCTAAATATGGAAAAATGTGGATACCCTGTAGTGTGCAATGAACTATAACTATAACTAAAACATTTGTGAACACTCTTGGAATAGTGGATAGTCCAAAGGGTAAGGTAGAGAATTGAAAATGAGATTAAGACACACAAAACCTTAAGAAACACCTGAAGTTAGGATGAATAGGTATGTGATGATAAGCATCTTTTAAATGAAGTGTTGCCAAAAATTTAAATGGGAAAGAAGAGATAAATTGTGAAGTGACATCATTTTGAACTTGGGCAGTATTACAAACGGGTTTAGGAAAGAAAGATCCAGAACTGGTCTCCAAACATTTTCTTTCTTTGGCACCAGAAATATCCTTGAATAAAAAAACTTTTCCCAACTGGAAAACAGGAACAGGCTCTATTACTCTCTGAGAGAATATGTGTTGTAGAATAGGGAAAAAGAGAAGTTTGGTTTGGTGGATGAGGAATAGCTCCCTGAAAAGGAGGAGTTTCACTGCCATCTGTAACCTTGTTGAGTGCTCTTCAGACTCCAGTTGTCTGAAACTATCTTGTGCCAAAGAGAAAAATGGACAGTCAGACTTTCTGGAAGGGATACGGGACTGTAGGATGAAAGAGGGAGAAAGGTCTCTCTACATCCGAGTGACGCCTCCAGGTGCATTTGCAGTTAACTCCTATTGATACCTCCAGGTATCAAATATTGCTTGCTCATATTTGCATCTATAATTCCAAAACCGTGCTATGTACAAGGTTTTAAAAGATTTCATCTTAAAGCTTACACAATGGCAAACTCAACTGCATTAATATTTGACCTCTGTCTAGTGCAGGTAAATTGATATCAAGTGTTGTTTTTATGATATTAATTTATATAAACATAATTTGCACATTTTTCAAAACAGCTCAACAACCAAGTAACAAAGACAGAACTCCTTAGCCTCATATGAAAGCTTTCAGCTAGATGAATAAAATGCTGCTGACAGCATGTAGGTGACTTGAGTGGTTGCTAAGGTATTGTAAGTTGTTTACAAAATATTACAAATGTAATAATTACTGTGTTTACTATAAAATTTGGTTTAAGATTAGAACTTAATACTACCACTGCAAAAATAGTTTGTGCTGAAGAGTTTGCCATTTATACTTCTTTCATAACCCCTATGGTTCCAGAAATATGAACATTTGTTTGAAATGTGAGGACATAATTTGAGTCTATCAAAAGGCTTAGGCTCCGCCCATTGGAAGTTAGAGTGCAAACTTCCTGAGCTCCATTGGAGTGAATGAGTTAAATGACTTACTTATTTGACTGTCCTTTTTTTTTGGGGGGGGGGGGGCTCCTTTCTTTTTAGAACCACCTTGCCATTGCTTTTTAAGTGTGTGTTTACCAGCGTTTTGCTGAGGCTGTTTATTTTGTTTCTTGTCAAAACTGGAAGAGAGGTTACAGAATCCATTGGAAAATTTGGAAAAGGACAGATGAAAAATCTGAGAGTTTACTCCTCTTATCACATTTGTTGATAACCTTTGCATCAGAGGGTCCAAAAACTAATTCTCTACACAAAGAATTCAAAATCACGTTTTTAACATCTTCTGGGAGTTTCTGAGAATGTAGCCAGGCAAATATCATCAATACAATATAACACCAATGGCCATAGCCCTGTAAGAAGTATCTATAAAATCATAAACAGTAAGTAGTGACCTGTGAAATGGAAGCAACTAAACCATTCAAAGCAGGTTTCTTTTCACAAGAAATTACTGCAAATAAAACATTCATTATACTTTCACAATTAGTGAGAATAAAGTTTAACATATGAGCCTGACAAGTCAAAATATTGAAAATCAAAGTAGCAGGAGCATACACTGTTTCCCCATACTTATTAATCATTTTACCATCCTTGTCAGAAAGGGAAGGATTTTAATTAATTAAATGTTCAGCAGCAGTAGGATTAAAAAATGCTATAGCTGCTAGGTCAGGTTTGGGATGAGTGTATAAAAACTTGGAAGACTGAGGAATCTTATACAATCTATCTGCTTTTTTTGTGGAAATCAGGCTGACTATCAGGGAAATTGCAAACAGTGACACGGACATCCTCCAATGCTAACAGGACAGGAGGGATAGGGGACGTTTCTGGAAATTCCATTTGTAACAGTTCATAGTATTTTCTGAGGGACTTCCCACTGAAAACACTGGCACATCATGGAAATAGTCTCAGAGAAAGAGAAATCCCTCACAGAGAGAATCACATACCATGCTTTCTTCTGAATCTTAATCAAAATCTAAGTGGGAAACCCTGCATCTGTCCCTTCATTTTCCTGTCCAAATTCAGAATACTGAATATGTTTTGGAAAAGAGGAATCCCCTTTTCTTGTAACAGAAACCACCTTATAATAGGGTTCATTAGCCTGAACAACACCATGATCCAGAATTAGTAACCCACTACTGTCCAGAAGGATTTGAGCAGGGATAGATAAATGTTTAGATTTCTGTTTGTTTTTGACAAGACAATTGGGGCCAACAGGTTTATTAATGGCAGCAATAACTTCCCCAGGGATAGGCACAACATTCTCGCAGAACAGGGAAGTCTTCCCTGCCCTTTCATCCAAGACTAAAAAGAGTGGCTCTCCCTGACCCACTCAGGGGACCACAACAACCACAGAGGACATGGCTGACCTCCTGTTTACAGTGGCTGTAAGTGCTAAACAGAAGGATACAGGGAAAAGATGAGTGGTCTGAGGAACCAGCTTTAGCTACAGCAGTGTCACTCACCTGTGGCTGAAGCAAACTGCTAGCCTGCTGTAGTGGCAATGGTTGCTTTCTTAACTTTTTCTTTTTGTGACTGGAAGAAGGACTGACCAGGGGACCAGTAATTTATTCCATCATCAACCCAAAAATCTTGTCTCTTTCTCAGGGAAACTAAGCAGCACAGGTCAGTAAAACTAGAGAATTCCAAAGAGTCACCTTTTCCCCAGTAAAAACACAGTAAAAAGCAATTTAATACATTTTGGCAACAAAAGTAAAATAAACACAATTTCTGCACAGAAAACAAAGTCTTAGTTTTTAACAACTTTTAAACTGACAGAAAGAAGGGCACTCCTGTTTAAAAATACAGTTAAACCTCGTGACAGTCTGTTAAAACACAAACTCCAACTTCAAAAATAACTTTCCTAAGCAGAAAAGTAACGATCAATAAGTGGAAGTTTTTTTTTTCCGCAAAGGGAAGTTATCTGCCAGCAATGGAAAAGCACAAGTTGACCGGTGATCCTCAAAAGCCCAAAGAAGAGTGCGCTCTTTGGCATCAGGAAAGCTCTAAATGGCTTGGCACCCAAATCATTTTTGACAGCACAGCTCAGGCTATCTAATGATTTGTGTGCTTGGAATGTGCTCTTTAAGCTGTCATACCCTTGGCAAGATATAACGCATATAGCTTAGGCTATTGTATCAGTGATCAATATGATAAGCATTAATAGTGACATATTTGGGACATTAAATTTTGAGAATAGTTAAAATGTTATTTAATTGAAAAAATAGCCAGGCCTTTCTATAATCCTTATAGCCATAACCTAAACCACAAGAGCAATGGTAAATATGATAAGAGTGATACTGATATCCCAGACTTGATTATGATTGACTTACGGACCATCAGTGAACATAATCTAATGAAAAACATTCCAATGACTGGGAGGGGAGGAATTAAGAGAGCAAGAATCGCCCCCTGCATGTTCCATGTTAAAGTCCATTCCCAAAGCTGACTATATCAGCTTTTGCTAGATTGTGATTGCTGTTGAGTCGATCAGTTTTATCAAAAAATAATATACACACACACATATTTTATATATATATATATATATATATATATATATATATATATATAATATGTATACAAACATATAGAACACTAGTTTCACTGAAGTCAAAATTGCTGAAAAGAAGACATTACATATTGAACTGTGCATTCATCGAAAAGGCAGAGTTATAACTAAAAAAATTGCCCCTTACATTCCCTCCTCTTACTTATGTATACTAACTCCACTATTGCCCTAGAATGGAATATAATGAAAAGATCTCCTATATGAGATAATGGTACTTATGTATTATCGCAGCCAGATTTCTAACCTGTTATAATTTGTAATGTTTTCACGAAACAATGTATGTTAAGCTAAAAAGGGGTGTGTAGCCTCTTAAATAGCATTCTGTCACATTAGTTATGAGATAGGAAGAGGAATAATGGCAAAATTCCTCTTCCTGGGTAGTGTCCTTTCCTGATGTAACATAATGAAAATTAAAAAAAACATAACTGCTGCTTCGGAATCGTCATTAATGTTACAACTGATGAAACTCACACTTCAACCAAATGAGATACACAAACAAGGTATATTTTCAGCAGGTTTTTATTTCATGTAATGTAATTTCATATTAAGAAAGGATTCTAGCAGAAATGAGTGAAGGTAACAGTATAGAGTAAATGCTTGGCTTTTTCTTGGTGTGTGTTTGAAAGGTGATAGATACCACTGTCATAAGCAGCTTCATAGTTGTTATCTTCAGTTGTGTGGTACATGTTATGAAAATTACATGTAGTCACAAGTGTTATATTCTCCTGACAAAAAACTTTGACTACATATATTGGCACGAGTAGGGTTTGGAAATGAGCCACTTGTCCTGTTCGTAATCTGGTTGCGATAATACGCAAGTACCGAGATGACTAATGGTGCTGTACCTTACAATACAACCTTTACATTCAAACCTTTCTCTCATCTAACATATACATTTCCCAAAAATAATAAAACACTCAAAGTAAACCAATGCAAAGTGAATCCCAACAACACACACAGAGTATGTGAAAACAGTCATTACTGTTTCATGAAAAGCAGCTCTTGATAACAAAACAGTCCAAATCCATTACAGAATAAAATGAACATTCAATAAAATTCACAGGTACCCCCCCCACACACACACACACACACACACACACACACACGCACACATCCATCCACAACCCATTTTTGAACATGGGTTTGGGGTGTCACTTCAACAGTGGCAATCAACTAGAGGCAATGTTTACAATTCCGGGTGGCTATTAGCTGTGTGTGTGTGTGTGTGTGTGTGTGTGTGTGTGTGTGTGAGTGTGCAGATGTTTCAAAATTTTGAACTTCAAATGGCCGAGACCATAAGATCAAAGTTTTGAAACTTTGAAAATGTAATAAAATAAAATTTAAAAAAAAAATTATTTTGCGGGTGGCAAGACCCCCTGTTTCCCTCACACCCCCTGCTAAATAATATGCCAATTCCGAGATCACCCTACAGTGAGGAAAATGGTTAATTTCCCTTTCTGAGCTGTACAGCGATCTTCACTCAAAACGTTCAAAGTTTCAAACCGTTGATCTTATGGTCTTGGCCTTTTGAAGTTCGCACTTTTGAAACTTTCAGCTTCTCTTCTGAAGAGGATCCATATATATGTATATCTGTATAAGGTTTCCCTATGTTTGACCAAAAGTATATTTGTTTAACAAACACAGCAGTGTGATTTAATGTTGATGGTATGGCTGGCAGAACGATGGCTATGTTGGTAGTATGGGATGTCGCTACAGGTAAGTGGAGTTGGGGAGGTGAAAGTGCTAGCGTGTGTGCATGTCTGTTAGGGTTATGGTCAGAGATGAATTAAGGATGGGTGCTGTGTGTTTGTGTGTGAATTTGTGTATTTTAGGGTAAGGGTTAGGTTAAGGGATAGATGTAGTGCTGTTTGTGAATGTTTGTGTGTCTGAGTCTGTCTTCTGTAGTGGCAGTGTTACTGAAGGGTTTTAATGATGTTAAGGTGTAGAGTTAGGGTTGGGGAAGGGGCAGCATTAGGGATAGGGTTAGCACCCATTACTAAGGTGGTGGAGGGGGGCATAGCCCTGACACCTAAACTGAAATAAAACTTCCCTTTGATAGTCTTTTATCCTATCAATAATAAACACAGGTGGCTACAGACAGCAGAAAAAACATTTGCTTTTTGCTGTTGTTTACTCTCCCCTACTGTTTTAGGCATCTTATTATTTAAAAATCACAAACAATGGTTGCTTTCCATCCCTAAAAAGAAAACTGTCTCTCAAGTAATAAAATTACGTCCCAAGAAGCAGCCAAGACTATTCAGTCTCCCTTAGCTATCCACCCTTTAAAACAGTTGTTGGCGAACGTGCATTCTCTAGATTTGGTCCAGCATTGTGAAACAAGCACCTTCTGAAATAAAGTGTTGAGACATACTCCAAGGATTCAAGACAGCACCTGCTGTGCACCTTTGACAAGTAACCTGTACCTGCTTTAATGACAATGATTAGAGTATCCCCAGTGATTGAAAGCTGTTTATTTAAAGAAAAAAAGAAGTTATGTACTCACCATAATGTTTCATCTGAGTAGTTGTACTTCGTCTTCAACTTGTGGGAATAAGGATCCATATCGGATCCAAGCCAGCAAAGATTACTAGCATCAGCTCCAAGCTCCAGACTCCTCCCCTTACGCATAATACACCTCCCTTGCCTTCCATCCCCGCACTGAGTTTGCTGAACTTACATCTATAACCCGACCTGATAACACACTTGTGACCTATACTTACAGGGTCTATATTAGATCAGCCAACGCTTAAAAAAGCGAACGCTGATTGATCGAAGTTATGTAAGTGGAAGCTTAAAATATCAAAGCAACAGAAACCCGAATTTTTTCCTTGGGAAAGAATTTGGTTGTCCGTTTCTGTTGCTTCGGTATTTTCAGTGCTGTGGTGGAAATTTATGGGTCGGGTTCAGGTAAGTGTGCGATTGTGTGGATGTGAGTGTTAGGGCAGGTTAGGTGAGTTAGGGTTAGGGCACGGGTTAGGTATGTGTGCGATTGTGTGGACGTGAGGGTTAGGGCGGGTTAGGTGAGTTAGGGTTAGGGAGCGTGTGAGGTGAGTATGTAATAGTGACGGACCTTAGGGTTAGGGTTTGGGTTAAGGTAAATGGATAGTTAGTGGTGTGTGTATAGTTTAGTGTAGGGTTAGGTGTCAGATTTTAGGTGTATGTGTGTGGATTGCTGTTTGTTTGGTGTGCTTGTGTTGTGTGTATGTGTTTTGGAACAGCAATTTTTTTCCCTAGGAAAAAAATCACTGTTCTGACAGTTCAAGATTGTAAGCCTTCGCTTACATAAGTTCGATCAATCAGAGTTCACTTTTTTAAGCATTTGCTGATCTAATATAAACCCTACTTACAGCCCGTAGGCTGAACATGCGCCAAAGGTCCAGGGGAAGGAGGGATAGTTGAAGACGAATGAAGTACAACTACTCAGATGGAACATTATGGTGAGTACATAACTTCTTTAGCTGAAGTAGTTTACTTCATTTGATCTTCAACCTGTGAGACAGAGTCCCCAGCTACTAAACTCCTGAGTGGCCCTCATGGAAGGATATTCCTGAGCATCGCGGAGCCAAAAGATGCTCTCCTTCTAGATGTCAAATCCAATTTATTATGGGAGATAAACGTATGAGATGAGGACCAAGAAGCTGCTGAGCAAATGTCATCTAAAGACACCCTAGACCAGAAAGCTGCAGGTGTAGCCATGGACCTGGTGGAATGAGCTTTAACCTGACCTGGAGGAGACATGCCTTTGTCCTTGTAGACCTGCAGGATGCATGAAGAAATCCATCTAGCTAACGTGACCTTGGAAATAGGTTTGCCCAAAAATAGGTCTATAGAATGAAACAAATGATCAGATTTAAGAAAATTTTTTGTCCTGTGTAAATATAATCATAACTGTCTGTGAACATCCAACATGTGTAGTTTGTATTCCATTTTGTTGGTAAAACTGGGAAAGAACACAGGCAAATTTATAGTCTGATTGATATTGACTGGTGATGCCACCTTAGGAAGAAAGGATGGATTGGTGCGAAGGGAAACTCTATCTTTATGAAAAATCATGTACGGGAATTTTATGGACAAAGCCTACAGTTCCGAGACCCTCCTAGCAGAGGTAATAGTGACCAGAAAAGCTGTTTTCCATGATAGAAATTTTAGATCAACAGTAGTAGCAGCAGGCTTGAAAGGCGGAGCTACCAGAACTTGAAGAACCATAGTAAGGTCCCGGGGGGGGGGGGGGCAGGTTCTTTGACGGGGGGCATAGCAAAAATGTGCCTTTAATAAAGGCTTTACGCAGTCTTGAAGATGCCAAGGATGCAGAATTCTCGCCCACATGAAAATGAGAAATGGCAGCCAATTGTAGAAGAACTAGCTCTGTGCTGGAAAATATCAGCTAGGAAATCAAGAATAGTGGAAATAGGAGCCGTGAAATTATTTAAACTCCTCTGAGAGGCCCAAAAAGAAAAATGTTTCCACTTGCTGCGATAAACCTTTCTGGATGAAGACTTATGAGCAGCTACCAAAATAGACTTAACTGAGAAGGAAAGTCTGGAAGTCCTAGCAATTACAGGAACCGGAGCAGCCAAGCCATGAGCTTCAGGCTGTCCAGATTCGGATGAGGCACCCCCGATGTGAAATCAGATCCTGAAAGGGATCTAGGATCCAAGGTGGAGCCAGAAGGTGAGACCAAAGGAAGGGAATCCATATCTGGCAAGGCCAGAATGGGGCAATGAGGATCACCTTGCTCCCCAGTCGACAAGCTTTCTGCAGAAACCTCAGGATGAGAGGGACAGGAGGGTAAGCATACAGAAGACCGGGAGGCCAAGCATGGACTAGAGCATCTCTGGGGGACTGCCCCCGGCGGGGGGTTCAGAGTGAAAAACCTGCTGCACTTTGCATTGGAAGGAGATGCGAAGAGATTGCAGCAAGGTTGACCCCACTCGCTGAAGATCTGTTCCGCTACTGACGAATTCAGAGACCACTCATAAGGCATCAGAATGGTTCGACTTAGCCTGTCCGCTAGAATGTTGGACCATCCCAGAATGTGCATTGTGATAAGAAAGCAACCAGTGGAGATCGCCCATTCCCACACTCTCATGGCCTCGTGACAAAGGGGCTAAGATCTGGTCCCTCCCTGTTTGTTGATGTACAAGACTACCGACATGTCTGATTGAATAGCAGTCATCCCCAATGGAAGAAAGGCATGAAGGGCCTGCAGCACTAGAAGGACCGACCTCATCTCTAAGACATTGATATGCAAACTGGTCTCCATGGGGGACCACAGGCCTTGGACTGTCCTGCCCAAACAATGCCCCCCACCCGAGTTGGGAGGCATCTTTGATCACTGTGGCTTGGGCCAGGGCTGGAACGAAGGGTTGTCCCTCCAAAATGTCTGGAGAGCTCATCCACCATATGAGGGATGGCCGACACACTTGACTTAGGTGAATGGGATAGGTTAGTGGTAAATCCAACAGGGACCACTGAACCGCCAAAGTTCACTGAAGAATCCGCATGTGTAGTTGGGCACATGGAAGGAGAGTTATGTTTGCCGCCATCGAACTTAGGGCCCTCAATGCAGATTCTGCTGTCGGGAGATGAGACTGGTAAATTAGGGAGACATGTGTCCTGAGGTTTTGAACTCTATCAGAGGTCAGGAACACTTTGCCCTGGAGTGTGTCTATCTTGGCACCAATGTAGTCTATCACCTGTACAGGCTCTAGTAGAGATTTGGATGTGTTGATTGTGATACCCAAACTCAGGGCAAGTGTCAGAAAATAGTCCATGGTTTGGGAAAGTAGACACCTGGTGGGAGCAGTGAAAAGCTAATTGTCCGGGTATGGATAGACCTGAATCCCCTGAAGCCTCAGGTGAGCCACTACCACTGCCATCACTTTGGTAAACACCCTGGGGGATGTGGTGAGACCAATGGGTAGGGCTCGAAATTGGTAATAACTGGCCCCTAGCCAGAAGCTGAGGAACCTCCTGGAACTTCTGTGCATCTTCATGTGACAGTAAGCATCCTGGAGATGTAACGAGCACATCCAGTTGCTCTCTTGCAGGTACGGCATGATGGAATGTAGTGTGACCATCCGGAACTTTTCTTTGGCCACTGACAGGTTCACAGTAGAGAGGTCTAGAATGGGCCTTAAGTCCCCTGTTTTCTTTGGCACCACAAAGAACCTGGAGTAGAAGCCTGATCCAGACTGATATGGGGGGACAGTTTCGATGGCTTGTTTTCCTAGCAGCTTCGAAATTTCCTGTGCTGCTGCCTCCCTTTGCATGGGTGGAACATCCGGGAGATGTTTGGGAGGGGTTGGAGAACCCACGAAGGGGATAGAATATCCTCTGGATAAGATTTGCAGCACCCAGCGGTCCATTGTTATGGACTCCCAAGCAGCTGGGTGCAAGGAAAATCATCCCCCGACTGCCTCCAGAGTAGAGCAGTCGGGCAACCCCTCAGGGTTGCTGCCCGGGTCTGTCTGAGAAAGGTTCTTGAGACCCAAATTTTCATGGACCCCCTCGGCCTCTGGGACGATGTCCATTCTGTCCCCCTCTGCCTCTGGGGGAAAAAGAGCCCTGAGTGTCCCGGGAATACTGAGACTTCCGGAACCACATCTTCTTTTGCCCTCTCTGGTTCCGGGAAAAGGACCTTTGAGGATTAGAGAAGCGGATCCTTGATGGCAGGCAGTGTCTTCCCGTCCTTCTCATTCTGGAGTAGCGTCTCCTTGACAGTCTTACTGAACAGAGTCGAGCCATAATAAGGGGCATTGGTAAAGGATGCCTTGAAGGGTTCAGTAAATTGGCATAACCTGTGCCAGGTGTTACACCTCATGGACATGCCGGACCCATCTGCCCTAGCCGCTTCTTCCATTGCATGGGAGAGGAGAGGAGTCGCATGGACATATTCGATACTGGTTTCAAAGTGGCCATTTTCGCGGAGAACAAAGCCTTGTCCTCCTGCGACATGGACTTGGGTGGAGACTCCTCCAGCTCCTTCACGAGGTCACACTGGAGTCTTGTGACATGGGCCAAGTAGAGCAGCACCCTTATTGAAAAGGTAGCTGAAGCATACACCCGCTTCCCTAGCCGATCCATCATTCAAGACTCATAGTCAGGAGGGTGGACCGAGGAACTTTCCTGAGATAGTTCCCTCTTCGTGGCTGTTGCTATCACCATGGCGTCCACAGGGGAGCCCTTGTTCCAGGAAGGCCTGTCTATAGGGGGACTCAAAACCTTATTGGGGCACTTAATCGGCTCCATGCTATCAGGTTCCTTCCACGCCCATGAGGTGATCAAATCCTCTAAAGGATCCGCGGGACACACACATACACACCCAAGACGTAGATGAGCCTGTGCCAAAGGCCTCCAGAAACACAGACTCATCAAAGAAGGGTTGGGGGCAGACCAACCTCCCCGCTGGCACAGGATCTCCATGATTTCTCCAAAGGAGACATCGTTGGGAGGTGACCTTGGGGAGCCTTCCCCCTCATCTAACTCTGTGTCCTCGGTTAGGGACTCAGGGGAGTCCAAGTGCCTCATCTTACACATATGCTTGCGAGGCACATCTCCCACGGGGCTCTCTGGGGAGTGTGTGCAAGCCATTTGTTCCTCTGGGGGAACCGTCTGGGGCCCTTCAGACATGGGCTCTACTAATGGTAAGATGACGGGGATTGTAGACAGAGCCGAGGGGGTCTGGGTGGAGCCTGAGGGGGCAGTCAGGGGACACGATCCGACAGAGAGGACCCATTCTATCACATCGAATGCCAAAGAAGAGCAGACCTCCTGTGAAGTCAATAAGGAGGCCGGTCTCCCCGGGTCCAATGCGAGAATTGGAGCCGAACCGGAAGTGGCCGAAACTCCGAGAGAGGAAACCTGGACTGACAACGCTGGAACCGATGGTAAAAGTTCCACTCCTTTGGATCTGACCCCCAGGCTCTGGCTCCGAGAGCAGCTTGGATCCGAGCTGGTCGGATCCGAGATGCTCCGGGCAGGTGCCAGCATCAAGGATGCGAGGACCATCGGCGCTGATGCCCCGACCAAGGTCAACCTCAGATCCAAGAACTCCGAAGCTGATGGTCAGATCGGGGAAGAGTAATAAACTGAAAAAAGGGAAGCAAGGTGCCCCCTCCTGAGGGAGGGGGGGCTGGCAAGACCCCCATCTGGATTTGCATACGGATAAAGCACCTCATCATCTTATCCAGATCCATGTCCAAGAGAGACCGGGTGGACCGAGACGAGGCCACAGACTCTGACCTGGCTGGTTGGGGAGCTAAGGCCCAGGAGACTGGGCGTGTCTCCTCCAGCTCCGGGAAGAACCTTGGAGATCAGAGCCGAGGGGAGTCACAGATCCGAGTGGATTTACTGGGTGACGTGAGGTCCGGAGACCTCTTCCTCTTCACTTTCGTCCTCGATTCTCTCGCCCGCTCTCTACACTTCCTCTAACACAGGCTTAGAAGCGGGAGTTTGAGTCCCAGCTTGGGAGGGAGGGGAGGCCAGAGGCAAAGAAGCGGGAGAGGCAGCCACAGCAGCCACCGTGATTGAAGCCAAGGACGAGAAGGGAGCATCAGTGGCAGAAAGAAGCCCCTTAAGGGCCAACTTGGCCTTCCTGTCTTTCAAAGCCTGGGGGTTGAACCCCGGACAGATGGCACAGTCAACATTAAGGTGGGCCACACCTAAACACAGTGCACACAGAGTGTGGCCATCTGTTGGGGAGAGCTTATGGCCACCCTCTGTGCAGCGCTTAAAAATAAGCTTTTCAGCCATACTATTGAAAGAAAAGAAAAACTTTCCACTTAAAACTTTAGCACACACCCACTTACCACACACTAAACTGACTAGCAGGGGGGAGAAGCACACAGACAAACTACACTATCTAACAACTACTACAAGCCTACACACGACGCCAAAGCGATGGGAGGGGAGAAAGGGTACCTATGCTATTCTAAAACGGCTAATAAAACAAAAATGATTAAACTTACAATCCAAGGAAAATACCCTGCTAACTGGAGCTCCAGAGACACTATGCTTTCACAAATCCTGGCAAACAAGATCTGGGGATGGAAGGCAAGAGAGGTGTATTATGGGTAAGGGGAGGAGTCTGGAGCTCTGAGCTGATGCTAGTAATCTTTGCCGGCTTGGATCCGATACGGATCTGTATTCCCACAGGTTGAAGATCAAATGAAATAAACTACTTCAGATGCTACTTTTCCCTCCTTCTGCTACTGCTTGTGTCTCATTACTGTATATTTTGTGTATACATCTGTAATATGAATTAGTATATTTATTAAGGTATTCAAGCATCTGTTGTGCAATTTTCAATTTATTTCTTTGTCCTTACTGTTATTATTAATTTGATTACCATCTTCTTTACTGTTAATTCATCCTTAAATAATATTTTTGACATTTATGTTTTAATGACAATTGACTGAATGTGCTGTATTTCAATTTTACTCTTCCATCTATCAAGTCATGGTTGAAAGGGGTCTTTGGACTAGTCCACTTACCCAGTCACCAAAAAGAAATAAACTAAGTGCTATATTACCACAATGTATGTCTTAACTGATCCAGCACCTTTACTTTCTTTTTATTGTCAATATCTGACAGTGACCCCATTTAAGAGGAAAAGTAAAATTTGATGGCAGAAGTTAAGAGGATATTTTCTATAAACGAGATTCATTAGAGTAAACTGAGCAGCTCTCCCAGATTAGTTTTATTCTCCTGAATGAATGGACTCTATGAAAAGCTATCACTGAGTTATAACATGAGGTTCAACTTGATTCTAAGTGGTAAATAGTATAACATAGCCATACATGTGATATGAACCTCTCCTCTAACACTGAACTTATACAAACTTGAACTGTGATCATTCAGCAGGTTCACTTAGGTGTACTGCTAAGCTGACATCTGAAGCTAGCATGACAACAGCAAATCCTAACTTGTCCTTGGCCCCACTAACTGTCAAAATGTTAAGAACTTAAGATGTTCTGCCCCATGTTAAGCTCTTTTTCAGTTAGCTATTAATAACATTAAAATTTGGGAAATTCTTTTAGGTCTAGAATAGCTGAGGCATAAAGAAGGCGTTTCTGAGGGAAGAGGCAAATTAATAAAATTCCCTAGGCTGTCTAATATGGAAAACTGACTATCAGCCTTAAGAAAATTATTACTGATCTGAAAGGGTCTACATTAGAACATTGAAGTTTCAGGTCTTCGAATGTTCTAATATCGACACCTAGTAACCGAAAACCGGTAAGTCCGAAAGTTTAGAACATCAAATTTTTTCCTAAGGAAAAAATTTGCTGTTCCAAAGCACATACACACAACACAAACACACCAAACAAACAGCAATCCACACACATACACCTAAAATCTTACATCTAAACCTACACTAAACTGTACATACACCACTATCTACCCACTTACCTTAACCCAAATCCTAACCCTAAAGTCCGTCACTATCGCACACACACCTTACCCGCGCCCTAACCCTAACTCACCTATCCCACCCTAACCCTCACGTCCAAACATTCTCATACTTACCTGACTCGTGCCCTAACCTTAACTCACCTATCCCACCATAACCCTCACGTCCACACAATCGCACACTTACCTGAACCTGACCATAACTTTCCACCGCAGAGCTGAAAATAGCGAAGCGACAATAACAGACAACCAAATTCTTTCCCTAGGAAAGAATTTGGTTATCTAAAAATTCGCTGTTTTCAGTTTTCGGTTACTAGTTGTCGATATTAGAACATTCGAAGACCTGACACTTCGATGTTCTAATATAGACCCATCTGAAAGAGTGTTCAAGGAGGGTGAGCAAAACCATTGTAAGTTTAGGGGAGGATTTTCTCCAGACAAATTCCAGGAGGCACTAAGAGAGAGAATTTCTGAACTGGCAGGCCAAAACATTTAATGCATATATTACTGACAAATTCCATAAAACACTTTGTTACTCTAAGGTCATCCACCTCAGCTATTTTAAGATACTTAAGTGCTTCTGAATGATAACAAGTGTTGCGGGTGCACAGGAAAAGAAATCTTTACAATGACATGGTTATCAGTTAACAATTTCTTCTGACTTTTTTGGGGATTTTAAGTTAGAATGATCTGAAATGCTTGCAAATGTTCAGCAATTAACATAAAAATATGTTTAGGATGCCTTTTCCCCTCTGGTTTAAATTTTGCACAGGTCATTCAATATAAGTAAGTAACAACCACTGACTCACATTTTGAAGAAATGTTTGTTAATGCTTGAGACAATTTGCTCAAATGTTACCAATCCATTTATTATGTGCACTGTTTCTTGAAGGTAAATCAATTATTTATGTATGTGTTGCAGTATGATGAAGCCTATTAAATGTTCACATATTTAACAATTCAGTTAGCTATATATAAATATCTTTTATTTGTTTACAGGAAAATGAAGTAGATTAATGGCATTATGATGCTGTTTACCAAAGTTACCAAATAATTTGTGCTCAACTGGTGCTATCGCTTGTATCATTTCCCAAGATAGCTCTCTTTTTCCTTCCAAAATCTTTGTTCTATATATGGTTTTGGTGTCTGGGTGTTGGAGTACCCAGTTCTTTGGAATGTTTTGAATAAGGCAACTTTTAAGTTACTGTTATAGCTTTATAAATTTCTTAGATGCCTTGTGAATGTTAGTGCCTTAGGGTTTAACTATCACTACTGCTGTCAACACTTGGCTCATTCATCAGCTTATTTTAAAGCAATAATCCACAACTATGCATGGGTATATCAGGATTTACCCATGACTGGTGTAATAATCCACAACTGTGCATGGGTATATCAGGATTTACACATGACTGGTGTAATAATCCACAATTTTGCATGGGTATCTCAGGATTTACCCATGGTTGGTGTGGTTGATCACAAGGGAAAAGCCTGATATACCCACAAACAGGAGTGTATTATTGCTTTATATATATATACATATATTTATACAATTACATTATTTAAGAAATAAATTTCTTAACTTTCTTAAATAACGTACTTGTGTAAGGGCACTTCAGTCTTCTTACAAGGTCTCTTCCCTAGTCTGATGTAGTTTGCATGTGTACAGGACTTACAGTACATTACCATGCTTGCACAGTACATCAGTGCCATGCAGGAGATGTGAACGGAGAAAACAGAATCTACATAGATGTTTATTTTTTAAAGGTTTAGAAAACAAAACAAAACAGATTTTATGAGGGACAGAGCAAAAATATAAGGAAAATCAGGTAAGTTTCTCTTTGTTTAGTTTTGCAGAACGTACCCAATTTTTCTTATATTTTGCTCTGTCCCTCAGCATATACCAATAGAAAATCTGCCATTCAATGGTACTTCAGCAGATGGACTTTTTTCTACTGATATATATTCAGTTTACAAAAGGCATGATGGTTGGGCTGTCCAATCAGCATGCTCCGTTTTGAATAGTAATGAGACTTTGTTGTATAGTAACTGTAGTTTAATGTGAGCTCCCTTGAAAAATTACTTCCTTTTGGAAGAAAGGACTGGGAACGTGTACAAAATTGTATTCACTTTGCATGTTTAGTGGCAGTCTAAAAATTCACTTGCCTTGGAACATCATGCTGTGAACAAAATCGCGGGTCACCCTTTTCAATTACAGCACTTGTAACTGAGTAGAATATGATCATTTATATTATAACACTGAAGAAATTACATGAAATGAAGTCCTGGTGATAACATTTTTTGGTGGTTTCTGTTAGGATTTAATATTAAGATCTTGATACAAAGATAAATATTTGTCAATATTTACATTCTTTCTTTCTTCCCTCTCTTTTATTCTGTTTATTTTCTCACTTTCCTAGCATATTAATAACATAAGAATCATACAGATGTATAGGGAAATCTCTGGCAACCTATCAGACTTGTAAATAAACTCATTGGGCTGTAGTCCAGTGGAGTAGCCAGACACGTCATATCTTTTAATGCTGATGGAATACACTGGGTAGTGATTTCCTCCATTGGGTACCCAATGAACAAGACATAACTATTACTGTAGTAACTGCTACCTTTCTGTTTATTACAGTAGATCTCTGAGGTGAGTAACTAAGGTGGTTCTGATATATTAGAAGTGTTTTTATCACAGTTTGCTGATTTTGACATTGTCTTTCCAGCATATCATTCAGTAACCAGAGTTGCTTTTACTCGTCTCTGCTGGAGACCAGAGAACAGATTCTTAACTAAAGTCATACGATGAAACCTCAAACAGTGGATGACTAACATACTATAATTCCTATTCAACAAAAGGATGCTCTCTTTTAATTGGCACTGTCTTTCTAGTGGCATACATAGATATGAAATCTTTGACTGACACTCTGCTGTCACCTTAGAACCTATTAACATATAATTTACTGATTTTCCTAAGAACTAGTTAAGGTATGCCCTCACCAGCAACTGTCTGGAAACAGTTATATTTCTGAATTTTTTATGTAGCTGTAAAGGAGCTGAATTCAATTCTGGCTAATATGGTGTATATTCATAAATCAGTCCTGCCAAGATATTATCCTCTGGTGCTTTTTTTCCTCCATTAACCTATTAAAATAAAAAGCTTGTCAAATAGTAGGTAGCTTACACGAAGCCTGACTAATGTTGAAACTCCTGAAAGTAGTGAGAGGGTTTTTCTACATCATACTTAGTTGCCTAGCTCATATTTATTGTAATGTTTTGAGGGTTTGTAGTCAGGTACCCACTGGGTAGAGTGGACCAGGTCCTGGGGAGGCTTGACCTTTTTTCATATAATGAGCTTATCAGTAATTCAAATAATACTGAATCATGTTAAGCAACATCTGCTTAAAAATATTTAAAACTTAGCACAGCTGTTGTGCTAATAATGCTTGACTATTCAAGCTGAGCTCTCACATCCAGTTATTGATATGTTTACCTTTCTGGTCATTGGCCATATGGCAATTATTACCACATTGTAGAATTTAAATGATATTTCCTTAATGGCACATACCACTCCTTCTAGAGGGTAAGGATAGAGTCAGCAAGGTGTGATGCCAAACTAGAGTGATGGCTAGCACCTTGAGAAGTAATAGCTAAATAAAAAGCTTGCCATGGACTTGGTATATGACTATTACTATTATTTTGCTGTGGGACTTGGGTGGAATAGGCAACTGCAAGAAGATAAAGTAGACAAAAACATCATATTACAAAAGAACAATATACATAAGCAGGATGAAAGCCTGTTACCCAGCAATATATGGAAATGGGATGTTAGGCAGTAAACAGGAGTGCCACTAAAGAAAAATAATAGTAGGTGTTATAAGGTAACAACAGAAACATTGAAAAGAACCCCCTTGCAAGTACGGCAAGTGCAAAGGCCCCATAAGCCTCAAATTCATTTCAAAAAAGAAGAAAGGGCCAGCACAAAGTGTGGAACAAACTAATAATTTTAATTTATAGGCTCAAAAGCGCAAAAATAGAAAGCACCAATCCATGAAGGGTAGGGGCAAAAAAGCCCCAACTCCCCCCAAAAAAAAACGGTTTCGGCTACATCAGCCTTCCTCAGTGAGTGCACTGAGCCAATACACTTAACTACATATAGCAACAGCTATATACCCTACCTAATTAACATGCATATATCTCCATTGGTGATTATCAATGCTCATTTAATCTGAGAGAAAAAAGAACCCCCAATTTAATTATCCACTTTTTCTCCTTGCAATTCAGGATGGAATGCCAACCAGACCTATTCCTTCTGTCCCCAGTTATTCTGTCTATAACAGTAAATCTAAAAAATGCAGAATTGTGTTTTATGGTATGTTTAAATAGGGCATTCGACTGTCTTTTATTTTTAATATCATTAATGTGTTCACTGGTCCTCAGCCTAAGTGGCCTACAGGTTTGTCCAATGTAGTATCCAGAGCAGGAGCATATAGCCAAATACATTACCCAATAGTAACTGCAATTAGCCAGGAATTTGAGGTAAAAAACCACAGCAGTATTTCCGCTGGTGAACTGTTTGGTTTTGGCTACCCTAGAACAATGTGAACAGTGTCCACATGGGGTATATCCGCATACTATACCTCCTGTTAAAGTCCGTTGTTGGGATTGACAAGTGGTATTCTGGTGACATTTGTAATAACTAAAATGTGAAACCAGTGTTTGGCCCCTACGGAAAGAAAATGAACACTTCTCCCCAAGAATCTCAGACAATCTATTGTACTCCAATAGGATGTTCCAATGTCTGTTGCCAATATCCATTAAGTGACCTAGTGTTCCTGCCAGATGTAGTTACTTACCTACAAGGAACGCCAACCTGGGGATGCATCCAAATTGAGGTTTGTTACTACATTTGGCAGGATCTTGGTTGGGTTTGGAGCCGACCTTCGGCTCCAACTCTTCCGCCCTCTAAAGCTCAAGAGCTTCCACTGGCTTGAGGCTAGACTCTCTCCCAACATACCTAGCAAGCATTACCCAGATCTCATATGAGATAACCCATAACACCAGACTAAAAAGTGCAAATATAGATAGACATGTATATAAACTATACATATACGTATATATGTGATTGTGTGTGTGTGTGTGTGTGTGTGTGTGTGTGTGTGTGTGTGTGTGTGTGTGTGTGTGTGTGTGTGTATATATATATATATATATATATATATATATATATATATATATATATATATATATATATGTATGTGTGTGTGTGTGTGTGTGTGTGTGTATACATATATATATATATATATATATCCCACCAAGATAGTAGTAGAAGGACTCTAAATCTATCCAACTCATAAGGCAGGATGGGAATCAGAGCCTAAGTAGCCAAATGATGGATAATTCCTCTCGATCTTCCAGAAGGGGGAATGGAAGGTGGGATGCAAGAAAGAAGGCGAGAAGATCAAGGACAACAAATATGGAACGTTATGGTGAGTACATAACTTCTTTATGTTATGTTGTCCTTATCTCGCCTTCCTTCTTGCTGGTTGGGACCGTGTCCCCAGCACCTTCTTCTTGGCTGGCTCAGTGGAATAGACTCTTAAGAACCGTGGAACTAAAGGATGCCCTGTTCCAGGAGATCACATCTACTTTATAATGAGTGATGAAGGTATAGGGATTTACCCACGAAGCTGCTGCACAAATTGAGTCTATAGGCAGTCTGGCTTGAAAGGCAGTAGAGGTAGACAAGGCCCTAGTTGAGTGTCCTCGAATTTTCCCTGGCAGCTGCTTGTTCTGTGAATTATAGACATAAGTGATGGTGTCTGAAAGCTATTTTGATAAAGTTACTTTTGAGGCTGAAGTTCCCTTTCTGCTTTCTGCAAAGGATACAAACAATTGGTCAGATTTTCTGAATTCTTGTGTCCTGTGCAAGTAAAAATGTAACTGTCTATGAACATCCAGTTGGTGGAATTTATATTCTGCCTTGTTGCCATGATTGGGAAAAATACAGGTAGTTCTATTGATCGATTCAGACTGAACTCTGAGCAAACTTTTGGTAGGAAGGAGGGGTCGGTTCTGAGAGAAGCCCTATCTATGTGAAAAATTAAGTAAGGGGGACGAATGGACAGAGCTTGTAATTCTGATACCCTCCTAGCTGAAGTAATGGTAGTCAAATAAACAGTTTTCCAAGTCAAGAATTTTAGAGAACAAGTATTAGCTGGTCCGAAAGGAGGAAGAATCAAGGCAGCTAGGACTAAATTTAGATCCCAAGGAGGAGGTGGTTCTCTTATTGGGGGTCTCAAGAGGATAGTACCTTTTAGGAAAGCTTTGCATAACCTGTGGGACATAATGTTGGAACCCATTTCTCCCATATGAAAGTTGGAAATAGCAGGCAGCTGAACTCTGATAGTTGCTGCTGCCACTCTTTGGTTAAAGGTTTCAGTGAGAAATTCGAGGATCTTTGAAATAGGTGCAGTAAAATGGTCAATACTATTTTTGGCTGCCCAACAAGAGAACTACTTCTATTTTCTAGCATAGCATTTCCTCGTTGAAGATTTATGAGAGGAAATCAAAATATGTTGTACTGCTGGGGAGATGTCAGGAAGCCTGGCTAAGATGGGAAGTGGAGGAACCAAGCTGTCAGCTTGAAGGTCTGTATGGAAGGATGGAGTGTACCTGACTGATGCACTCGAAGATCTGGAAAGTACAGTTGTGTACACTTACCAAAAATGTAGATGTTCGAGTGTATTCACTGTTGCAGTCATCACACTTGGGTTATCTGCCTGCAGGCAGCCCTCAGTAGGCCCGAATACCAGAGTCTTAGTATTTCTGCATCGGATGCTGTCGCTTATTCCCTGACGTCAGGTCATCAGGGGTATAAAAACAGGCAGCCGATGCCATTACATCAGTTTTTCTTGCCCCAAATGTCAGGAGCCCCCAAATAAGACGCACTCAGGTCACTCCACAACAAGTACAAATATGATTTTGTCATTGTCCATGTTGGTGTGAATGACCTGAGACATACCTCCCTGGACTACATGAAAAGAGACATGGAAGAGCTCTCAGATCTTGTAGCCCAGGCAGGTATGACCCTAGCCCTGAGTAGCATTCTGCCATCGCCCAGAATGATACCGCAGTACAAGGACAAAATGACTGACTTCAATAATTGGCTAAGCTTCTGGTGTCATTCTAAGGGGATCCAGCAGCTGTCTGCTTGGGATGACATGGTCGACAGACCACGAAGCTTTGCCAGAGATGGCCTGAACCTGTTGCCCCTGGGATTCCGGATACTGGATAAGGCTCTTGCCGCCCCTATAGTGCCTTTGTTAGGCAAGGTTCAAATGACAAATTCACCACCGTAACAGGAGCAGGCAAGCAAAAACTGTAGGTAATGCTACTCAATGCTAGAAGTCTAAATCTCAAAATGCACTCACTCTAGGCACTCCTTAAAATGGAGAACATCGATATCTGTGCAGTGACTGAGACCTGGTTCAAGGCTCCAGAGAGCACTCCTGCACTACCAGGCTGTAACTCATACCACACTTTTTGGCCATGTAACCTCGACCAAAACACCAAAGGCGGAGGTGTGTTCATATTCATTAAGGATATCTACACCTCCAGGCTAGTTGCTCAGCATAATGCATCCAAGGTTATCCAAGTGCAACTAACTCTAGGCAAAACTGCAATCCAAATTGTAGCTTGCTACAGATCTCCCACCATGCCCCAGGATTCTCACTCCTATTTTCTTGATGAAAATATTAGGGCTCAACCAAACACCCTAATAATGGGCGACTTCAACTACCCCACCATTAACTGGGAAAACTACTCGTGTACCAACTCCTTAGCTCAACGCTTTCTGGAATTCATAAACTCCAATGCTCTGGATCAACTTATCCACACCCCCACCAGGGGCAACAATATTCTAGACCTAGCCATTACCAACATGAGTGACTGGTGTTCCACACCTGAAGTCAAATCCTCGTTGGTCCGATCTGACCATAAGCTAATCACCCTTGATATCCACATCCCGCCCCCACCCCCCATTAAGGAAACCACGGTAAAAAATTTCTCCAAAGCCAACTTCCTGCTACTTAAGACAGAAGTGGTGAACTTCATGACACCCATGCAGATGGACAATACAGTTACAACTGCTGAATCCTACACAAATGCACTCTATAAGCACTTACACAAGTGCATGGATAGTGCTATCCCAAACAGAACCAAGATGCTATCCTCCAAAAAAAGGAAGCCAATCTGGTGGTCCCCTGCCATAAACAAACTGTACAACAGAAGGAAGAAACTGTTGCAAAAGAGAGTAAAAATCCCATGAGTGGAGAAGCTCCCTGGTGAGCCTCAGTAAGAAGCTGAGATCCATTATAAGATCCTCCAAAGCTAGCTACGAAAACAAAATCACCACTAATTCTAAGGACATCCACAAAGCATTCTATAGCTATGTCAAGAATCTCGATGGCAACACTCAGATCTGCTCTGAGTTACAGCACAACGGCACGAAAATTACAGAACCAACTGATATTGCTAACATCCTGGCAGATAGGTTCAGTGCTAACTTTACCCCCCCTCACCCCCTAAAGGGCCCATATCTATACAGGAAGAATGCATAGTCCCTGTAATCACAACTACGCAGGTAAAAGCTGCACTCTCGAAAGCCAAAAACTCAGCAGCTACAGGACCGGACAACATCCCAGGCTGCGTTTTACACGAACTTCAGAACGAACTGGCTCCCCACCTAAGCACCATGTTCAATAATAGCATCGCATCAGGCTTTGTTCCCACTGAATGGTGTACAGCAACAGTTATCCCACTCCACAAAGGGGGAGCTACCACTGATCCCGGGACCTACCGCCCTATTAGCCTGATGAGAAAGGTCTGCAAGGTCATGGAACGTATCATCATGGAACTCATAAACAAAGACATTGGTAGCCTCCAAACTCTAGATCCCACCCAGTCCGGGTTTGTGAAAGGCAGATCATGCCTCCTGAACCTGATCGACTTCTTTGAGGCAATCACCAAAGCCGTAGATGAGGGTATGGTGGTTCACACAGCCTATCTTGACCTCGCCAAGGCTTTCGACACCATTCCCCCATTCTGGAATTATAGCTAAACTCACTAAACTAGGTATAAATCTCTACGTCACAAGATGGGTTGTCATCTGGCTCACTGACAGAACCCACACTGTAAAAGTTACAGACTCCAAATCTGACCTCAAACCAGTGACAAGTGGAGTACCACAGGGTTCAGTCCTGGGACCTCTCCTGTTTGGTATCTACTTCTCTGTAGTACAGGCTAACACAGAAGGCCTCTGGCTAATGAAGTTCGCATATGACTGCAAACTAAGAGCCATAGTCAAGTCCACAAATGATGTGGACATCCTACAGAAGAGCCTCGCTGAGACAGATGCCTGGTGTCAGAGCCATGGCCTCAAGCTCAATGCCAAAAAGTGCAGTGTCATTCCCTTTGGTAAAAACTCTGTATCCATGAACTACCACATAGGCAACAATCTACTTAACACCGAATGTGTGATAAGCGACCTTGGGACCCAGGTGGACAGTAGTCTCTCCTTTGATAGTCACATTGCCACAGTAGTCAGGAAGTCCTTCAACATGGTACACTTCATCATAAAAGGGTTCTCATCCAGGAAAAAAGAGGTCATTGTTCCTCTCTACTCGACACTCATTAAACCCATTATAGAGTACAACACCCCTTTTGGAATGTACCTCACAAGACATCTGCAGCAGCTGGAAAGGTCACAGAAGTACCTCACAAAGAGGATTACTGGCCTCAAACAAATGCTCTACACTGACCATCTCAAAAAACTCCAGCTTTACTCCGTAGCATATCGCCTACTCCGAGGTGATCTCTGCCTAACATATAAAGCTATGTCAAACCCAGAGCTGTTGGAAATACTACACCTAAATAAATCCCAGTCCCTCTGAGCCACACACTCTAGGGACCTAAACCTTGTCACCAAAATAAACAGCCAAAAACTGAGGAAAAACAGAAACAAACCAAAAGAAAAAAGACTGCTGAATACACTCGAATCACTCTAAGAGTTTATTGTAAAGTGCTTTTCATCTGGGACAATACCCAGACTTCCTCAGACAACCAGCTTCCACAAAAACCACTCCTTAAATACAAATTAATTAATTAGTTAATTAGTTAATAAATAAGTGTATAGACATATTTTTTTAAAAAACTTTTGATACAATTGAGTATAAAATTAATGAACAATAATAATTAATAAAACGCCTATAGTACAAATAATGTAATCTAACAGCAAAGGCATTTTGAACCAAGGGCAGCAAGTTTATAAATTTATAAAAATTAAAGACACAAATATGTATATACTATAATACATGTATACTAAAACCTTTTGAGACTAGACGCTAGCAGAGATCATGGCCTCAACTAAATTATATCCCTCAATTGTATTTTGAAACTAAAGAACTTGGGTAGATAAAGTAAGAAGATAACCCATTAAATACTTTGGCAGTATGAGTTAAGCCAATAGGATGGTGTGTACATATATATAAAATAAATTTTTTTTTAAAAAAAAAAAATTTTCTATAAACAAATTTTACATATAAGTTTTATACAGATATTTATAACTTGTATCTAATCAAAAAGCGCTTTACAATAAACTTTTAGAGTGGTTCGAGTGTATCCACCACAATAAACAGGACATGCTGGAGGGATAGATTCCTGTCCCAGAGACTTACCATACTCTGGAAAAGGCTACCCATCTATGTCAAGCAAAGTTCTTCATTAGCACTCTTCAAGAAAAATCTTGATGAGTGGATGGGAAATAGGAAATACACCCTGGGGATCACTTCTGTGTCTCTGCTCGACAGTTTCACAGGAAAATAACTTTCTTGGGTGGCATAAGCCAGGGAACCTTGTTGGCTAGGCTTACGTAGGCCCTTTGGCCGATAGCCTAGTACCTACCTATAAATAGGGAGCTAGGATATGGTGGGAAAAACACCACCAGTAAAAAGTAAATACCAATACCAGTAGGAATAGCCAAAGAGAGGAGAGGTAGAGAGATAGAGAAAACCAGGGGGCTGGAGTGAGGGAAACCAGGACTGCAACAGTGAATACACTCAAACATCTACATTTATGGTAAGTGTACACAACTGTACTATGTTCTTCATGTTTCACTGTTGCAGTCATTACACTTGGGTTGATTCCCAAAGCTGATGAAGGGTGGAGGCAGTCAAGAACAGTTAGGGCTGGCTAGTAGGTCTTGCAAGACTGCTGTAGCAAAACCTGCCCTGGACTTGGAAAAGATAGGCAGGTGGTAATGCTTGGTGAAGGTGTGTACAGAACGCCAGGTAGCAGCTTCCAGGATGTCCCTGGTAGGGACTCCCCTGAGAAATGCTGTAGAGGTAGATGTAGCCCTAATGGAATGTGTTCTGACCCCCTGAGGGGTTGGTTTTCCATGGTGCTTGTAGCAGAAATGGATGCACTGTGCTATCCATTTGGAAATGATTTGTTTTGAAATGGCCTTGCCCTCTGCCCCGGTTGCAAAGCTGACTAGCAACTGGTCAGATTTTCTGAAAGGTTTAATCCTATCAAGGTAGAGTCCAAAGAGTGCAAGATCCTTTCCCCTTTATTTTGAGGATTAGGGAGGAAGGTTGGCAAATGGATGGATTGGTTGAGAGCAGCACTGGACAGCACTTTAGGCATAAAGGAAAGATTAGTTCTGAGGGAAACCCTGTCAGCGTGGAAAATAATGAAGGGTTCCACAGCCATCAGTGCTTGTAACTCAGACACTCTTCTAGCTGAAGTGATGGCTAGAAGCAAGGCAGTTTTCCAAGAGAGGAATTTTAACTCTGCTGAAGCAGCAGGTTCAAAAGGGGGAAGTGTGAGCTTTTCCAGTACAAAGTTAAGGTCACAAACAGAGGTGGGTGCTCTCCTTGGTGGCCTTAAGTTGTTTGCCCCTCTCAGGAACTGTTTGATGAGAGGGTGAGAGAATAAATGTGGCTCAGTATTGTAATGAGCCAATATGGCAGAGGCATGGATCTTAACAGAGGAGAAGGACAGGCCTCTGTGGAGTAGTTCTGTTAGGTAATCCAGGATTAGAGGTAAGGAGGGCAGTGCTGTGTCCTTTCCTTTAGACTGAATCCAAGAACAATATCTTTTCCACTTATCAGCATAGGATTTCCTTGTACTGGGCCTTCTGGCTTCAAGGATGACTTGCAGCACCTGTTTGTTTAGGGTTGCTGGTGGAGTATTCAAGGAATAAGCCAGGCTGCAAGATTGTGGGTTTGCAATTGTGGATGCAAAATCTGTCCCTCCTGCTGATAGAGCAGGGTTGTTATCTGATGTAGGTGCCAGGCTGGCACCGTTGTCAGGCTGCACAGGAGTGGGTACCAGTGCTGGCAATCCAGGGCAATCACAGTTGTTCTTGGCCTGTCTTGTTTTATCTTGAGTAATACTCTTGAGAGAAGGGGCAGAGGGGGAAAGGCATAGATTGAGATGTTTTCCCATAGAAAGGATAGGGCATCCATTTTCCAGGCCCTGCTATGAGGGTTCATGGTGCAGAATTTGCTTAGCTGATGGTTGTAGGGGGAGGCAAAGAGATCCACCTCTGGGGTCTCCCATTTCTGAATCAGAAGGTTGAAGGTGCTGGGCTCCAATTTCCACTTGTGTGGGTCTAGGAGAGTTCTGCTTAGGTCGTCTGCCAGTGAGTTTTGTTTGCCTGACAGGAACTGAGCTTGTAGGTCTACTTGTATGTCCAAGGGCGTGTTACACAGGACCATGGCTAACCTGCAGAGTGGGTATGAATGTGTTCCTCCCTGTTTGTTGATGTACCATATAACTGTGGTGGTGTCTGTTTTTATCAGCAGTTGTCCTGGAAGTAGTAGGGATCTGAAAGCTGTCAGGGCATTCTGTACAGCTAGCATCTCTTTTTGGTTGATGTGCAGATGAATTTGACTTGGGCTCCAGTGGCCCTGAATATATTTGCCAGCCATGTGAGCCCCCCATGCATAGTCTGCTGCATCTGTGGTCAGGGTCTGGGCGGCGTGGGGTAGAGTAAAAGGCAGTCCCTTGTTGTGGTTTCATGCTTCTGCCCACCAAGGGAACTCTGTCCTTATGCCAGGTATGATAGGAATGACTGTTTCCAGGTCCTGAGAATGTTGGCACCAAAGACTTTTTAAGTACCACTGAAATTTCTTCATATGCAGTCTTGCATATGGAATTAGCAGTACACATGAGGCCATGAACCCTAGGGCTTGCAGTATTTTTCTTGCAGATAGCTGGGTTCTGGTGGCCATTTGTTTGAAGTAGTCTGTCAGATAGACCTGTTTTTCTGAAGTGAGGAATGCATCTGGGAAGTTGTGCCCAAGCTTGATCTCAGGAATACAATCTTTTGACTGGGTACCAGTTGTGATTTCATTTCGTTGATGGTGTATCCCAATAAAGTGAGAAGGCTTTTTACAAATGCCAGGTGCTGAAGCAGCAATTCCTGACTGTCCGCCTGAATCAGGCAGTCATCCAAGTATGGGTAAATTTGGATATTTCTCCGCCTGCAGTATGCAATGGCTGGAGCCAGGCATTTTGTGAATACCCTAGGCGCAGTAGATAAGCCAAAGGGAAGTGCAGAGAACTGATAATGAATAGACCCTGCCCTGCAACTTAGATACTTCCTGCATGACTCCCTTATGGGGATGTGCAGATAGGCTTCTTTTAAGTTTAGGGTGACTAACCAGGCATCCTTGGCTAACATAGGGAGAAGCTGTTGCAGGGTAAGCATCTTGAATTTTGGTACCACCAGGAAGGTGTTGAGAATTGAAAGATCCAGGATTGGGTGCCAACAGCCCTTTTTCCTGGGTACCAGGAAGAGTCTGGAGTAGAATCCTTGACCCCTCTGTTCTACTGGAACAGGCTGAATAGCTATGATATTGAGCAGGGAAAGTATTTGTTTCTGAGCCTCTGCCGACTGGTTTGGAGGAAGGTCTGGAAACCCACTTAGGGTTGGCAGTGAATGGAAATAAAATTTGTACCCCTGGGATACAATGTTGAGGACCCACCGGTCCTGAGTGATGGACATCCAGTTTTTTGCATGAAGGGCAAGTTTTCCTCCTAGGGGCGGCTGGGACGTAGAGTGAAGAAGTCATTGTGAGCTTTTTCCATAAGGTGGTGGCTTACCCCTCCCTGTTTTAGGGGTGAGGCCACTCCATTGCTTAGATCTCTGCATATCCTGAGACTGTAGTCTGGGTGGTCTGTTTCCCCTGGGTCTTGTTTGGGAAGGTCTGGAGGGGGCTGGAAAGGACCAGTGTTTTGAAGGGTAATGCCTACTGAATCTAGGCGATTGCACTTGTAGGAATTCTTTAACAGTCTGCATAGATATAGCTTTTCCTTCCATCTTTTTAAAGAACCTCTTCTGCTTTGGTGCCAAACAAACAGTCCTTATTCAAAGGAGCATCTAGTAATTTAGATTTGACATGATCTTCCAGGGTCTGCTCCTTCAGCCAAGCATGTCTTCTCAGTACAGAGCCAGTGACTGCTGCCCTGCAAGATGCTTCTAGGGCATCAAAGCCACACTGCAAAGTAGGCTTACTGACTTGGTTTGCAGAGTGCATAAGCTCCTGCAATTCTTTATTTTCTGCACAATCTGGAAAAGTTACCACTTTTTGTTTAATAAGTTCCATATGTTGCTGGTATTTCAGCATGTGAAACTGACAATTCAATGCCCTGATAGCAAGAGTTGCAGAGGTATATACCTCCTTACCCCATCTGTCCAAAGCTCTGGAATCCCTGTCCAAAGGGGTGAGATTCTTGGCTGTAGTAGTACTTTAGACCCCTGGGAAATGATCTCTGGGTCAGCAGTGGGATTCTTGAAAATAAACTTGTGAGTATCAAGTACTCTGTAATATCTGTCTGGTTTCCTAGGGGCAGGAGGTAAAGTGTCAGGAGTAAGACTGGATTCCATGAAAACATCATCCACAACATCCAGGACAGGGGGTATAGCTAAAGGCCTGTGCTGAGGCAACTCTAAAAATTCTCTGAGTCTCTTTTTGGACTGAGAATAGTCTTGGCATTCCCAATGGAAATGCTCTCTTAACGTATGCAAGGTTTCACCAAAAGAAAAATCTTCTGGAGGGGAGGCAGAGGGAATGGATTCCTTTGCATCCGAATCCTCATAGGCTGATAAGGACATGTCTTCATAACCAGAAAGGTCAGAGTCATCGGATTCTTGGTCTGTAGAACCTGAAGGGGACTGGATTCTTTGTCTCTTTGCAGGGAGAGGCTGACTTCCCCTAATCAGTGTAATAAGGTCTTCGGCCATTCTAAGCATTTGTTTTTGTGGCACAGGTGCCTGAGCATGTGCTTTGGTCGTCGGTTTTGTAGGCGTAGTCCGTACTCTGGGCCTAAGAAACTCGGTAGTCTTGGTTAGAAATGAAGTCATCGGTTTGATTCGAACATCAGTACGGCGAAAAACTGCCTCAGAAGCCAGTGCCTGCACAGCGCCTCCGAAACCATCCAAGGTAGAGACATCTGCTGGTTCCATAGTCAAAGAAGCATCTCGCGGCATACCGAACGGGTCTCAGCAGAGGCCTGAAAATCCATTGCAGCGGATATCAGGGGCTGCAAAGGCGCCTTACTGAGTACCGGTGGACTGGCGACTAGCTTAACAGAAGCGTCGTCAGCAGTTTTGGACCTATGCAGTCTGTCTCTGTCTATCCTTATGTTTTTTCGAAAAATCGATAGTCGGGTGGCTTACCGAAGCCATATCAGAATACGGAGACCGAGAGTGAAAGAATTTAGCAACAAAGAGAGCCCGATGATGAATGGTTCTGGCATTAAAAAAGGCACAAAACCGACAATGAGGGACATCGTGGCCAGAGTCTAAACAGGTGAAGCAGTAAGAATGAAAATCTCTGTGAGGTATTTGCTTTCCACAGGCAAGACAATTGTTAACTTTTTCTGACATTGGTTAGAGCAAGAAAAAAGGATCCCAAACGGGGTATTTAGCTTTAGAAGACTTCAGAATTATTCAACTTGAAAATGAAAAATTCAGGTAGCGGCCCACCGGCACTTGTGAACTCCTCAGCAAGAAAGACTGATGTAATGGCGTCGGCTGCCTGTTTTTATACCCCTGATGACCTGATGTCAGGGAAGAAGCGACAGCATCCGATGCAGAAATACTAAGACTCTGGTATCCGGGCTGACTGAGGGCTACATGCAGGCAGATAACCCAAGTGTAATGACTGCAACAGTGAAACACGAAGAACATCTGGGTCCAGGATCCAAGGCTCCTCCTGGAGATGGGGCCATAGAAAGGGGAACCATATTTGCCAAAGCCAGTAAGGGGCAATGAGTGTTAGTTTGCAACCCAATGATTGTGCTTTCTGAAGAAGCTTGGGTATTAGAGGGAAAGGGGGAAAAGCAAAAAGGAGTCCCAGGAGCCAGTCGAGAACAAGTGCATCCTTGGGTGACTGTCCCGGTGGGGGACTAGGGCAAAATAGATGCTGCATTTGGTGTTGATGGAGGTGGCAAAGAGGTCGCTGCATGGCTGGCCCCACTTGCGAAAAATTTGGTTCGCATTATGCTGCTTCAGGGACCACTAGTGAGGCATAAGGATAGCCCTGCTTAGCTTGTCTGCTATCACGTTGGATTTCCCCAGAATGTGTGTCATAATCAGAAAGCATTGGGAAGACATTGCCCACTGTCATACTCTTACAGCCTCTCGACACAAGGGGTAGGATCTGGTTCCACCTTGCTTGTTGATGTACCACACTACTGACATATTGTCTGTTTGAATTGTGATCATCCCCGTAGGTAGAGAGTCCTGTAGTGCTTGCAATGTCAGGAGCACCTCTCTCTTAGGTTCATAGGTTCATAGGTTCATACTAGGCTATCTGCCCGAGGGCTGACTGAGGGCTACATGCAGGCAGATAACCCAAGTGTAATGACTGCAACAGTGAAACACGAAGAACATCTGGGTCCAGGATCCAAGGCTCCTCCTGGAGATGGGGCCATAGAAAGGGGAACCATATTTGCCAAAGCCAGTAAGGGGCAATGAGTGTTAGTTTGCAACCCAATGATTGTGCTTTCTGAAGAAGCTTGGGTATTACAGGGAAAGGGGGAAAAGCAAAAAGGAGTCTTGATGTGCAAGTGGTACTCGTGTTGTTGCCAAGTTCCTTGAACAGTCTGTCCCAGATAATGCCCCCCCCCCCATATGGGAAGCATCCATGGTCACTGTGGCTACTGGCCGGGGGAAGGATAAAAGGTCTGCATATTGTCAGCTGCATAGACTGAATCCACCATTTTAGGTCCTTCTTGCAGGTCTCAGTGATCAGAATTTTGTTCATAGGTTCATAGGTAGGTATTAGGCTATCAGCCCGAAGGCTAAAGTAAGCCTAGCCAACAGTGTATTGGCTTCTGCCACCCATGTAGTGTTAAATTCCTGCCCCTCTATTGAGCAGAGCCCCAGACATGATCCCAGGGGTGAACTTCCTATCACCCATCCACTTATCAAGGTTTTTCTTGAAGAGTGCTAATAATTAGCTCTGCTTGACTTAGATGGGAATTTTGTTCCAGAGCATGGGAAGTCTCTAGGACAAGAATCTATCCCTCCAGCATGTCCTATTTATTGCTGTGGTGAGGTTCCTAGAGCGTGTAGCTTGGGAAGACTGGGATTTCTTTAAGTGGAGCATGTCCATCAATTCCAAGTTTGACATAGCTTTGTATGTCAGACAGAGGTCTCCTCGGAGTAAGCGTTATGCGACTGAGTAGAGTTGGAGTTTCTTGAGCCGATTGGCATAGGGCAACTGTTTGAGGCCAGCAGTCCTCTTGGTGAGGTACTTTTGGGGCCTCTCCAGTTGTTGTAGGTGTCTTGTGAGGTACATTCCAAATGGGCATTGTATTCAATGAGGGATCTGATAAGTGATGAGCAGAGGGGGACGATGACTTCCTTTTTTCTAGATGCAAACCCTTTTGTGATTAGGTGGGCCACGTAGAAAGATTTTCTGACCACTGTGGCAATGTGGTTATCAAAGGAGAGGCTATTATCCAATTGGGTCCCAAGGTCTCTTATCACACTTTCTGTGTTAAGTGAACTTCCCCCTATTTGGTAATTCATGGGTACTGTGTTTTTACCAAAGGGGATAACAATGCACTTTTTCGCATTGAGCTTGAGACCATGATTTTAGCACCAGGTGTCTGTCTTGGTGAGGCCCTTTTGCAGGATGTCTACATCGGCAGTGGAATCGATAATGGCACCCAGTTTGCAGTCATCTGCGAACTTGGTTAGCCATAGACCCTCGCTGTTCGCTTGCACTTCGGAGAAGTATATACCGAACAGGAGAGATCCCAAGACTGAACCCTGGGGCACTCCACTTGTCACTGGTTTGGAGTCGGATCTGGAGTCTGCAACTCTCACCATGTGGGTTCTGTCCGTGAGCCAGTTGGCCACCCATCTTGTGACGTAAGGGTTTATGTTAAGGTTGATGAGTTTATCTATGATTCCTGAATGAGGGATAGTGTCGAAAGCTTTAGCGAGGTCCAGGTAGGCTGTGTGGACCACCTTGCCTTCATCTATGGCCTTGGTAACTGTTTCAAAAAAGTCTACCAGGTTTAGGAGACATGATCTACCCTTCACAAATCCGAATTGGGTAGCATCCAAAGTTTGGAGGTTCCCAATGTCTTTGTTTATGAGTTCCATGATGATACGCTCCATGGCCTTGCAGATCAGGCTTGTCAGGCTAATAGGTTGATAGTTCCCAGGGTCTGTGGTGGCTCCTCCTTTGTGGAGTGGGATAACCGTTGCTGTGCACCATTCGGTGGGCACATAGCCTGTGGTGAGGCTGTGATTGAACATGGAGTTTAGGTGGGGGGACTAGTTCATTTTGGAGTTTGTGTAAGACGCAGCCTGGGATGTTGTCTGGTCCCATGGATGCTGTGTTTTTGGCTTTAGAGAATGCCGTTTTTATCTGCGTGTTTGTGATTGACGTGGCTCTACAATCATCTGGTATAGTTATAGGCCCTTTGGGAGGGGGGGAGTAAAGTTTGCACTGAACCTATCTGCCAAGATGTTGGCACTATCAGTTGGCTCTGTATATTTTGCACCATTCTGTTGTAGCTCGGTGCAGATCTGGGTGTTGCCATGGAGATTCTTGACATAGCTAAAGAATGCCTTGTGGTTGTCTTTGGAATCCTAGGCAATTTTTCTTTCAAAATTGGCTTTGGAGGATTTTATGAGAGATCTTAGTTTCTTGCTGAGGCCCATCAGTGAGTTCCTCCATTCCTAGGTTTTTACTCTTTTTTGCAACAGTTTCTTCCTTCTGTTGTAGAGTCTATTAATGGCAGGGGACCACCAGATCGGCTTCCTTTTTTTGGAGGATAGCATCTTGGCTTTGTTGGGGAAAGCATGATCCGTGCACTCATGCGGGTGCTTGTAAAGTGCATTTGTGTAGGATTCAGCAGTCATGACTGAACTGACTGTGTTATCCATCTGCAGGGGCATCTTGAAGTTAGCCACCTCAGTTTTGAGTAGTGTGAAGTTCGCGTTGAAGAAATTTTTTACTATAGTTTCCTTGTGTGGGGGTGGGGTCGGGATGTCGATATCTAGGGTGATTAGTTTATGGTCTGATCTAACAAGCGAGGAGTTGATCTCGGGCATTTAGCACCGGTCACCCATTTTGGTAATGACCAGGTCCAGAATATTGTTGCCCCTGGTGGGGGTGCTGACAAGTTGATCCAGGGTGTTAGAGTTTATAAATTCCAGGAATTGTTGAGCAAGGGGATTAATACAAGAGCAGTTTTCCCAGTTTATGTTAGGGTAGTTGAAATCGCCCAATATTATGGTATTTAGTTGTGTGACATGGGTAGATCTTGCATGGACCATTGAGCAAATAGGAGCCACTGTAATATCCTCATGTGGAAGGGCACCAAGGGAACAGGTGTTATTGCTGCCGCCATTAAGCCCAGGACTTTGAGAATAAATCTTGCCTGAATCTTTTTTCTCTCAACTAAGATTGAAACCTGATGTCGAATGGTAGTCACCCTCTTCTGAAGCAGTTTTGCTATCATGTCTTTTGTATCTAAATCTGCCTCTATAAATGTAATATATTGACAGGGCAACAAGGCAGACTTTTAGTAGTTTATAGTGATGCCTAGCTGTGAGCAGATGCAAATTGTGGTGTTCCTTGCCTCGGTTAGTTGATGCTTGGTGGTGGCGGTAAGGAGCCAGTTGTCTAAATATGGAAACATCCGGAATCCTAGACACCTCAGATGAGCCATGACTACTGCCATGCACTGGGGGCTGTGGTGAGACCAAAGGGCAGAGCTCTGAACTGGTAGTGACTGGCTCCCAGCCGGAAGGGTAGATATCTCCTGGATCGCCTGTCCAACTTGATATGTACGCATCCTGGAGATCGATGGAGCACATCCAATTGTCTTTTCCCAAAAAAAGGGAGTATGGACTGCAGTATCACCATCTGGAACTTTGTCTTCTTGACAGACTTGTTGAGTCTGCTGAGATCCAAAATGGGCCTCCAGTCCCCTGTTTTCTTTGGAACTAAAAAGAACCTTGAGCAACTTTCGGATCCGATTTGGTCTGCAGGGACTTCTTGGATGACTTGTTTTTCTAGCAACCTTTGAACTTCTAGGGTTGCTTATTCTCTTAGACTGGGCGGCACATCTGGGATGGAGTTTTGTTTTCTGGAAAGAGGTGGCATCTAGAAAGGAATACTGTATCCCCTGGATATTACTGACTGTACCCATGTGTCTTCTGTGACACTTTACCAGGCTTCTGGGTACAGTGACAATCTGCCCCTGACTGCCTTCAGAGATGGACAGGTGGGCCTCCTTTCAGGAGTGCTGGAAGGGCGTACCAGAGAACGTATCTCTGTCACTCTGACTCTGCAGACCCTCTATGCAGTGAGGGCAGCATCTCCCATTATTGTTCCCCCTCTGCTCTTGGGGGAGAAATCACCACATGCATCAGGCGAAGCTCCCTGGGATTTCAGGAACTATATTTTCCCACCTTTTTGACCTTTAGGATAAGGTCTAGTAGGTGCGGAGAAACGTACTCCCACAGCAGAGAATGTTTTGCCGTCTTGCTCACACCTGGTGAGAGTCTCTTTTACCTTGGGCCCAAACAACGATGAGCCATCAAATGGGGCATTGGTAAAGGAGGACTTGAAGTGCTCCTCAAACTGACAAAGGTGCATCTAGGAATGTCTCCATAAGGCGACTCCTGTGCCTGCTGCCCTGCTCACTCCATTGGCTGCATAGGAGATAAGCTGCATGGAGGAGTTAACTACAGAAGATAAAGTTGCAAGCTGAGAAGCAGCTCTGTCTGCAGCTCCCGCAGTTGCAGGATTATGTAGGGTGTCTCCTAGCTCTTTTAGGAGATCCCTCTGGAGACGGGTAAAATGGGGGCAAATAATTCAGTGACCTAAGGGTAAAGGCCGCTGAAGAAAAGACACACTTCCCATATCTGTCCATCGTATGGGGCTCCTTGTTTGGCATATGGACAGAAGAAGAGGTTTCTGCTAATTCCTTCTTTGTGGCTGCTGCAAACACCATAGCATCAACTGGCATGCCCTTAGTCTGGAAAGGTTTGTCATCCGGTGTAGTGATAAACTTATTGTGCCTCTGCGGAACTGATTCCATCGATTCTGGAGAGCTCCACGCCTTTCAACTTACACCTAGCAGTGGGTGGAAGGGCGGAGACACCCAAGAGGTGTAGGGTCGGAACTGAATGCGTTCAGGTACACGGACTCATCTTCAGAAGGGAAAAGGGATTTCCAGCCACCCCTCTGCTTGAGGATTTCCAGGATGTCTGAAAAAGAGACATCTTCAGAGGGGGACCTTGGGGGCCCTTCTGAGTCCTCCAAGTCCATGTCCGATGTCAGGGACACGGGAGTCCAAATGCTTCCTCTTGCAAGTCCTCTTCTGAGGGACCTCCTCCGAGAGGTGCTCTGGAGAATTTCAGAAGAGGGGGGTTGCCCAAAGAGGCTTCCTGGGGCATTGGTTCCCTATGCCAGGGGAGGAGGGGTAGTTTGGAGGTGGACACTGGCCTGGAAGGGGAAGAAGCAACTGGAGCCAAGGGTGGAGCATTCTGAGAGGACATCACACTCCTCTCAGCACCTCAAAGGCACCACAATCCCAGCCCGACAGAGTCTTCGACTTCGAAGAGCCAGGAAATCTCCAAACTGAGGATGATGGCTCCGAGGCTGATGTAGGCACCGAACTCACCTGCGCCGAAGCTCCAAGTGGGAGAGGAGGATCCGACAAGGGTCCAATCTCACTCTCCCCCCGGAGTCGATGAGGGAGTGTCAACCCCCAAATCCCTCGAGAGAAGGTGGTATTGACAGGATCGGAGCTGATGGTGGACTCAAGAGACCTGGGGTTTTCCGATCTGACGGTTCCACCACAATGACCTCCATGCACTCCGGTTCCGTACTCAGGTGAGTTGAAGGAGGAATCGACAACAAAGTAGGTTGGACAGTCAGCTCCACTTCCATATGGGCTGGGCTTGATAAAATTTTTGCAAAGGCCAGTGTTCTGAGTAGCCTCTTCACCATCCTCTCCACATCATCATCCGAAAGGTTCCTGGATGATCGAGAGGAATTGGTTGATGGTCGGTGACTGCCTGCCACAGACTGGAGAAGCAGGGACTGTGGCACGGAATGTACCGGTTCCAAGCAGGGAGACCTGGATCTTTTATGGCTCCTAGATGGTTCCGAAGATACTGATGGAACTGAAGGAGATAAAGCCTTGTCGGACCTGATACCTATCGGATCCGACAAACTTAACAGTTTGTCTTTGCCCTTTGATGGTTCCGAAGCCGGAGCTGACGAAGATGCCAATTTGGAAGGTTTGTCATATTTTCCAGCCTGATTCCCTTCCTTTGATGCCTCAAACGGCCTTTTCAATAATCCTCTCAAGATTAGCTTGTTCTTATGCTTCTGCAGGACTCTAAAGCTAAAACCATGACAAATGGAACAAGAGTCCTGCAGGTGAACAGCTCCCAATCAGTATATGCAGCTGGTATGACCATCAGTTCGAGACATCTTTTGGGTACAGGAATCACACTTCTTGAATCCAGAAGGTTTGGATTCTTTAGAAACTTCCTTGGATATATTTACTACAAAATGCAACAGCGATCAACAACAAGATACTATAACAGAGATATATAGTGGAAAGAGACACTTAGCCAAAAAACAGACAGCAAAAGTTTTTTTTGTTTTTTTTTTTTTTGAAAAAGGGAAAGAAATGGAAAGAGGAGTGTCTCCAACTCCTCTAACCGAGGAGATCCCTCTAACTTAAACGGCTAGCTCCTTAGGTAGAGAAGGGAAATAAGGCAAAGCCCTCTAACTAAAACAGGCTGAAAGGGGAGGACAAATCCTCTAACTTAAATGGATTTGTAAGTTAGAAAGAAGAGAAGGGTAAGCGTGAAAGATAAAGAAATGATGGCCTCAACAATAAACAGCAACTAAACAGGCAATAGATAGAGGGATAGACAAACGACAGATTCTGCTAACCTACAGAAAAAAACTATGCTACCAAATAACAATATTTTACAAGCCTGAGCCAGCCGTCAGCAATCCCAAAGCTTCAAGCAGCAAACGAGATCTGGGTAACTCTCGCTAGGCATATTGGGATAGGGTCTAGCCTTGAGTCAGTGGAAGCTCTCGAGCTTTAGAATGTGGCAAAGTCAGAGCTGAAGGTCAGCTCAGAACCCAACCAGCAAGAAGGAAGGCAAGATAGGGACAACATAACATTAACTGTTTGTATTACATAACAGGAATAGGCTTTCATATTTGGGAATAATGTCAGAATATAGTCAGAAACAGAGAGAGGGAGAGAGTCATGATAGGTGATTGGCCACCCATGGTGGAATATTTGGTGGAACCAAGATACAGTAGGGCTACAAAAAGAGTATAATTAGTATGGTTATACAGACTTACATAAATAATTATAAAATAAAATATATAATCAATCAGACAAACTCAAACAGGATTGCCAGAAAAGGCTGGATGGACAAATAACAAGAGATCAGTGAAGGAAGTGTCCAGTACTTCAAAATACATGACTAAATCAAAAAGGTTCAGGTATTTGCAAGGAAATGCCTGCATATATATTTTAATACTCTAAGTAGATTGCAGATGACCTTCTCTCAAGTTCACAGTATGTGTTGTAGGTAAGAGGGGAAACAGAGATCATGTTTTTGGGAGTATGCAGAGTTGAATTAATTCACGGATACACTGCAAATTTTCCTTTGGCAAATTATGGGTGAACAAGTTTAAGTCACTAATGATTGTATATTACCCCTAATGAGAATGCTGGTAAGTTGGAATGGGGGAACTAGAATGTCAGGACATAAGAATGCCTTATTAACTTTAACAATGTTAGCAACCAAAAAATATGTAATGACACAATAACGGAAATCAACGGTTAAATCAACCTTGAATTATCTGTTAGGTGTTATAAAGTAAATAAAGCAACTAGAAGGAGGTTTGTTAGGGAAGAAACAAAAATGAGAGGTGTGTAACAATTGTCTTCACAATGGGGAACAGAGTGTTGGGGAGGAAATGAATGTATGTTGGGTAGAACTGAAAATGGTGCAAAAATAAAAGAGTAGCAAATGACATAAAAGATTTATTGGTTGGAAAATGCTTATAGTTTAATATGTCCAAAAAGTTTTTGGAAGAAGTGAATATTTGAACTCAGGAAGTATATATTTGTGATATGATGCCGATGATCATTTTCAATACATTTTGCTTGATAAATTGAAAGCTCAATAAAGTGTTTTTTAACAAAAATATGTTGAAGTTCAAAATAACATCATGGAAATATTAATGGACTCACCAATCCTATTAAAAGGGGCAGACTACTGCACATTTAATAAAAGGCACATTTAAGATGTTACAAGAAATACACTCAGACCATCGGGAACATAATAAATTTATCAAAATAGATTTTATAGAATGGTTTACAAGTTGCCAGGAGAAGAGAAGTCATTGCATCTATTTCAAGGTGAGTACCTTTAGTAATTTAAGAGAAATCAATAGACAACGATGCAAGATACATTTTGGTTAGAGAATCTTGGATGGATAGGACAGTAACCTTTGATAATATGCATATTCCTTTTAGAAAGAACAACAGAACTGTCAAAAGTGTGGAGGGAGGTGGTAAATTTTCAAAAAGTGATCTTTTTATGGGGAATTAGAAAGTAATAAATAACAGAGAAAATGTATCTGAGGGAACTAAGGATAGCCTAGGTAAGAAAAGGAAGCAGATATTTAGGTGCACATGTGAAAGTATTTGGGATGGAAGATGCAGCAAATGAAGGCAACAATCAGGGACTATATGTATTTCTTACCCAAATACTGAAGCTCGGTGAGGCTAGAGAGAGTTTAATTAATACAGAAACATGAGGTTGAAGTGTAATCATTAACCATTCCAATCCCTGCATCAATATTAAAAGAGTTAGAAAGAAAGGAAATTAAATGAGGAAGAGACATAAGTAATTCTCCATATATCTCTTAAAAATTGAGCACTTTACAACAGGTTGAAGAGATGCTGGCTTACTTCTTAGAGTTACTAGTGAGTAAGAAATTGTGTGTAGTGGAAGCATAGGAACAAATGATAAAAGAGTTAAATAAATGATGTCAATTAAATCTAAAGATACTTGGGACAGCTTCCTTTTGGAAGTCATCTATCCAAGGGAACTACTGACAATAAGCCCCTAAGACGTGACTCGCTTGTTCAGGATTTGGAAACAGTGACCTAAGGTTTGACCAGCATATGTCTATTGAATATAAAGCCCCCTTTGGCATGTATCTGTCCAGACACATGCAACAAGTGGAACACCCACAGAGACACCTCACTAAAAGGATATAAGGCCTAAACAACATGTGATACAGGGACCAGCTTACAGCCATGTTACTATACTCGGTATCCTATAGACTGCTAAGAGGTGACCCGTGTCTGGCATACAAGGCATCCTTCAACCCATTGCTGATGGATTTACTTCATATCAGCAAGTCACTTGTCATCAGAAATACTTGGTTTATGGAGCTAAACTGGTTATGCAACATCAACAGAACGATTTGAAGGGAGAGGTATATTTTGCAGAGGATACTGCTGCTGTGGAACAGACTCCCCATCCACATAAAATAAAGTTCACCCCTGTCCATATTCAAGCACAATTTAGATCTATGGATGGGAAATTGAGAATTTACCACAGGACTGCCTCCTGTACTATTAATGGACAGAGGCAGCTCCTAAGTGCATTATCCCATGCATTGTACCCCCCAAAATTATATATGATATGATCCAAGTTATTTTCATTAGGGGTAAAATATAATTATCAACCTTGTGATTGGTAATACCAATCTATAACCAAATGGGACAGGTTATTTTGAGCACAAAAAGGGAAAATGACTAGGCTTAAAATGGCCCACAAGGGCATCTTATCTAGCACTTACCTATGAACTTATCATAACAACTGGAAATATTTAGAAGGCTTGGCACATATTAAAGTACTAGAAAGCAAGAAACTAGAAGTTATGTACTTACCTTAACATTCCATGTTTGTAGTCCTTCTCGCCTATATTCTTGCTGGCAGGGTTCAGAGCCGAAATGGCTCCGACTCAGCCTAATATTAAAGCTCAAGAGCTTTCTGTGGCTCGAGGCTAATTCCTATCCCATGATGCCCCAGGCTACATCCCCAGATCTTGTTTACAAGCAAGCAAGAAGCACCTTATCTTCTATATGTATATAAACATATATACAAATTATAATATATATATATATATATATATATATATATATATATATATATATATATATATATATTTACAACTCACTATAATTCAGTCAAGGAAGAGGCTGAAAGTCATCATATCTCTGCAGGCAGACAATTTTGTCCACCAGTTTCTCCAGGAATGGGAGGAGGAAGGAGGGTGGGACGCAAGAATATAGGTGAGATGGACTACAAACATGGAACGTTATGGTAAGTACATAACTTCTAGATGTTATGTAGTCCTATCTCGCAGTAATTCTTGTTCTTGATACAATCTGTAAGCCATTTAGAAAAGGTCACCTTTGAGACTGATAATCCTGTCTCCTTATCAGAAAAGGAGACAAAAAGTTGATCTGACTTTCTAATGTCTTTCGTTCTATGCAAGTAGAAACGCAACTGTCTGTGCACATCAAGCTGGTGTAGTTTATATTCTGCCATGTTGGTGTAATTGGGAAAAAAGACTGGCAATTCCATGGATTGATTTATGCTGTTTTCCGAACAAACCTTTGGGAGGAAGGCGGGATTAGTTCTCAGAGATACCCTGTCCTTATGAAATACAATATAAAGCGGATGTACTGAAAGAGCCTGCAGCTCTGAAACTCTTCTGGCTGATGTACTGGCAACAAGGAAGAGGGTTTTCCATGATAAATATTTCAGATCACAGGTAGATGCAGGTTCATAGGGAGATACAATCAGAGAATTCAGGACCAAATTTAGATCACAGGGTGTCATTGGTTCCTTAATTGGGGGCCTAAGTAGAAAAGTACATTTGAGAAAGGCCTAACATAATCTGGGAGACATAATGGGAACACTCATTTCACCTGGAGATAGCAGCTAACTGTACCCTAATAGTAGCTGCCGTGGAGTGTTCTTCAGACAGATTTGAGAGGAACTCTAAAATTGCTGGAATAGGGGAGGTAAGAGGTTTGATATTTCGTTTAGCTGCCCAACATGAAAAATCTGTTCCATTTGTTAGAGTATAATTTCCTAGTGGAAGGTTTATGGGAAGAAGCTAGGATATGACTTACTACTGGCGTGAAAGAATAACACCTGGCTAGTCCTGGAATTGGAGCACCTAAGCTGTCACTTTGAGGGGGTGGATGGATGGATGCAACTCTCCCGAAGAGTGGGTCAGAAGGTCCAGAATTGGATCCAGAATCCAAGGTTCCTCCAGGAGGTGGGTTTGTAGAAAAAGAAAGCAAACCTGATGAGGCCAGTATGGAGCAATGAGGATCATTTTGCTTCTCGACCATCTGTCTTTCTGTAATACCTGCGGAATGAGTGGAGAGGGGGGAAAGGCGTAGAGTAATCCTGAGGGCCAATCGTGAACCAGTGCATCCCTGGTTGGCTTCCCCTTTGGGGGAATTAGGGCAAAGTAGTTGCTGCATTTGGTATTCTTGGGAGTGGTGAAAAGGTTGCAGCAAGGCTGGCCCCATCAGTGGAAAATCATTTCCGCAATCTCTCTGTTCAGGGACCAGCCGTAACAGGAGAGTCCTGCTGAGTCTGTCCGCTATCACACTGGATTTCCCCGGGATGTGCGTTGCAGTTAGAAAGTGTTGAGAAGCAATCACCCATTGCCAAACTCTTAATGCCTCTCAACACAGAGGGTAAGATTTGGTTCCTCCTTGTTTGTTTATATACCACACTACCGACATGTTGTCTGTCTGAATTGCAATTGTTCCTAGAGGGAGAGAGTCCTGAAGTGCCTGCAACGCATAAAGCACCGCTCTCATCTCTAGGATGTTTATATGCAGATGATTCTCATGGTCCTGCCATAAACCTTGAACTGCCCTTCCCAGATAATGACCCTCCCCACCCGATCTGGGAAGCGTCCGTGGTTAACACTGCCTTTGGTTGGGGAAACACAAAGGGACGACCTAGATACAGCTGGTCTGTCTGAAGACACCAAGTTAAATCTCTCTTGCAAGACTCCGTGATGTATATTGGATGTGAAAGAGGGAGATATTGCATCGACCACTGTGCGAATAAAAGCCATTGTAGGAGTCTCGTGTAATCAGGCTAAGTGCACCAGCAGAATGGCAGCAGCCATGGTTCCCAGAGTCTGTAACACTTGTCTGGCTTGGGCTTTCTTTGTCGAAATCAACATTTTTACCTGTTGATGCAGGGAGTGGATTCGATCTGGGGTGAGTCTTGCCATCATGTCTCTTGAGTTTAACTCTGCTCCTAAGAAGACAATATGTTGCGACTGTAACATGGCAGATTTTTCTTGATTTATAGTTATGCCCAGCTTGTTGCAAAGTAGATGGGTTTCATCCCTGGCCTGAGATAGTAGATGCCGGGTGGACGTGGTGAGGAGCCAGTCGTTCAGATATGGAAACACTCAGAATCCCTGACGTCTCAGGTAAGCTGTGATCATTGCCATACATTTGGTGAACACTCTAGGGGCTGTAGTGAGGACAAAGGGCAGGGCTTGAAATTGGTAGTGACCGACTCCCAGCCAGAAGCGCAGATACCTTCTGGACCGCCTGTCCATTTTTATATGGTAGTATGTGTCCTCGAGGTTGATAGAGCACATCTAGTTGTCTTTCCCTATGAAAGGGAATATCGACTGCAGGGTTACCACCTGGAACTTTGTTTTCTTTACAGATTTGTTTAATCTGCTGAAATCTAGGATGGATCTCCAATCCCCTATCTTTTTTGGCACTAAAAAGAACCTTGAGTAAGTTCTGAATCCTATCTGGTCTGCGGGGACTTCTTAGATGACTCTTTTGTCCAGCAACGATTGAATCTCTAGAGTTGTCAAGTCCTTTTGCATGGGTGGAACGTCTGGTAAGGACTTTTGTTTTGGAGGGGTGGAAGAAAAGGGAATGAGGTAACCTCTGGGTATTATCTCTTGTACCCATTTGTCTTGGGAAATTTGTAACCAGGTGTTTGGGTACAATGATAAGTGACCCCCCCCCACTGCCTCCAACGAAGGACAGGCATGTCTCCTTTCAGGAGCGCTGGTAGGGCCTATCACAGAAGGTCTCCCTGTCGCCCTGACTCTGCGGACCCCCTCTGCTTCGAGGACGCTGTCTTCCATTATAACTTTCCCCTCTGCCTGTGGGGAAAGAATCGTCACCTGCATCCGAGAAACCTTTTTGGGATTTGCGGAACCACATTTTCCCATCCTTTTGACTTTTGGGATAAGGTCTGGAAGGAGCAGAAAAATGGACTCCCACGGCAGATAAGGTTTTCCCATCCTTCTCGCACCTGGTCAGCGTCTCGTTTACCACAGGTCCAAACAAGGCTGAACCATCAAAAGGGTCAGCAAAGTTACAGAGGCGCATCCAGGAATGTCTACTGAGAGATATTCCTGATGCCGCCACTCTACTCACTCTGTCAACTGCATAGGAGATTAGCCTCATGGAGGAGTTCGCGATAGATGCAAGTGTGGCTAACTGTGAGGATACCTTGTCTGTGGACCCCACAGCTACTGCTCCTGGAAGGGTATCTCCTAGTTATTTGATGAGATCCCTTTGAAGTCTAGTAAAATGGGATAAGTAGTTCAGTGAACGCAAGGTAAAGGTCGCTGAAGAAAACATGCACTTGCCATATCTATCCATAGTCCTAGACTCTTTATTAGGAGGATGGATAGATGAAGAGGTTTCTGACAGTTCCTTCTTTCTGGCTGCCGTCACCACCATGGCATCTATGGGGATTCCTTTTGTTAAGAATTCCTTTTCTTTAGGGGCCATAATAAATTTGCTTGGCCTCCTTGGAACAGGCTCCACAGTGTCCGGCGAAGTCCGTGCTTTCCTGGAAATGACCTCTAATAACTTGTTGTAAGGCGGAGTCACCCAGGAGGTGGAAGAGCGAGATCCAAAAGCCTCCAGGTATACTGAATCATCCTCCGAAGGGTTGATGGGCTGCCAATCACCTCTCTGTTTCAGGATTTCCAGGATGCATGCAAAGGAGACATCCTCAGAGGGATTCATCCAGATCAATATCTGAAGTGACTGACTCAGGGGAGTCAATGTGCTTCCTCTAGCAAAGCCTCTTCCTGGGAACATCCTCTGAGGGATACTCAGGAGAAGTCCTAGAAGAGGGGGCACCACCCATGGTGGTCACCTGGGGCTCTGGATCTCTACGCTTAGGAAGAGGCGGAGAAGAGATAAACACAGGTGCCTGGTGGGGAATAAGGGAGTGGATCCAACAGCGGTGCCATCTGAGGGGATAGCATCCTCTCCACTGCCTCAAAAGCACCCCTACCCTGCTCCGGAGAAGACCTCCGCAACGAGGATGCTGGAGATCGGCTCCGAGGAGAAGGCGGTTCCGAGGCAGAGGTAAGCACTGAGCTCAACCAAGCCAAAGCACCAAGAGGGAGAGTCGGATCTGAAGACATACAGTGCCAACTATCACCCCCAGAGCCGACTGGAGAGCATTGGCTTCCAGATGTCTCAGCACTGGATGGAGCCGAAGATGCCAGAGCTGAAGTTGGAACTGAAGAAGCTGGCAACGGTCTTGGGGCCGATGGTTCCACTACAATTGGATCCATACCCCCCCGGCTCCGAAGACTCTAAGGTAATCGGAGGAGGAATCAAAGAAAGGGGAGCGGAGGCAGGTGGCTCTGATGCCTTTGGGCCCGGATGTGAAAGCAATTTAGCCAGGGCTGGTGTGTGTAGCAATCTCTTTACCACCCGCTCTACATCATCATCTGAAAGACTCCTGGTGGAGCAGATGGACAGAGAGAGATCTCCTATATTCCAATATGGGAGATCTCAAGAATGGTGACACCACTATTGGATTCAAAGCTGGGGTCCGAGGAGTAGAAACCTCAGTCGGCTCCTTTGACACTAATAGCGCCAAAGAGGTTGATGATGTAGACTTGTTGGAGCTGAGAGCCCTCAGTTCTGAAATCTTTTGGCAAGGTTCTGAATCTGGAGCAGAAGCTGACCTCTTTCTAGATGACTTAGAGCCCTCATCTAAAGCTTGCTGAATGGAAAGAAGACCTTTGGCAATTAACTTAATTTTACGCTCCTGCAGAACTCTACTACTAAAGCCATGACAGATAGTGCAAGGGTCTTGCAGATGTATGGCACCGAGGCAGTTAACACAATTAGTGTGTGCATCTGTCAACGACATCTTAACAGCACACTTTACACATTTCTTGAACCCAGAAGGATTATGCTCCTTGGGTTCCTCAGAGGAGTCCTTCAAACTCCCCTTAGACATTATAGACAAAACAATAACTAACTACTAAGCTAACTGAAAACTTTTTTTTTAAATAGAACTCTAACTGAAAACGGATACTATCGAAAGGGAAAAAAGGACAGAACCCTCTAACTTAAATGGGTTCTGACCTGGGAAAGAAAATGGCCCTGAACTTAAGGGACCAAGAGAGGCCTCTAACTAAAACGGCACTCTCTAAAAAGGGGGGAAATACTTAAAAGGTTTCTAACGCAGACAACACGAACAGCTGGCAGTTAGGGGTATATAGGGAAGAATAAATTAATGCAACTAGCTAGAAAAAAGACCAAATAATTGAAAAGTTATACTTGTGAGCCAACGAGCCAACTGAAGAAATGTCTCAAACGTTGCACAGCAAACGAGATCTGGGGATGTAGCCTGGGGCATCGTGGGATAGGGATTAGCCTCAAGCCACTGAAATCTCTTTAATATTCGGCTGAGTCAGAGACGAGAATTGGCTCCGAACCCAACCAGCAAGAATTACAGCGAGATAGGACTACATAACATCACACATTATCCACAGAAGAAGAAGTAGACAGCCTAAATTACTGGTAAAGAAAAGCAAATAGTTACTTACAGACAGTGAATGAGTTTAGGAGAATAACTGTAAAACAATACCATAATAACACCAAACCAAAAATGTAAAAGTTATTGGCCCAGAAATTTAGACAACAAAAAGGCAGAAAGGGATGCTTCAAAACTAGGGGATACAGTATCAACAACAACAACAACAACAAAAAGACTCTATAAAGGGAAGAGAAGGAACAGAAGAAAGAGAATAATTGACAGACGAGATAATGGAGGGAAATACATTTCCATGGTTGAAGGGTGGGGAGGCTGAAGGAATAATGGCATCCATGGAAATGTTGGAATTAAAACACCAAATACAAAAAAATAATAATCTACTAAATCACCAGGGAATATGGTATCCTAGCAGATGTTAGGAAATTGGATAGGAATAGGGTACTAAAAGCCTGCACTTTATTTAATATGATAATAAAAGGGGCAGACACCTAAATACTGGAAAATGCAATAGTATTATTTTAATTCATTAACACCTACGTTGTGTGGAGTGTCACAACTCTAGAAGCCTACACACATCTTTCATTCCATGTAATCCAATGTAACTACTGTCTGTTTATTTTAACTGTGGAGCGTTTCTCCCCGGGCCTCAGCTGAAAATGGACCTACGTCCAGTCGGACACTCCCGGTCAACAAATATAAATAAATAAATTAATTAATTAATTAAATTGTACAAATGACAATATTATCAGTAAGAAATATTCTTTACAGTGATAATAGTCAGTACATCCACAGTCTTTTCCATAAATAGTCTTAATAAATTATACTGCACACAAACCCCAAATTAGATTTTTTCTAAACTTTTACAAACAAATGTTCACATCTTGAAAACTATAAAACCTAGATATATGTTGCTAGAATATTTCTGTGAATGAGTCATAAGCTTTCACATAACAAGAAAGAGTATGTTTATTGAGATATTTACATACATATTAAAATGGGTCTACTTTTCCTTATCGAATTTACGTTTGTCTGAAGCACAGTTAAGCGATCCCAGTATACTAAAAATAAAGTAGTAGTGCACAGTGTGTTTGTATTGTCTCTCCCACCACTGCAGTTCTGTGGCATGCTAGATACGCTGGCAGGTTTAATAATATTCAGGATTTGGACATGTATTTCAACAGCACTGGTAGCTTTGAAGTGGAGATCACATTACAATAAGGATAGTGATAATGTATCCTTGTGCGGTGTAGTTCAATCTCGGAGTTGTTTTATATATATATATATATATATATATATATATATATATATATATATATATATATATATATATATATATATATATATATATATATATATATATATAATTTGCAGGGGGTGCAGGGAAGCTTGCCCCCCTGCAATGTTACAGAGTATTTGTTGTTGTGTTTGTGTGTTATAATTAGCTATTAGTTTGGTGTTTTGCAGTTTGACAGAGTGAGATTTCGGACTAGTGCATTTTCCCTAAACTGGGATTGCTTATTTATTTTTTATTTATTTGCAGTTTGATTACCAGGCATGTCCACTGGGCCGAATTGACCCATTTTCAATGGAGGCCCAGGGAGAAAAGATCCAAGATGCATTATGCAATTTAGATATAACTGATAGTTAATATTAAAGATATTATGTAGAACAGTTACTCATAAATGCATTCAATATCATGCATAGTTAACAAATTCATTAAGCTTGAAGGTAGGGATCATACAGTTTCATTTGAGGAAAACAGATATGTGTTAGGTGTGGAAACAGTTTACAAACAAACCTTTTAAGAAAACGTAAATACGCTTTACATACACACATCAACAGGAGAATGCTATTTACAAGGTTGGGCTGTGTGAGGGTAGCTGTAGGAGTTGTTGAAAGCTTAGAGAGAAGCTATAGAAATTGTTGAGAGCTTAGATAGGCTTGTATTGTCAGGCTCTGGATTGCATTGCATAAGTGGAAATTCCTTAAGATTCCAAAAGCAGGCTAAGTTATTTCTTACACTTATTTAACTGAACTCACTTCTGAAACGCTTACAATTGTGCTATACAGTTGATGTACTATATTTTTGCACTGTTATAAAGCATTTTTATTGTTTCACTGCATTTATGTACTGTTTTATACTGTTTTAACATTACTTAACTGTAAACTGCTTTTTCATACTGAGAGTTGTATTTTCTGTTTGTGAGTGCTCTATCCGAACTTTTCTGTGCATTTTTGTCTGTTACAGTTAAAAGCATTCTCGAGTCTGCTCCTTGATCTGTTTAAAACTTTCATTTAGTGGCTACAACTAGGAACTGTAATAGTGTGCATTACTTTGTTTTTTTTTATTTAAATTACTAAATTGTAAACGGCTTTTTCATACTGAGACTTTTATTTTCTCTATGTAGGTGCTCTTTCTATGCTTTTAAAGTGAGGTTTCTGTGTTCTGCTCAGGTGGCATAATCTTGACAGAGGCCTGTTGTCTAGGCTGGAAGTTTTGTTTGAGTTTCCTGCTGATTGTCTTCATTATTATTGAGATTAACAAGGCCTCCTGACCTTCTGTAGTATGAGTGATTGGGTAATAGCGAGGGCTGAGTAGTAATCTGATCTTCCAACTCCACCATTCTTACTGCTACATAAACCCTGTGTCTTATAAAGGTTCTGCTTGTATTGTCAGGCTCTGGATTGCATTGCATAAGTGGAAATTCCTTAAGATTCCAAGAGCAGGCTAAGGTATTTCTTACACTTAATGTAACACAATGAGACCCACACGGAGTTAATGCCCTCGCTGTTGCAAACAAATGGGATATCCAAATATAAAAAATAGCAACCAACAGCGTGAGCAAAACAATGAAGGAGCACACAAATACCATCAACAGCTATTCAGCTAGAATGTAATATCCAAAACAGTTCGATATGTAGAAGTCCTTCAATTAACACGAAATAAAATAATCCACATGGATAAAAATAAGTAGAAGTTTATTGGTGCACCTCAGGTTGCAGTTATACTTGAGGAACATTTCTATTTCTCATTTTTCATAAAAACAATTACATAAAAACAATTATATAATTTATGCACTTTTGCTTTACTTATATATATAGGAAATAAAATCACTTTACATAAAAACACTTTACATTTTTATTGTTTCACTGTATTTATGTACTGTTTTATACTGTTTTAACTTTACTTAACTGTAAACTGCTTTTTCATACTTCATTATTATTGAGAGTAACAAGGCCTCCTGACCTTCTCTAGTACGAGTGATTGGGTAATAGCAGGGGCTGAGTAGTAATCTGATCTTCCAACTCCTCCATTCCTACTGCTATATAAACTCTGTGTCTTATAAAGGTTCTGCTTGTATTGTCAGGCTCTGGATTGCATTGCATAAGTGGAAATTCCTTAAAATTCCAAGAGCAGGCTAAGTTATTTCTTATACTTATTTCACTGAACTGCACTTCTGAAACACTTATAATTGTGCTATACAGTTGATCTGCTATATTTTTGCACTGGTATAAAGCTTTTTTTATTGTTTCACTGCATTTATGTACTGTTTTATCATTACTTAACTGTAAAGTGCTTTTTCATACTGAGAGTTGTATTTTCTGTTTCTGAGTGCTCTATCCGAACTTTTCTGTGCATTTTTGTCTGTTACAGTTAAAAGCATTCTCGAGTCTGCTCCTTGATCTGTTTAAAACTTTCATTTAGTGGCTACAGCTAAGAACTGTAATAGTGTGCATTACTATAATTGCTTTTTTTATTTAAATTACTAAATTGTAAACTGCTTTTTCATACTGAGACTTTTATTTTCTCTTTGTGGGTGTTCTTTCTATGCTTTTAAAGAGAGGTTTCTGTGTTTTGCTCAGGTGGCATAATCTTGATAGAGGCCTGTTGTCTAGGCTGGAAGTTTTGTTTGAGTTTCCTGTGTTTCTGGCAGCCATTTTCTGCTAATTGTCTTCATTATTATTGAGAGTAACAAGGCCTCCTGACCTTCTGTAGTACGAGTGATTGGGTAATAGCAGGGGCTGAGTAGTAATCTGATCTTCCAACTCCTCCATTCTTACTGCTATATAAACTCTGTGTCTTATAAAGGTTCTGCTTGTATTGTCAGGCTCTGGATTGCATTGCATAAGTGGAAAATTCCTTAAGATTCCAAGAGCAGGCTAAGTTATTTCTTATACTTATTTCACTGAACTGCACTTCTGAAACGCTTATAACTGTGCTATACAGTTGGTCTACTATATTTCTGCACTGTTATAAAGCTTTTTTATTGTTTCACTGCATTTATGTACTGTTTTATACTGTTTTAACATTACTTAACTGTAAACTGCTTTTTCATACTGAGAGTTGTATTTTCTGTTTGTGAGTGCTCTATCTGAACTTTTCTGTGCATTTTTGTCTTTCACAGTTAAAAGCATTCTCGAGTCTGCTCCTTGATCTGTATAAAACTTTCATTTAATGGCTACAACTAGGAACTGTAATATTGTGCATTACTATAATTGCTTTTTTATTTAAATTACTAAATTGTAAACTGCTTTTAAATACTGATACTTTTATTTTCTCTTTGTGGGTGTTCTTTCTATGCTTTTAAAGTGAGGTTTCTGTGTTCTGCTCAGGTGGCAAAATCTTGATAGAGGCCTGTTGTCTAGGCTGGAAGTTTTGTTTGAGTTTCCTGTGTTTCTGGCAGCCATTTTCTGCTGATTGTCTTCATGACTATTGAGAGTAACAAGGCCTCCTGACCTTCTGTAGTACAAGTGATTGGGTAATAGCAGGGGCTGAGTAGTAATCTGATCTTCCAACTCCTCCATTCTTACTGCTATACAAAACCTTGTGTCTTATAAAGGTTCTGCTTATATTGTCACGCTCTGGATTGCATTGCATAAGTGGAAATTCCTTAAGATTCCAAGAGCAGGCTAAGTTATCTCTTACACTTATTTCACTGAACTGCACTTCTGCAATGCTTACAATTGTGCTATATAGTTGATCTACTATATTTTTGCACTGTTATAAAGCTTTTTTTATTGTTTCACTGCATTTATGTACTGTTTTATACTGTTTTAACTTTACTTAACTGTAAACTGCTTTTTCATACTGAGAGTTGTATTTTCTGTTTGTGAGTGCTCTATCCAAACTTTTCTGTGCATTTTTGTCTGTTACAGTTAAAAGCATTCTCGAGTCTGCTCCTTGATCTGTTTAAAGCTTTCATTTAGTGGCTACAGCTGGGAACTGTAATTTTTCCCACCCTCCCTAGTGTTGTGTGTTCTTATACTTGGTGGCTTTGCAGTTGCCCACCCATACTGTATATTTGATCTGTGACACTCCTCCCAGTCTAGTGTCATCAGTTCACTCAATCTAATAGAGAACATTTGTGAAGGCCAACCCACTCAGATTTTTAACGTTGAATTAACTTCTGTTCCAGCTTTCTCCATTTCCACTTTACTGGAAAAAAAAAAATCTAAGCTTGCTTTCCCCCCTTCCTGTGACAGGTCAGATACGGATTTGCTGTGTCCAGGACTGTTTGTGAGCTCCTAAGCCCCCCCCCCACTTAACTGTGGTTAAACTATTCCTGGCGCCATAAAGTCTGTTCAAAATTTCCCTTGCAACTAGCCAGCTCTTTAGTTTTAGCACTCATTTGTTTCTTTGACCTCAGCACTTGTTCAGAACTCATTGTAAGCACTAAATAAGTTACAAATTACTACAGCACTCAACTTTCCTCACTTGTCTAGAGAAAAACAGTTTTTAGTACTTAATAAATAAGCACCTATTCAGGCATGTTTAAAGGTTAGCTCCCGGTGTTTTCTCCTGTCTACCTGATGAATCTGGGCATCTTGGGACAATGCAGCAATTGCCTCATGTATACAGACAACCCTCTCCTCCTACCACCCAACACTACGACCTGTGAGAGATGCACTTATATAGCCAAATTGGAAGCAAAGCTCTCTTCACCAAAGACTGGCCTAGACAGTCAAGGGGAGAAGATAAACACTTGCACCGCACCACACTCATCACATAGTCCCTCAAAACCTATACCACCAAAACACACACACAGAACCACAAAACACACACCTACATTTGTGGAGGCTCTCAGTACAAATCTGCCCAAACAATAGAGACCTCCAAAGCAGAAATGCAAGCAACTCCACCCCCAACACAACCCAAATGACCATAGCCCACATACTCAGTGTGCCACTCAACTACAGCCCATAAGGCATAACATACCCAACACTCTAGTCATAGGTGACTCTATGGTCAGGCACACTGATGTTCCACTCACCAGGCTAATCAAAGAAAAAGTTACTGTTAGTAGCCTGTCAGGTGCCAGGATCCGCCATATAACGCACGCACTCAGGTCACTCCACAACAAGTACAAATATAACTCTGTCATTGTCCATGGTCATGTGAATGACCTGAGATGTACCTCCCTGGGCTACATGAAAAGAGACACGGAGGAGCTCTCTGATTTTGTAGCCCAGGCTGGTATGACCCTAGCCCTGAGTAGCATCCTGCCATCACCCAGAATGACACCACAGTACAAGGACAAAATGATTGACTTTAACAACTGGCTAAGCATCTGGTGTCATTCTAAGGGAATCCAGTATCTGTCTGCCTGGGATGACATGATCGACAGACCACGCTGCTTTGCCAGAGATGGCCTGCACCTGTCGCCCTTGGGATTCTGGATACTGGCAAAGGCTCTTGCCACCCCTATAGTGCTTTTTTCAGGCAAGGTTCAAATGACAAATTCACCACCGTAACAGGTACAAGCAAGCAAAATCTGAGGATAATGCTACTCAATGCTAGAAGTCTAAACCTCAAAATTTACTCACTCGAGGCACTCCTTAACATGGAAAACATTGACATCTGTGCAGTGACAGAGACCTGGTTCAAAGCTCCAGAGAGCACCCCTGCATTACCAGGCTATAATTCATACCACACCTTTCTGCCACCAAACCCAGACTGAAACACTAAAGGTGGAGGCATGTCCATATTCATTAAGGATATCCACACCTCCAAGCTAGTTGCTCAGTATAATGCATCCGAGATTATCCAAGTTCAACTTACTCTGGGCAAAACCACAATCCAGATTGTAGCTTGCTACAGACCCCTCACCATGCCCCAGGATTCCCACTCCTCTTTTCTTGATACACTGGAAAATATTAAGATACAACCCAACACTCTAATAATGGGTGATTTCAACTACCCTACCATTAACTGGGAAAACTACTCATGTACCAACTCATTTGCTCAGCGTTTTCTGGAAATCATCAATTCCAACGCTTTGGATCAACTTATCCACACCCCCACGAGGGGCAGCAATATCCTAGACCTGGTCATCACCGACATGCGTGACCGGTTTTCCACACCAGAGGTCAGCTCCTCGTTGGTCAGATCCGACCACAAGCTAATCACCCTAGACATCTACATCCACGCTCCCCCCCCCCTCATTAGTTAAACAACAGTAAAAAATTTCTCCAAAGCCAACTTCAGACTTCTTAAGAGAGAAGTGGCAAACTTCACGACACCCATGCAGATGGACATTAGAGGTACGACTGCTGAATCCTACACAAATGCACTTTATAAGAACTTACACGAGTGCATGGATCGTGCTATCCCTAACAGAACTAATATGCTATCCTCCAAAAAAAGGAAGACAATCTGGTGGTCTTCTGCCATAAACAAACTCTATAAAAGAAGAAAGAAACTGTTGCAAAAAAAAGAGTAAAATCCCACGACTGGAGGAACTCCCTGGTCAGCCTCAGTAAGAAGCTGAGATCCCTCATAAAATCCTCCAAAGCTAGTTATAAAAACAAAATTGCCACTGATTCTAAAGACAACCACAAAGCATTCTATAGCTATGTCAAAAATCTCAATGGCAACACTCAGATCTGCTCTGAGTTACAGCACAATGACACTAAATATACAGAACCAACTGATATTGCCAACATCCTGGCAGATAGGTTCAGTGCTAACTTTACCCCCCACTCACCCCCTAAAGGGCCCACCTTTATACCGGAAGAATGCAAAGTTCCTGTAATCACGGCTGCACAGGTAAAAACTTCACTCTCCAAAGCCAAGAACACAGCATCCATGGGACCTGACAACATCCCAGGCTGCCTTCTACATGAACTACAGAATGAACTGGCATCCCAACTAAGTACCATGTTCAATCATAGCCTCACCTCAGGCTTTGTGTCCATTGAATGGTGCACCACGACAGTTATCCCACTCCACAATGGGGGGGCCTCAAAAGACCCCGGGAACTACCGCCCCATTAGCCTGACAATCTTCGTCTGCAAGGCCATGGAATGTATCATCATGGAACTCATAAACAAAGACATTGGAGATCTCCAAACTCTGGACCCCACACAGTTTGGGTTTGTAAAAGGCAGATCATGTCTCCTAAACCTGATAGACTTCTTTGAAGTAGTCACCAAAGCCACAGATGAGGGTAAGGTGGTTCACACAGCCTATCTAGATCTCGCCAAGGCATTCGACACCATCCCCCACTCTGGAATTATAGATAAACTCACTAAACTAGGTATAAATCCCTACATCACAAGATGGGTTGCCAACTGGCTTACTGAAAGAACCCACACCGTGAAAGTAGCAGACTCCAAATCAGACCTCAGACCAGTGACAAGGGGAGTACCACAGGGTTCAGTCCTGGGTCCTCTCCTATTTGGTATCTACTTCTCTGAAGTACAGGCTAACACAGAAGGTCTTTGGCTAACTAAATTCGCAGATGACTGCAAACTAGGAGTCATAACTGAAACTCCTAATGATGTGGACATCCTACAAAAGGGCTTCACTGAGACAGATGCCTGGTGGCAAAGACATGGTCTCAAGCTCAATGCCAAAATGTGCATTGTCATCCCCTTTGGTAAAAACTCCGTACCCATGAACCACCACATAGGCGGTAGTCTATTTAACACTGAAAGTGTGATAAGAGACCTCGGGACACAGGTGGACAGTAGTCTCTCCTTTGATAATCACATCGCCACAGTGGTCAGGAAATCCTTCTACGTGGCATACCTCATCACAAAAGGTTTCTCATCCAGAAAAAAAGAGGTCATTGTTCCCCTCTACTCATCACTCATTCGACCCATTATAGAGTACAACGCCCCTTTTGGTATGTACCTCACAAGACATCTATAACAACTGGAAAGGCCGCAAAAATACCTCACAAAGAGGATTACTGGCCTCAAACAGATGCCTTACGCAGACCATCTCAAAAAACTCCAGCTTTACTCCATCGCATATCTCCTACTCAGGGGCGATCTCTGCCTAACATACAAATTTACGTCAAACCCAGAGCTGTTGGACATGCTCCACTTAAAGAAATCCCAATCCCTCCGAGCTACACACTCTAGGGACCTAAACCTTGTCACAACAATAAACAGAACATGCTGGAGGGATAGATTCCTGTCCCAGAGACTTCCCATACTCTGGAACAGACTACCTATCTATGTCAAACAGAGCTCCTCATTAGCACTCTTCAAGAAAAATCTTGATGATTGGATGGGTAATAGGAAATTCACCCCAGGGATCACTTCTGTGATTCTGCTTGACAGGGGCACAGGAAAATAATTTTCTTGGGTGGCGAAAGCCAGGGTACCTTTTTGGCTAGGCTTGTATAGGCCCTAGGGCCAATAGCCTAGTACCTACCTATGAACCTATAGGAAGATAACTATGAGAGTTGTAGAGCTTGGGAACCAGAGAGAGAACCCCCTTTGATTAGGTTGGGTGAAGCAGGTACATTTCCATTTAGTGGACAGGTGTTTGAATAGTTGGGTTTTGAAGTTTTCTGAGTTTGGTATGGTTCTTAGTGTGGAGGGAAGGGAATTCCATTTTTTGCCTAGTGAGAAAGATAGGAGAGGTTGGCCAGCAGGACGTTCAGGTTTATGGATAGTAATTAAGTCCTGATTTTCAGATCTGAGAGCTCTGTTGGGTGTAATAGGGGGAAAGATGTTAGTTAGAGAGGGACATTTTGTTGGGTGAAATATGAGTCTATATGCAGTAGTGAGTTGGAGATAGTCTAGGAAGTTTGGGAGTTCAAGCCAATTCAGGGATTGTAGGGTTAGGCAGTAATGGGTGGTATTTTTAGGTTTAGAGGCACATTTAGAGATTTTGTTGTAGTAGTATTCTAGTTTAGAGGTGACAGAGGAGGACAGGTTGGTTAGGAGAGGGGGCTCCGTATAATAAGGAAGGAAGAAGATAAGTCGAGGCCAGAGTTTGACTGGTAGAGTTGGAGAGAAAGCGATTATTCCTATACAGCATACCTAGCTTTTGGTGGGTTTTCTTAATATTTTGTTGAATATTTTATTTATTTTATTTTATTTATTTTTATTTTACATTTGTTGACCGGGCTAGTCTAACTGGATACATGTCCATTTTCAGTAGAGGCCCGGGGAGAAAAGCTCCAGACAAACATTATAAACATTAAAGATTAATAGTGGAATTACATAAGCAATTGTAAACATTGAAACCAAATCAGAGTATGGAGGGAAAAAAAAATAAATTGATCAAAAAAAGTAATAATAATGTGTTTTTTTTTTTTTTGAGGATGAAACTACTCTTAGTAAGATTAAGGGTAGTTTGTTAAAAAGGTATAATATACTTGTAAACATAGAAATTATATGCAAACCTTTGTAAACAGGAGGAAATAGGAAGGTTGAAGAGGAAGTAGGTTGAAGAAAGGAAAAGTCAGAGAGCAATAAGAAAGGAGATCAGTAATCTACATTAGCGGGGTAAAGGGTGAAAGTGGACCCTAGGGAGTAGGAAGATAGAAGTGAAAGAGGAAGCAATTAGTCAGGGTTTGTGCAGGGGCACATCCAGTGAGATTTTAGGTGAAGTTTGAGTCTTAGTTTAAAGAGAGAAAGGGATGGTATTTGAGTTAGGTCTGTTGGTAGGAGGTTCCAGCGTTTGCCAACAGTGTTTGAGAAAATGCTATCACCTGACAAGTTATTAGACTTTGTGGTACAAACAAGTAATCTAGTAGAGGAACGAAGTGAAGTTAGATTTGTGTATGGGGTGATAAGGTTAGTTATCACCCCATATGAATATCAAACTTGAGGTGTTCATCTACAGTAATGCAAAGTAGTTTGGCAGAGGGGACCACTTCTATAGGTGGGTTGGTTTGACTATAGACTTTGAAGTTGTTTTTATCATAGGAGAGGGTCTTTGTGGGAGGGAATAGTAGAATCTTTGATTTATTTGCATTGAGAGAGAGGTGGTTTTGGTGCATCCAGTTTTCAGTTGTTGAGAAGGCAGTTTGGGTTTTAGTCAGCAATTCAGAGAGGTTTGAGGCAGAGCAGACTGAGGTTGAATTGTCTGCGTATTGAATGATTTTAGCATCAGGAATAGCAGTGTGAAAGTTATTGATGAAGATGTTAAAAAGCGTTGTCCCAAGGATGGATCCCTGTGGTACGCCAGTTGGGGTAGGTAGGAAGGAAGAGATGGAGTTCTTCCATTTGACTACCTGTGATCTGTCTGATAGATAGCTGGAAAACCAGAATAAAGCATTATGTGAGAGATTAAGGTTTGAGAGATGACAGAGAAGGTGCTTGTGGGAAACAGTATCAAAGGCTTTAGACAGATTGAGTAAAACAGTAGAAATTAAGTGTCCTGAATCTCAGGCTTGATTGACAGTTTCTAGGAAAGAGAGTAGAGCAGTTATTGTGCTATGGCCTGGATGGAAGCCATGCTGGGTAGGAGTGAGAAGATTGTTTTGGGTCAGGAAAGGCATAAGTTGGAGGTGGATGCATTTTCCTAGGATTTTGGAAATTGGCGAGAGCAAAGCTATGGAGTGAAAGTTTGAGATGCTGGTATTTTTGCCTCCTATATGAAAAGGAAGAATATAAGCTGAGCGCCAGAGTTTGGGGATGTATGATTCTTTTATGGATCGGTTAATAATGATGCTGATTGGGAGAGCAATGCCATCAGCAGCACATTTTAGGAAGGAAGAGGGGAATATTGTCAGGAGCGTTAGAGCAAGGTTTAATTTTTGGACAAAAGTTTTTTATAAAGTTAGTGGAGATGGGTTTGAGTTCAAACAGATGAGGTGAATTAGAAGGGGGAGAGTGTAGAGCAGTTGGGTTATTATTGGGAAATGTCTTGGCGAGGGTAGTAATAGTTTCTATGAAAAATGAGTTAAATTCAGAGCCTAGTTCAAGGTCAGATTTACTTGGGTCAGGACAGGGATTATTCTTGGAGCCTGGATTGAGGAGTGAGTTTATTGAGTTCCAGAATATTTGGGGGTTTTATTGTTATTGGACTGAAGTATGATATAGCAGGATAGTTTTGTCTTTGGTGCTTAGTCGTTTTGCACGGTTGCGGAACTGTTTATATTGGAGCAAGGTATTGGCCAGTTTATTGTTTTGGTAAAGCTTCCATAGTTTGTCTCTGTGGTGCATAATCTGTTTTGTCTCTTTGGATATCTAAGGAGCAGTTTTAGTTTTTATCCTTTTGTTTCTTAGTGGGGCTAGTGAGTTTAAAGTATCAAGGAAGACAGAGTTGAAGTATTCTATAGCTTTGTCAAGAGGAAGGATGTTTAGAATTTGCCAGTTCATTTGTTTGAAAGTTTTTGAGAAAGTAGTTGGGTTGAAGCTACTGAGGTTACGAGTTTGAATGTACTGATGCTGGTGTGGGGAGGAACTAGTTGAGTGATGCATAAAGCTGGGAGGAGGTGGGCACTAAAGGTATCAGGAATTGTGCCAGAATTATTTTATTTGGATCTGAGACTAGGATCCAATCTATAGTGGATCCGGGAGGGTTTATTTTATTAGGTTGAGTGATGGAGAGGAATATTTGAGTGAAGTTATAGAGGTTAATGGATAGGGAGGGAGAGGGGCAATTGATTTTATTCCAGTCAATATTCACATCACCAAGGATATAAGTTTCATAGTTAATTTCAGTAGAGGCCCATAGGAGAATATTTTCGAGTGTAGAGATATTACTACCAGGTGAGATATATAGGTCAATGATACAGATATTTTTATGTTTATTTAGTTTTAGAATTCCAGCAGTTAGTTCAGTGTTCTGGAATTGGAATATGGAGGGGAATTAAGGTAAGAAGGTTGGAGTAGGCTAGGGCAGTGCCTCCACCTTTTTTATTTAGTCGGTCATTTCTGAGACAATGAAATCCTGGGGGCAGAATCTCAGAGTTGGAGATAAAGGGCTTGAGCCAGGTTTCGGAGATGGCTAAGATATCTGGTTGGTTATGGCTTAACCAAGCTTGAAATTGGTGTACTTCGTTGTTTAGACTTTGTGCAGTAATTGTAAAAATCTTTAGGGTGTTGAGATATGACGAAGAGGGTAAGGGATGAGTGTTGTTAATAAAGGATGTAGGACCAGGGTTATGATGGATATCACGAGCTTGGACTAGGTTGTTGAAGGAGATATCCTTTAGCCATATTGGTCTGTCAGGCATGAATTTTGGTAGATTGTAGATTGGAGCAGGTGACAGTGTCTTGACTTTAGAGGAGAAGAGTTTAGGGTGAAATAGGTGCAGAGGGTTGGGCTGAATGAGAGAAGAGGAGATAGGGTGGAAATGAGAGTAAGAGTGATGCAGAAGGTGGGTTTGTATGGTAGTTGTCTTTGTAGGTGGTATTGGACAAGCATAGGTGGAATATAAGGTAGCATAGTATAAGGGAAGTAGGAACATAAAGAGGAGGCTGGAGGACTGGAGGGTGTGATAACTTGAGGAGAGCATGTTGGGGCAAAGAAAGAGTGGTATGAGTGGTTAGGAAAATAGAGAAGGCTATGAAGAAGAAAGGGTTTAAAAAGTAATGGAGGTATTCTAGAGATTTAAGGAAAGAGGCGGGGACTATAATTACTGGGTGGAGTACAGACTGCAGAGTTTAAGAAGGATGGCTATAGGTGGGAGGAGTAATGAGGGGGAGCTGGTATTGGTTAATTAGGCTGAGAGGGTGGGGTAAAATAGGAATAAAGCTAGGAGTACTGAGGTTGGGTGGGAAATGGGGGCAGGGTAGGGCGAACGGAGCAACAAAGAACACTAGAGGTGAGTATGGCAGAAAAAGTATCAGCAAAGAGCAGTTTAAAGGCTGTAGTTGGAAGGTAAGAGCTAAATATTTCCAGCCAGAAAATGAAGGCTGCCTTTACAGAGGGTGGTTTAGCGGGGGGGGGGGGATATTTACAGTCTAAGGATATTAACTCACAACCAACTGTTTGTGAAAAAATAAAACTTGTTGGGATTATAAAGAATATCTAGGATTTATATTGGTATATGCTGCCACCAAATGGTAGAAGGAGATAGTAAACAGCAGGGATAGTTGGACCAGTCTTAGGTTTAAATACATTCTAGGGTAGTGATAACAGGAGGGGGAGAGGGCAAACCTTCTGCGGTAGGCTGCTAGAACATGCACACGGGAGGGCAGACTAACTCTACAGATAGTACATCAAGTCTACATTTAATTAGTGTTAAGCAACATACATTTACACAATTTTGTTGGGGGGGGGGTCTTCTCAGTAGAATATTTCTAATTACCAGGCAAGCTGGCCAATTCAGGGTGTCTTCAGGTGATGGCCGGAGGTATTCCTTTTGTGTTTAAAGCAGGGAGGGAGCACCCGGGATGGATTACTGTAAAGGAGAGGGAGACAACACTGAATTAGTTAATATTGCAGATGTAGAGGGGAAAGGTAGCAGGTAAGGGATGTTTAGAGAAGGGAGGGTGTTACAAAGCACTGTAGTAGAGAGAGGCTATGGTTAGATGAGGCTGGAGCTAGTATGTAGAGGAAGATTAGGTTTAGGGGATTAACAATGGAAAGCAGCAGACATTATGCTATGAACAATACAAGGTAGGCAATACAGGCTCCATTAAATAGTACAAAACATTCATTCTGCAGTTCAGCATGCTATCAGTGACCCTAGTCCGTTTGAGAGGATAGGGTTATACAGCAGTAGAGTCAAATATAAGCAGCAGAAAGCAAGGGGTAAATGATAAAGTAATACTATAAAATCTCTAAATAGTGCAATATATAGTGCTCAACAGACTAACACAGTAAAACTACAATATGTTCATGCTGTGCAATACCTTGTGCTGAACAGTTTTCAAAACAGTTTTTAGAACAATATAATAGCCGTGTGGTGCCCTTATAGACACAAACGGAAAAGAAAAATAGCTGCTAAGCCAGTAATTAAGCTAAAGGCTCGAGTAGGACCATTGATCCACCTTAAAAGAGAAATAAAGGCCTTCAACGATATACATTCATTGGCGTCCTTTTAACAGGACATCTGGAGAGCAGACTAGCCCAGCAAAGTGCAACAGTCGAGCCCTGTATACTCAGACAAAAGTAATGCAGCTGGTGACAACATAAAAAGAGACCCACTAGTCCCAAAAAGCAGCTTACAGCTGCTAAACCGGTAATTAAGTTAAGCAAAGGGCAAATGACACAGTACAAAGCAAGCAGTAAAACAGTACAGTATATAGGGCAAAACGGTCCCCAAAACAGTGTAGAAGCTGTGCGGAACCCTTATAGTTACAAATGGAAAGAAAAATGGCTGCTAAACCTGATTTTAAGCGGAAGGCTTGAAGGGGGATTAACTGAGCTTAACTGAGATTTGGAGAAACGTAAATTTGATAAGGAAAAGTACACCCATTAAAACACGTTTAACTGTATAATTAGCAATACAAATAATACTTAATATTTCTCAAGCTCTGCAACTTACAAAGCAAAATATCAAAGACAGTTTTCTTCAATGATGTCATGCAACAGTTTGTACACCAATAAAATGTAGGTCTCTCGGTTATGAAAATATGAACATGAATCTGAATGATAAGTGACAAAGATTAGTTTTTCCGTTGCAGGGCATCCTACATTAACAATCTTAGTGTAATTTTGTTAATAACTCCTTGGCCTCTCTAATAATGCCTATTGTTAGCTGGTAAATCACTTAGTTAAGGAAGCCAGAGCCGTAAAAGTTCTGGACAACGTAAGGAGGTATAGGTGTGAACTGGAAGTGTATAAAAAAGGTCTTGGTAGGCTTGAGTGAGTTAAAACGGGAAATATTTAACACATCCTGCAATATGCATATTGATATTAACATTAAACCATGATCGCATTTTATTCAGTGGAATCCTAACAATCATAATAACCATGCAGAGTATGGAGTGTGGTGCTTACATTAAAAAAACTGATACATTATATCCTGTTTCATTTCTTGGCCTCCAGTTCTCTACCACATAATAAGTACTTTACAGTCTGTAACCTGATCATAATCCTCAATGCTACTGCCAAGAATTCCGACTAATGTGGCTTATTAAAAATTAAACAGACATTTGATATCAAATCCAAAACATTAATGATCCTACAAAAACAGAACAGAGGGGTAGACAAGGATTGCTAAGTGTGGATGCATAGAAGAGAGTCAATAGTGCATGTCTGGAATATCTGGAAATAATTTTGATTTCAGAAAAAATGAAATATAATTTTAAAGGTGTATGAGGGGATCAATGTCAAGAATGAAATCTGGAGACATGTTGTCAGCTATCTTCAGACTACACAGGAAATAAGACAAAGGTATCTGTTGTCACCCTTTTATTTGCCCTAAACTAGGAGCCTTTAGCTGTGAGAACTAGAAAGTCACATTCAGTGGTATGAATGGCATAATGGGTGGGAAACAATAGCACTACTTGCAGATGATGTTATGTTATATTTGGCCAACCAAGAGCAGTATCTGTCTGAACTACTGGGCATATTAAATTAATTCTAAAATGTCTTAGGATATAAAATAAATGAAAGCAAAACTACAGCTATCCTGGTCAACTACTGTATAATCCTGCACATTAATTAGTATATGCCACTCCCTATTTGTGGGATATGACAAGATAAAATATCTAGGCATTTGTTTAAAAAATAACAGTTACACTAGCAGCAAAGAAGACGAGTGGAAGTGAAGTATAAGATCATTAAACTAAGTGGCCTGGAGAGCATTAGCACTATATTTTGACAAAAAACAAAGAACTAAATTCAAGATAACGTCAGAAGGAGGTGGCCATGAGGCGAACCAATAATTTCACAAAGATGTACTATAATTTGACAACAAGATTCAAGAAAATGCTGTTAGAAGTAGAGCAGTGGTAAGGGTGGGGGAGCTATGTCTAGTCAACTTACTGCAAAGTTACACAGGTAATATGAATTTACCTAATCCAGTGTGACAAGCAAACAACAAACTGGAAAGACAGGATGCTAGTGTAACACAATCCTCCAACAGAACTAGGTAGATTAACACTATGGACTCAGGACAAGAAAGAAGATCAAAGCATCTTTACTTCAAAGTATGTCTCAAGTGTAATTGAAAATGTTCTAGATGAAAAAAAAAATTACAGGTGCAGAAAAGAGGTAAATCCCCTAAAGAACAGGTGTAGTAAATAAAAAGGCAGGGGAAACAGGCATTGTTCAGGCAAAAAGTTATGAATAACCTATATTTTAAAAAATAATTACAATAGGAAGATAAGACAGCTAATGGAAACATGTGAAAGAGCAATTTAATCTGCAGCAAAGACATTTCTTACCATACCAAGGCTTATTAGCAGAATTAAACACAGATAGTAGATGGGAATCACATATCCCAGAGCTAGTAAATTTAATAGAGCCCAGGACGAAGGTATATTGTATCAAGAAAGTAATACACATTTCCCATAGTTGTTAACTGCTGTGGCTTCGTTTAAGCAAAGGCACCCTTCACCCTCACCCACTTTCCCACACACACAAGCACACAGTTAAGCACTCACTAGCATACACACCATATACCCCATACCTGTCCTTACTGTCAGAATGTTCAGAATGTCTCCTTTTCCCCTGCATGGATGATTACAGTCAGTCCTTAATGCCACACATTTCCATTGCAATCTTTATATCATTCAATAAATGCATGCTAGGTCAAAAGCTGTTTATGAGGTGGAGAGGTATGCCTAACGTTTTGTATACACCACCATATGGCACAACATGTTGCAGGCAGTGCATAATGCCCGAGATCTTCAATATATAGAAAGAAAATTACCTGCTACACTAAATTATCAGTTTGCCCAGTGGTCTGTTGTAGGCATACCGTGTTTCAAGACCGCATAGTGCAAGTTTCAAGTCCCTTTCCCCTTAAGTTTTTTTTTTTTTTTTTTTTGTTTACTTATTAGCATGTGGAAATACAACTGCCCTACCCAAGTACACACCCACACCCACACACACGTGCACACAGACACACACACACACACACACACACATCCATTCAATTACATTTCTTTTCTTTAGAACAAGTTCATGAGTACTAGTCAAACTGCTCCCAATAACTGTATCCATACCATTAAAAGAATAAACTACTCCAGGATGTAATAAGAGATGTCTATACAATGCACTACAAGGGCACTGACAGTTAATGTCACTCAAGTGCATGGACAATCTGTGTTTCCACAGCCATGAGGTTTGGCCAACATAAAAGGCACTGCAGGAGCAAACTCCCATGCAAATCAATCAGTTTGTACTACAACTGATGAAGCACTGATATTGTACGTACATGAGGTGTTCTCTGACATAAAAAAAAAACTTAATTTTGCAGATCTTAGTACAAAAATTTCAGTGTGAACATGAAAAACATCCTTGTAATAGATGTATTTATTGGGAGCAGTTTGACTAGTACTCAGTAATATAATCTTGGGGCGGGTAAGAAAATCAGGGTTAACTGAAGAGTTATAAACATGCTTATTTATTAAATATTACTTTTGTCTTTACTTACAATAGACATATATTTTTATGCTAAAACATAATGTGAATCACTTGTTTTAGTACTCTATCCTTGTAGCTACATTTTGTAGTGTTTCTTTAAGAATGGTTTTGTTTAGTCATATGACTTTTTCATGTGATGTAGTATAACTTACATATGCAACCATCTTCATTATTGTGCATCTTACATTGAAAAATCACTTCTGAGTGAATCTATGGTCTGGTTGCCACTAATAACTGATGCCTTGAAGCATTTATAAGGCACTGTAGTGTGTGGTTTTTTTTGTTTGTTTGGTTTTAGTTTTTCATTCTGTGCAACTAAGCAAAGTATTTCCACGCAACCTGTTTAGTGTGTGGATATTATTTATACTGTTATACTTTGTATTTCTGAAATTTTCACTTTGGAGCAACCTATTTGAGGATGGATGAACGAGGGGAACTGGAATTCTCTTTTAGCAACTTTAAAACTTTTGTTTTGGGCCTGGCAGCTGAAAAGGCAATTGGATACTGGAAACTGAGGGAAGAGTTCCCATTACCTTGTTTACTGCGGATGTTTAAGTTTCAGAACTTGCTGTTCACAAGATATCTTCCAGTTTTACTACTACAGCTAAAAAGGTATGTTCTGTTACCTGGCGTACTAAAACTTTTGAAGGAAAGTAATTGTAAAACCCAGTATGATACCATAGGGCCTATGTGTTTTCTTACAGTCAGGGGCTGGAAATGGTCATTAATAATGTTTAAATGTCACTGTATACAATTATTGACATCTAGTTTCTTTTCTGCTGTAATGGAATTTTATGAACACATTTCTGGATTAACTGTTGAACTGGATAATTTAGTGTTTGAGGCACACAGGTTCACTGAGGATTCAGAATCTTGGAGCTTATTTACTGTTTTTCTTTCAGTTTGTGAATGTTTTTTTTTTTTTTTTAATTTTCCAAAGGTCTGTGCATTTTGCAAGGACTAAATATAATATTTACAGTTGCTGATACTGAATATGATGCTTTAACCACCGGGAAGCACAGTTTTTACAATGGAGTTTCTAGCTATTAAAAAAGAATTAGAAGAAAGCACAAATCATGAATGAGAAATTTTACAGAGATTTCAAAAAATTTTGAATAAGTTGCGACTTGGTTGTTAACATTTCTGATGCTTATTTTAATAATGATGAAATTCAAGCTCTAAATAAAGGGTTTTCTTTTGTACCTTCTTTTAATATATCCCTGTCACAGCTTGCAGATAAGATTTTTTTTCAGTTATTGAATGTGAAATATTGTTTTCATAAGGCTGTTGCTAGTTCAGATTATGGGTTTTTTTGCTTTTTCTTAAAAAAAAATGATAGGTAGTTGGCATTGCAGTTAAAGGTCAAGGATCATAATCGACAATGTTTTTTTTACATGTTGGTGAAAATCCATAAACCTTCTCTACCAGTATGAGGTAGATGAATTTGTAATAGACTGCTGTTCTCTAACTGTACTAGTCTGCCTCTTTTTTTTTTCTTTTTTTTTTGTGGAGTAATGTCTGCCATCCCCCTCCCACTTCCCCAGTACCTTCCAGAATCAAGGATACTAATGAATTCCTTCTACTTATGGACAATGTTGTCACCAAGTAGCCTTATCTTTGCGTTCTAGTGTGAAATGACATTCCGCTGAGTGTTTCACATGGAATGGATTTGAGTGCAACTGGACACCATTACTTGTCTCTCTCTTTGGTTTATATTCATAAAACTTTCTGATTTCATATTATAACTGTTAGAAATGGTTCCAAGCAGCAAAGTATCTTATTTTTTGAATACATATTACTTGCAGTGTAGGGGGATGAAATTGTATGCAAACAGCTTCATGAGTTATTTTGAGCACCATATGGTTTATTATATAAGGCATAATTAGTTTTTTGCAATATATGAACCTATAGACGCATTTCTTGCATGACTGCTTTTTAAAATGTGAGGATAAAACTACGGATTTGTTCCAGTTTGTACAATATTTTGATAACACTGAATTTGACAATAACTTCTCAGCATGACCTTTTTGTTAACAACATTCATGATGTTTCAGTTCCAAAGTTAATAGATGGCAGTATAGCTACCTCTGTCTATAGAAAACTTTTTCACAGGAATGCCCCCCCCCCCCCATGTAATACACAACTCTTCCTGCTTCACAATTTTTGAGATTAAGAAAGCTGTGCAGTAATCCAGAACAATTATCTAAATAAACTAATGATTTATGTAATTTATTAGCAGAAGGTATAGACAAGCTGATATTTCTAAGGCCATAAGAAAAGCATCTCACCTGACATGTCAGGAAGTCTTTAATAAAAGAAAGGGTGGTAATGATGGTATACAACCTTACTATTTATGGTTCTAACAGTTTTAGGTTTTGTCATATTTTTGATACAGTGGAATTTGATTACTAATGATACATTTTCTCTTCTACACAGCCTTAATACTATGATGTTTTATAGACCTAGTAAAACATTTGGCAGAATATGTTTCTGGATATAAAAAAAGTTAACACCGCAGTATCAACAGACAAAGTATTATGTTTATGCAACCATTATAGGGAAGTTTTTCATGTTCCCACTGCAGGCTTTGTACTAAGATCTGTTTGACTAATACTCATGAATGTTGTTGCTTAAAAAAATAATGGATCTTAAATTTGAGGGCTTAAGTAAATCCGTGTTAAATGAGTTATACGCATGCTTGTATATTAAATATTATTTTATTTTTACTATAGACATTTTTTATGCTGAATAATTATCCTGCGAATCTCTTATTTTAATTCTCTAGCCTGGCAGCTGTTATTTTTGTTTGACATTTCATGTGATGTAGTATAACTTGCATATACAAGCAGCTTTATTAGTAGTATGAATATTCCAGTGAAAAAGCGATTAGCAAAACTATGGTCTAGTTACTGCTAATAAAGGATTAACTGAAGCATTTACAAGGTGCTGGAGTGTTTGCTTGGTTTTGTATTTTACTTTAGTGTACCTGAGCAGGGTATTTATTTTCAAAGTGTGTGTGTGTAATATAAAATATATTTTGTGTACTTGTATGTAATGCACACGTGTATAATGTGTGTGTGTGTGTGTGTGTGTGTGTGTGTGTGTGTGTGTGTGTGTGTGTATATATGTGTATGTATATATGTGTGTGTGTGTATATATATATATATATATATATATATATTTATATGTATGTATATATATATATATATATATATATATATATATTATACACACGTGTGTGGTATGTGTATATAAAAAAAATATTAATGCTACTCAAATGGCAAAAATAAAGGCTGAATCTCAAAAAGGCAAAAAATGAAAAGGGTGAATCTCAAAAAGGCAAACTATTTAATTGACTGTGTTAATGGCCCATATTAATTCCAGTACACAGCTGCACTGCATTTTATTTGTGTCCTAACTGTTGAAATTAAACTCTAGTTTGTTACATAGTGAGTGTTTTTAGGCTAGTTCAGGATTTGTTTGCATGAAGGCAGTTTAGCTCTGTCAACTAAGAGAAAAGGGTATACAATTCTGGGCTATTCAGCTAAAAAATAAGGGTCTAATTGTTTTCCCTCTGATCCTGTCTGTTGAAGTGTATATGTTGCCTGCCTCTTGTGATAATTTGATAACACAATTTTCTCCTTCTCTCCATTTATTGGCAGTTGATAATAAGCAGTTGGGTGTCATTTTGCAAAGTTTCTCCCATTAAACTAATCCCCAGGCTTAGGAGCCCTTTGATTAAATTGCTTAACACTGAGTGTACTGATGCTGCTTGCACTATTTCTGGTACAAAATTAAAGTTTGTACTATAATTTACTGGTTCCTTCTGGTAGCAGAAGACTACTTCCAGGTTAGTTGTGGCCATTAAGTGCAGAGGGTAAATTCTAGTGTCTTGATATTGGTTGCTGAGCTTTGTTTAGCTATTTGTTCTTTATTTTGTGTTATAAGCACTGTTTACTGTGACACTGCCCATTATGGAGCATGCCTGTCTGCACAGTATAGACAGACATTTAGAGCTTTAAGTTTCTCTATACAATCTACTCGTCTAATTCATATTGTAGTTATAAATGTTTAGCATTTGTGCAGAGGTTCTTGTTCACACTAAGCTGCTCGGTGCTTGTGTGTAGAATTAGACTGCATGTTTTGGACAAGTATTCAGTACATAAAACTCAAACGCCATAAGCACAAAGAACCCTTAAGCCCACATCAGTAAGCACCTGAAGCAATGGATTTGCACTTTCCAGTTGTGTCTGTAGCCAGCCTGGCTGAAATGGGCACCCTGAGACAGTGCAGCAATTCTCTCATGTTAGCTGGCCACTGTCTATTTTTAAATAAGTGACCCATGTCAGAGAGAGAGAGGTGTAGTTATAGGTTCATAAGTACTTATTAGGCTGTTTATCTGTGAGAATCTTGTGAAGTCTAGGCTTACATTCCCATGTTGGTTTTTAGCCCTTGTATTTTACATACGGATAACCCAGAGACAGGCTGAAGAGGGATATGTTGGGACATTTAGATGTTTTCCCATAGCCATGTGGGGCAAGGGTGCTAAACTGGGGGTAAATTTGCCATCTATTTATCCAAATTATATTTAGAGCTCTGTTTTACAAGGAGTCAGACTGTTCCATAGACATGGTACTCTGAGTCATACCCATTCTTCTAACATATTTTGATTTATTTTGTAAAAGTCTGAGGTCCTTTACACAAGTGATACCACTGGACTTGCAAATGTGTAATAGGCCTGACAGAACAGGGTTTGTTGAAGCTCTGCATATGAGAGATGCAGGTTACCTCTTAGTAGCCTGTATGATGCAAACAATATATCCAGCACAGACTGAATAAAAGCCCTGTCACTATACTCTATATTGTATAGACTGTTAAGAGGTGACTGTTAAGAGGTGACCTATCTGGCATACAGTGCATCCTCTGACCCAGTACCGATGGGATTTACTGCACATCAGCAAGTCAAAAGGCAATATAAATAATTGTTTGGGGATTTAAACCTCTTCATAGGTTCATACTAGGCTATCTGCCCTAGGGCATTTATAAGCCTAGACAGATTGTGTTTGGCTTTCGCCACCCATTTTAAATTAATTTTGCTATGCCTTTTTTTGAGGTTAGTATACTGTGCCTCCGTCTAACAGTGACACAGAAGTGATAGCTGGGGTAAACCTACGATCTCCCATCCACTCATCAAGATTCCTCTTGAAGAGAGTCAATGTGGGACTCTGCCTAACCTGGACTGGGATTTTATTCCAGAGTGAAGGGAGCCTCTGGGTTATGAATCTGTCCCTCCAGCATGTCCTATTTATTTCAGTGCTGAGGCTCAAGTCTCTCGAGCGCGTAGCTCAATGGGATTTGGATTTTCTGAGGTGCAGCATGTCCATTAATTCCGGGTTGGACATGGCTTTATATGTCAGGCAGAGATTGCCTCTGAGCAGGCGGTATGCCACTGAGTAGAGCTGGAGTTTCTTTGACCGGGCAGCATATGGCATCTGTTTGAGCCCGTTGATCCTCTTGGTGAGGTACTTTTGGGGTCTTCAGTTGCTGCAGGTGTCTGGTAAGGTACATCCCAAAAGGGGCATTGTACTCAATTAGGGCCTGATGAGGGATGAGTAAAGAGGTACGATGACCTCCTCTGATCTAGATGTGAATCCCTTCATGATTAGGTGGGCTATATAAAATGTTTTTCTAACCACTTTGGCCACGTGGTTGTCAAATGAGAGATTGTTATCAACTTGGGTCCCCAGGTCCCTAATGACTTCTTCTGTTCTTAATGGATTACCACCTATGTGGTAATTTGTGGGCACTTTGTTTTTGCCAAAGGGGATGACTATACACTTTTTGGCATTTAGCTTGAGGCCATGGGTCTGGCACCAGTTGTCTGTTTCTATGAGGCCCTTTTGGAGGATGCTTGTGTCAGCTGGAGAGTTGATTATGGTGCCCAGTTTGCAGTCATCTGCGAACTTGGTCAGCCACAGTCCTTCCGTGTTGGCCTGTACCGCCGAGAAATATATACCGAACAAGAGAGGTCCCAGGACTGAGCCTTGTGGGATGCCACTTGTAACTGGTTTGGAGTCTGACATGGCTCCAGCAATTCTAACCATGTGGTTTCTGTCCTTGAGCCAGTTTGCAACCCATCTAGTGACATAGGGGTTTGTATTTAAGCTGGTGAGCTTATCTATAATGCCCGAGTGGGGTATTGTATCGAAGGCTTTAGCGAGGTCCAGGTAGGCTGTCTGGACCACCTTCCCCTCGTCAATGGCCTTGGTGACGGTTTCAAAGAAATCGACCAGGTTTAAGAGGCAGGATCTGCCCTTAACAAAGCCAAACTGGGTAGGATCCAGTGTCTGTAGGTCCCCAATATCTTTATTTATGAGGTCCATGATGATCCTTTCCATAGCTTTGCAGACCAAACTAGTCAGGCTTATGGGGCGATAGTTTCCAGGATCCGTTGAGGCACCACCTTTGTGGAGAGGGACCACTGTTGCTGTACGCCACTCTTTGGGTACATATCCTGTAGTAAGGCTAAGATTGAACAGTAGTTTTATGTTTGGGTTTAGCTCTTCTTGGAGTTCATGTAGGACGCAGCCGGGACACCATCTGGTCCCATTGATGCTGTGTTTTTGCTTTGGAGAGGGCGGCTCTTACCTGAGCATCTGAGATGTCAGGGGGGCAGCACTCTGTTGGGATAGATATTTGCCCTTTTGGTGGGGAGAGGGGGGAGAAGTTTGCACTGAACCTGTCAGCTAGGATGTTGGCAATGTCTGTGGGCTCGGTGTATTTTTTGTCATTTTGGACTAATTCTGAGCATATCTGGGAATTACCACCCAGGCTCCTAACATAACTAAAGAAAGCCTTGTGGTTATCCTTGGTGTCCTGTGCAATTTTTCTCTCTAAGCTGGCCTTAGACGATTTTATGAGTACCCGTAGTTTTTTGCTAATACTGATCAGAGATGCCTTCCCTTTTTGGGATTTTGCTCTATCATGTAGTAGCTTCCTCCTTCTATTGTATAGTTTGTTTATGGCTGGGGTCCACCAGACAGGACGTCTGCCTTTGGAGGATTGGGTTTTGGTTTTATTTGGGATTGCATGATCCATGCATTCCTGAAGGTGTTCATAGAATGCGTTTATAAAGGATTCTGCGATCTGGGCCATATTTTCCACAGGCCCGGGGGCTTTGAAGGATTTTGCCTCAGTTTTGAGGCGTGTGAAATTTGCTTTAGAGAAGTTTTTCACTGTGGTTTTCTGGGCAGGGGGTGGGGTTGGGATGTGAATATCCAGTGAGATTAGTTTCTGGTCTGATCTTACCAGTGAGGGATACACTTCTGGTCTGGAGCATAGTGTCCCCATGTTGGTGATGATCAGGTCCAGTATGTTTTCCCCTCTTGTGGGAGTGGTAACAAGTTGTTCCATAGCATTTGAGTTTATAAATTCTAGGAACCTTTGGGCTAGGGTGTTTGAGCTAGAGTAATGCTCCCAGTCTATGTTTGGGTAGTTGAAGTCGCCCAATATAATGGTGTTTGGAGAGACCTTCATATTTTCCAGTATTCTCAGGAAGGCCAAGTGGGGTTCTTGTGTTTGAGAGGGTGGTCTGTAGCAGGCTATAAACTGGAAGGCAGTTTTACCCACAGTTAGTTGCACATGGATAGTCTCTGATGCTTCGTGCTGTGCCACCAACCTGGAGGTGTGGGTATCTTTGATGAATATTGATACTCCCTCCTTTTGTGGTTCGGTCCAAGTTTTGGGGCGAAAAGCATGGTATGAGGTATAACCTGGTAGTGCTGGGGTGCTCTCGGAGCCTTGAACCAGGTTTCTGTTACTGCACAGATATCGATGTTCTCCATGCTAAGGAGAGTTTCGAGTGCGTGCATCTTGAGGTTTAGACTTCTGGCGTTGAGTAGCATTACTCTTAATTTCTTATCCCTTGTGATACCTATGGAGGTGTGTTTATCTTTTGAGCCTTGCCTAAACAGGCACTATGGGGGTAGCAAGAGCCTTTGCCATTATCCGAAAGCCCAGGGGTGACAGGTGCAAGCCATCCCTAGCGAAGCATCGTGGCTTGTCGAGCATGTCATCCCAGGCTGACAGGCATTGGATCCCCTTTGAATGACACCAACACTTAAGCCAATTGTTGAAATTGATCATCTTGTCTTCATATTGTGGCATCATTCTTGGTGAGGGTGAGATGCTACTCAAGGTCAGGGTCATACCGGCCTGGGCTACATGCTCAGAGAGCTCCTCTGTCTCTTCATGTAGTCCAGGGAGGTACGTCTCAAGTCATTCACACCAGCATGGACAATGACTGAGTCATATCTGTACTTGCCTTGGAGTGACCTGAGTGCTTGTGTTATGTGGCGGATCCTAGCGCCCGACAGGCAGCTCACCGTGACCTTCTCCTTGTTCAGCCTGGTGAGTGGGACGTCAGTGTGCCTGACTATAGTCACCTATTACAAGTGTATGAGGTGTGTTGTTTAGCCTTAAGGGCTGTGACTGTTCGGCACACTGGCTTTGTGAGCTATGTGTTGCACGTGTTTTGTTTTGGGGTAGCGGTTGCTTGGGTGTCTGCTTTGGAGGTCTCTGCTGCTTAGACAGATTTTTATTCAGAGCCTCTGAGTATGTTTTTGTGTGTGTGTTTTTGTGTTTGTGTTTGGTTTGTTGTCGTGGTAGGTCTATGTGAGACTGGAATTGTAGTGAGTGTGGTTTCCTTCTCCTCCTGACTGGCTACGCCAGTACTGAGTTGAGAGAGCTTAGCCTCCAGTTTGGCTATATGGTTGCATCTCTCACATGTTGGAATTTGTTGGGAGGAGGAGAGGGTTGTCTGTGTACATGAGGCAGTTGTAACATTGCCTCAAGATTCCCAGATTCACCAGCTGGACCAGAGAGGAGATTGACAACTGACCTTTGGACATACTAGAATAGTATTGGGAATTCCTTTATAATTGAAAAAAAGGGCCAATGGGGAACAAGGTACTCAAGGGGAGTTTGTGAGGGTGTAGTGCTTTTAATTTTTTAGAGCTGACTTATATAATTGCTTTAGTGAGCAAGTGCCAGGTAACTTAAATGCAATGTGCTACAGGTAACTTAAATGCAAAAACGACAAACAGTAACTTTCTTTCAAGTGAAACAAGGAAATAAGTACAGTAAGCAATGCAGATATCACTAGGGATCCACAGAAGTGCTAAAAGGCCGCATTTTAGGTGGAATTAGTGTTTCAGGGAAATAAACAAACAACTAGTCTATGCTACAGCAAACAAGGTGTACCAATTTCAGTAAGAAACAGTTAGAATATGCAGGCACTATAAGCCTCTAACCAGAAATTCCCTGCTCAGAAGGGCAGAGTCCAGCCTCTCCTCCCACAAGAGTGCAGACCGCAGTCCTTCTTAACGTAAAATAACTGGCCTGAAGCCCAAGTGCTTAAATCAAAACTAATACACTTTTAGAATAACAGACACTGAGCTCTCAATCAGCAGTTCCCAACTTAGAAGGATGTAAGCTACCTGTCCTGTCACCACAGTTCTGGCCACAAAACTTCCTAATGTAAAACAACTGGTCTGAAGCCCAACTGCTTAATCCAAAAGACTTAGAAATGATAGCTACACTTTAATCAAGTTACTACCAGCAGTAATAAATACAACTGAATACTTTAAAGAATGCCTGGATTAGTGCTCAAGTTATACAAACAAAGCTAGATTCAGCAGGCCTGGATCTAGTCTATGCTACAGCAAACAAGGTGTACCAATTTCAGTTAGAAGCAGTTCAAATATGCAGGCACTATAAGCTTTAACCAGAAATTCCCAGCTCAGAAGGACAGAGTCCAGCCTCTTCTCCCACAAGAGTGCAGAACACGAACCCTCTTAATGTAAAATAACTGGCCTCAAGCCCAAGTGCTTAAACCAGAATTAATACACTTTTAGAATAACAGACACTGAGCCCTCAATCAGCAGTTCCCAACTTAGAAGGATGTAAGCTACCTGTTCTGCCACTACAGTGCAGACCACAAATCTTCCTAATGTAAAACTGGTCTGAAGCCCAGGTGCTTAAACTAAAAGGCTTACAATGAGTTACACCAAGCAGCAATAAATACAATTGAGTACTTTTAAGATTACGCAAAAGCAAAATAAAGTAGGAAAAAACACAAATACAGTAAAAGCAGATAATTTTTTTTTTTTTTTTTATTTTGGAAAGAGAGAAAGGAGTAGCAGAAACTAAGCTGATTGGCCTTCTCAAATGCTCTCCCTGTACGGGGTAGAGTGAGGTAATGACACTAGACTGGGAGGAGGGTCCCAGATCAAATTTACACTAGGGGCGGGCAACTGCAAAGCCACCAACTATAAATACACTATACCAACAGTGAGGGAGGGTGGGAAACAAACAGGAGAAAGGTTACTCACAGCTGAAAAGCAGCAGTGAGCCTTTAAATGAAAGTTTTAAACAGCTAAAGGAGCCGCTAGAAAAAAAGAGTTTAACTACAACAAGTTATCATAAACAAACAATCCAACAGATGCTTAATAAGAGTGGACAATTTCCAGTTAATGCCTCACACACAGTGAAACTAGCTAGAAAAAATACACAGTACACAAAGTGCTATAAACAACAAAGAAATAAAGGACAAAATAAACAAAAAAACAGGATACTTAATGTTGTATAGTGTAGCTCCGAGTATGCTGAGTGTCCTTCCTTCGATCAGCTCACTTGTAGCACTGCAGCATGAGCAGAATATTTTAAAAGGACAGGTACATTTCCCAGAGGATACTGCTGCTTTGGAGCAGGCTACTCATCCCTGTCCATATTCAAACACAGCTTGGATCTATTGATGGGAAACAGAAAATGTGACTGCCCAATGAATTAATGGTCAGAGGCAGCTCCTAAGTGCTTTATCCCATGCATGTGACCCCTCAAATTGTCTATGGTATGATATCAGTTATTCTCACTAGGGTTAATATGTAATTATCAAACATGAGATGGGTAAGGCCAGTGTAGCACCAACTGGGATTTGTTAATTCAAGCAATAAAAGGGAAATTGGCTAGGCATAGGCATAAAATGGTCCACAAGGGCAGCCAGCTTAGTACTTGCCTATTACACTGAGAACAGGGACAAAGTTTTTGAGACTGTCTGCAAAATTTTAATGATTTAGGCCCTTGATAGATTTTTAGTGAGAAAGTACTGTGGTCATTTGAACTTTTGATAAGTGTTTTGAACAAGTGCATACTGAAAGGGACATACTCTGATCAGCCTAATGAGTGCACATCCCTGGATATGGTCAAAATACCTTTATATAGAAGCTGTGAAATAAAAAAATAACTTCCTTACCACAGTACATTCTTTGTGATCAGAGGACATTTCACTTTCAATACAGGTTCCTATATCCCTTACTACAGAATCAGTTTTCCGGCCTGTGTTGTCAAATGTGGCACAGCTGGCATAATGGTGGAGGTCTTCACCTCTCGTGCACACATTACAAGGTTAGAGTCTCTATCTTCCAGCACAATGCATATGTGGAGTTTGCATGTTTTCACGGTCTCTCTGAGGGGTTCCTCTCGCCTCCTAAAAACATGCGCTGGCATAACTGTTGAATGTAGGAGAGTTGCACTGAAACGAGAGATAAGGTAGTGAGGGAAAGGCAGTCCACACAGCCTACCTCGACCTGGCAAAGGCCTTCGACACAATACCCTACTCAGGTATCCTTGAAAAACTCATCAGCTTGAATGTAAACCCATACATCACAAGATGGGTTGCAAACTGGCTAAGTGACAGAACCCACAGGGTCAGAGTTGCTGGAGCCATGTCAGACTCAAAGCCTGTCACAAGTGGTGTCCCACAGGGCTCAGTCCTGGGTCCACTCTTGTTCGGCATCTACTTTTCTGAAGTACAAGCAAACACAGGAGGGTTATGGCTGACAAAGTTTGCAGATGACTGCAAACTGGGCGCCATAGTCGAAAACACATCTGACACAGATATCCTCCAGAAGGGCCTCACAGAAATGGATAACTGGTGCCAGAGCCATGGCCTGAAGTTAAACGCCAAAAAATGCATAGTCATACCCTTCGGGAAAAACAAGGTTATCCCTAGCTACCATATAGGTGGCAATCCACTGAGCACAGAAAAGTCATCAGGGATCTGGGGACCCAAGTTGACAGTAGCCTTCGCTTGACACTCATGTTGCTAAAGTAGTTAGGAAAACCTTCTATATCGCCCACCTGATCATGAAGGGATCCACATCTAGATCAAGGGAGGTCATCGTCCCCTGTACTCATCACTCATTAGACCTATGATTGAGTACAATGCCCGCTCGAATGTATCTGACCAGACACCTGCTGCAGCTTGAAAGGCCCCAAAAGTTCCTCACCAAAAGGATAAAGGGTCTCAAAAATATGTCTTATGCTGCCCGACTGAAAGAACTCCAGCTCTATTCAGTCTCAAACCGCTTGCTCAGAGGTGACCTGTGCCTGACATATAAGGCCATGTCAAACCCAGATTTGATGAATATGCTTCACCTCAAAAATTTAGATCCCTCAGTACCACAAGGGCGGAAGACTTAAACCTTGACACGGTTATAAATAGAACGTGCTGGAGGGACAGATTCATCACCCAGAGACTCCCTATGCTGTGGAACAAAATCCCGGTACATGTGAGGCAGAGCACCTCGCTGGCCTTGTTCAAGAGGAATCTTGACCAATGGATGGGAGATCGCAGATATACCCCAGGGATTACTTCAGTGTCACTGCTTGACAGAGGCACAGAAAAATGATAGGCATAGTTTTTATTCAAACTAAAGGGGTGGCGAAAGCCACATAACTATGGGCTAGGCTTATAAATGCCCTTGGGCAGATAGCCTAGTATGAACCTATGAACCTATGAAGGTGACAATTCACAGGATACCACAAACCCATGTAGAAGAAGGTGGGGGAAGCTGATTATGGTTAATATGATGGTTACAAGGGCAGTCATCCTTGCTGAAGGATACGACTGTACACTTCTTGGCATTTAGTTTTAGTCCATGGTTTTGACCGCAGCTATTTATTTGGGACAGGTTGAATAATTACCTGGGTCTGTTGAAACCCCACCTTTGTGCAAGGGGATGACCATAGCTGTTCTCCATTCATACATCATGAAGGCTGTTTTGAAGCTGATATTGAAAAGCTTATGTAGGAAATCAGACAAGATATGGTTTTGGGTTGACCAGTAGGCATTTCTGTCCCCATAGACGTATTTAGTGTTCTTGGCCTTAGCACATATTGAGAACTTGCTGTTGGAAGATTTGAGGGAGGGGTATAAGTGTGAAAATGTGATCTGAGAATATTGGAGGAGAGAGTCGAGTGAAGTTTAAGCTACATTTCTCCACTAGTAGATTGAGTGTGTCTCCTGCGTCTGATTTATATGATCGCATTTGCTTCTAGCTCTGCACAGTGCTGGGCACTTTCTGAAATTTTTAACATGACTAAAATAGGCCTTGTGTCCATCTTTCACTTTTTTGATGGGTATTCTTACCTCATAGCTGGCTTTGCTTCATTTGATCAGGGTCCAGAGTTGCTTGCTGAGCTTAGCAACGGCATTTTTGGCATTTTGAAATTAGTTATTTTTGCATGTAATGAGTTTTTCTTTTATTATTCAGCCTGTTTACATTTGGGTTCCACCACAGAGGTTTATTTTTGAATCTGGCATTAGTTATTTCAGAGAGGAACAGATGCATCTATTTAACATGTGCACAGAATTTGTCAGTGAAAGAGTTTGTGTAAGCAGTTGGGCCATCAAGATGGCATGGGAGTTTGAGTTTAGCTAGTCCATTGGTGAGTTTTGGTTGATGAGCCTTCAAATATTCTCTGCATCACCCGAGTGATGTATCATCATATGTTTTAATTTATGCTTCAATGTATGTTTCAATCTATGTATCAGCTTATGCCTCATTTTATGCTTCTATGTCTGTTTACAAGTTATGTAACAACTTGTCTCAGTCCAAGTTTCAATGTTTCAAGCTATGTATTTCTTAAATTTTCTTTCATAATTGTTTGTCATGTACTGGAACTTTTCTCCTCAGGTCTTCACTTAAAATGGGCTCGGGCCAGTTGGCCTAAGTAACCTGGTTAACAAATGTCAAATATTGGAAGATGCTTTAGTCTTATTGTGAATGTGATTGACTTGTGGTCAGATTTGAGCAGTGAGAAAGTTACTATTGGTGAGTGAAGTTGACCTATATTGGTTAGGACCATGTCCAGGATTTTATTGCTACTGGTTGGGTTGTAGAATAACTGCTTCAAAAATATGAATTGATTAAGTCCAGATATCTCTTGTAATACATGCCCAAAGATGTATAATTCTCCCAGTTTATGGAGGGTTAGTTTGGAGTCTTCTAGGAGAATGGTGTTTGGCACAATACATAGTAACTCTGTACTAGTCATTTAGGAGATATTGGCCAAGGGAGGCATAGAGGCAGCCTTAAAGTTAGCTATGATATTATAAGGGGCTTTGTTAATGTTAAGTTGGACATAAAGAATTCCGGCTCATCTTGTCTAATGAAAATTTTAAACAATAAGTCCCTGCTGCCTTTAGTGCCTTTGTCTAATGTGGTGAACTTGAACATATGATTGAAATTTGAATCTGGTCTCTCTGTATATACCAATGTTTTCTAGGGTAAGGATTGCTTGTAAGAAATTGCATTCAAGTCTGCTAGCATTGAGCAGCAACATCTTAATGTTATCCTGATTCGGTATAGTTGTTTGAAGCTTAAAAAGACTGTCATTGGCTATAAAAGTCACTGTGGAGGTAGACTAGGATTTATCTAATATTTGAAGACCTTGGGGGGGGGGGCAGGTGCAGGCCATCTTCAGTTTAGTACCCCTCTGTACAGTTGTGTACTTTTTTTTTTATAATTGCAGCAGAATCAAACTGTAGGCTATTATTATCGAAATAATTTCCATCCCATTATTGTGAAGCCTTTGTCTAATGGCTTATGGAATAAGTTATACCTTCTGCACCAAAAGTCATTCATTTTGTGCTCAGAGCTGACAAAACTTTATCAAGAAAGAAAAGCAATCAGTTGAAGAATGAAGATTTTGGAAAGTATATGTCTGCATATTACATGGTTTTATTTGGAAGACTTAAAGAACAAACTTTTGTGGCAGCATCTAGGGGAATTCTGGAGAAAAGTACATTTCAAGTTTAACTTAACATAACAGTAGATGTTCAAATGATTATCGACGCAGTAGACTTACCTTTATGGAGTTATATCCTGCCAAGGATATAAAAGCTTCAGGGTACCTTCCATGTGCCCAAACTATCAAGCTGAGCTGGCTAAAAGACCAGTTTGGATGCAAAGCTCTATAGAGTTTTCCTGCCAGCAGAGAAAGAGAGGGAGGCTGTGCCTTAAAAAGGACATTTTAGTTTTTTAATATTTGTGTAGCGGGAAAGTCCGACTATGATGAGCCCATTTTCAGCAGAGGCCTGGGGAGAGAGACTCCAGATGCATGTATTTGGAATGTGGGAGGAAACTGGAGTACCCAGAGGAAACCCACATGAACAGAGGGAGGATTTGCAGACTCCACGCAGAAGGTATCCCGGCCAAGAATTGAACCGACAACATTAACTGCGGCAACAATATGCCACCCAATGCTAGCAACAAAAACTAAATGCCTACATCTTGGAAAAATTTATTTATTTTACATTTGTTGACCAGGATAGTCCGACTGGATTCATGTCCATTTTCAGCGGACGCCCAGGGAGAAAAGCTCCAGGGTAAGCAGATAAGATTATTAAATACAATGCATACACTGGTTACATACTTAACATGATATACAAATTCCAAGGTTAGAGACCATCCCGGGTGTAAATCTGGGTTATGCAACGCAACTAAGCTAAATTAAAATTTTTAACACCATACTAGATGAGAGTTAAGTCAGGTTTGATACATTTGACACAGCCAGTTTAGTTTCAAATATTGTTTGAGTCTTTTCTTAAATTGACTCAGGGTGGTAAGTAAGGTAATGTCAGCTGGGAGGTTCCAGGATCTACCTACAGAGTTGGCAGAGAGAGAGTCACCGGCTGAGTTATTAGTTGTGATAGTATGAACTAGCAGTCTATTGGAAAAACGGAGGTCTAGGATTTTTATAGGGGGTAATGATGTTTTTAAGTGCAGGAGTATTGTCTGGATTGTAAAGGATTTTATATGCCATAATCAGTTGGTTATACTGGATCAAACTGGGCAGTTCTAGCCATCCAAGCTGGTTTAGATTGATACAGTGGTGTCCTATAAGGCAGACCAATGGCAAATCTGGCAATGTGGTTGTAGCTGGTAGATAGTCTAAGAACAGACTTGTTTAAGTTGGTGAATAAAGGGGATGCGTAGAAAAGAGTTGAGAGGAGGTGAGAGCGCACTACGGCAATTCTAGCAGGTGGGGTTAGGAAGGCTTTAATCCTGTAAAGTGACCCTATTTTTTAATTGATGATTTGATTAACATGCAGGTCAAATTTAAGATTACTATCTATAACACCTAGCAGTCTTATAGCGGTGTCTGGGGAGATTATAGTGCCATTATTGGATTTTATGGTAAAGGTAAATGCGGCAGACCTATGAGTTGGTGAGAAGTAGCAGCTTTGTTTTTTTGTGATTTTAAAATCTGACTACGATCAGAAAGCCAGTTTTCTACTATGTTGACTGTATTCTGGGTAGCTGACCATAGTTCGGTCTGAGATGAGGCCGAGCAGATCAGAGTGGAGTCATCAGCTTATTGAATACAGCTGACTTTTGGGATGACAGTATAAAGGTCATTGATGAAAATGGAGAACAGAAGGGGCCCTAGTATAGAACCCTGGGGAATACAAAGGGAATTTGGTAGGAGGTTAATTTGTTTTCCCAAAGGACAGCCTGCTGTCTGCCACTCGGATAAGATTCCAACCACTGAAGGTCTTTAGTATCTAGACAGAATGTTTTCAGGGTGTGGATTAGTAGTTAATAAACCATATCAAATGCCTTGGAGAGATCCAAGAAGAGGGCAGAGGATAACTTATTATTGTTGCAATTATGGTTTCTGATATTTGAGAAGGCTAGGAGAGCTGACGTGGTGCTGTGGTGAGGTCAGAAGCCATGCCGAGGGTCGGCCAAAAGATTATTCTGAATTAGGTGGTGCAGCAGCAGTTGTCTGAATACATTTTTCCATTATTTTTGCAAGTGGAGGTAATATAGCTATTGGCTTTGAAGTGGGATTACATAGGATTTTTCCAGATGGTGGGGACTTTGGCTTTTACTATGGTTCAATTGATTACTATTGAGATGGGGTAAGCAATGGCATCAGCTGCTTTTTGTAGATACACAGCAGGGAGTAGATCAGCAGTGTGTGTAATTGGTTTTAATTTTTTGATCAAGGCATGGATAAGTGAAGTGGCAACTGGTTGGAAACTGAGAGTTGGTTACCAGGGGTGGTGACCTAAGGACCAGGGGAGCTTGGAGGTAGTTGGCTAGCTAGGGCTTGGATTGTCTCGGTGAAGAATCTATTAAAACTGTCAGACTTCCACAGGTGGCTTATCAATGGTGGCTGCAGGGGTTGGGGTGGAAGTTTGTCCAGGATGTAATAGTTTATTTATACCTGCACAAAACTTCTGAGGGTTGTTTTGATTTATTTGCTGAAGATTATAGTAGTAGTTTTTTTGTCTAAAAAATATCCATTTTACAAGTCTCATTCGTTGATTGCCGATATTTATTGTGATTTTTGGGGGTCTCTTGTAGTATGCCATAATGCCCATGCTTTATTTCCAAGGTTGATTTTTAGTTTGGACTCTCTGGAAAGCCGTGGTGCAGTTTTTGCCTTTGTTCTTATTGAGCGAACAGGTGCATGAGAGTCCACGATCTCAAGGAATTTGTTAAAGAAGACAACCGCTTCCTCTAAGGGGAGGTGTTTTAGGGCTGACCATTTACATGAGTTTAGTTCCTCTTGGAATTTGGCAGGGTTAAAGTTCTTATTGTTTCTTACCGTTCTGAGTGGGGGTTAATGGCTTTATGCTTAATTATATGGGTAAAAAGGTGATCATGTAAGTCATCAGGGAGGGTCCCAGAGGTATACAGTTGGGGGAGACTATTGATAAGTATCCAATCAAGTATGCTTTCTTTCTGGTTGGGTTTACCTATCCTGGTAGGGGTGGTTATGATTTGTGCAAATGCATGCAGGTTAACATGGGTGTTTGGAGATTCTGAGGAACAGGTGTTCCAGTCTGTTAAAATCTCCAAGTAGTAAGGTTTCTTGGGGGTAGGTACATGACAGCCAGTGAAGGGTATCTTCAAGTGTAGATATGTTATTCCATGGGGGAATGTACATACAGATGATATTGATGCATTTATTTTTATTAATTTGCAATTTGGTATTGAGAATCTGAGTTATTAATTTTGAGGTGGTTGTATAGTATCAATGGTGATGTTTAACACAGATTTGTAGAGAACAGCTACCCCACCTCCCTTCCTGGAAGCATGATCCAGCCTGAGTATGTTATACCCAGGTGGTACCACTTTGTGATCTGTGGTGCTAGGTTTTAACCAGGTTTCTGATAAAACAGAGCATCTCAGGGGAGTGGACAGCCATGAGTGCATGCAGTTCATGTAGCTTGTTTATACTTCTAATGTTAAGATGACAGGCCAGGAGAGAGTTAGGGGGCCTATTAATTGTAAGTTTATTACTTTGGTAACAAGTAGAGGGGGGGTAAGTTTATCTGGAGTAGATGGGCCAGGGTTTGGGTGGATATCGCCACCAAGTGTGAGGTTTTGATGAAACCTAGTGATAAGTTTCAGGAATTTATAAGTTTTATGGTCATGTTTCGATCTGGAGCTAATGTATCTTGGATTTGGTATGTTGATAGTGTGAACAGGTTCTGGGGCTGGACACAGTGCTGTATGACTGGTAAAAGGTGCTATGAATTACAATTTGGGTGATGGTGTGGCCTTTTGGGTACTGACATCCTATGAGAAACTGGTTCTCATACAAGGTAAGGAGGTATGGGGCAAGGAAAAGGGGTAGTAGAGAAGTGTATCATTGTCTGTGGTGGAGCGTACGAGTTAAAGGAGCTGCATTACTTGGGTGGTACGACACCAGAAGATATAGTGGTAGTACTTGAGGTAATGGAGTAGGGGTGGGAGAAATTATGCAGATGTAAGCTGATACTTTCTAGTAAAAGGGGGTGTGGGTATAGGACTATATAAATCTAGTAGTGGGGGCGGGTGGACATTGGGGGCAGAGTGGGGTGCAGAGCTAGCCTGAGCGCAGCAGGGCTTAGCCAGAGTACAAGGTTTCTTAGAGCTGTAAGGTAAGTATAAAGGGAATCCAAGCTATTTGTTTTAGTTGCTGTAGTGTACTATATTTTTTAGGGTTTTAAAGTTAGAAACACTGTCTTTAGAGGGTTGGGGGTAATCTAGTTTTTCCTTAGGAGTAAGCCACTTGTTATGGGGGAAAAACTATAGGTGCTTTAGACCCAGAACAGCAAATTACAATTAAAGTTGAGTAATAGCTTTTGACCTTGGCAGTTTGTAGTGGGCTGGATTTAGTTTATGTTCTCTGGTAGAGGTTCTGCAGTGTAGCGTCCTTCAAATTTAGTGAGCCCTTTCAGGATGTTGTTTGAGGGGAACTACCATGTAGGAGAGGAGGCAGCCGACTGGGTCTAGTAGCAAAAACATAAAAAACGGGGGTGGGGGGGTGGAGGGAGACGGTGGTTACTGCAGCAGTGATCATATGAACATCTACTGCTACTGTAAGTTCAACTTAGCTGTACTATTCATATTAATCACTGTTGTAGTAGCTTTATGGGTAGATTACCTTTACTAACTACATCTGGGAGGTGCAAGAACAGACCGGGAGACTCTTCAGAATGGTCCAAGCAATGCTTGCTCTAGACCTAGGGAAGGAATCGAGCTTTTATTGCTTTGTAAAAGTATGCAGAGAGGACATAGTAGCAGCTTCTAGAATACTTCTAGACTCCAACCCATTCCAAAAAGCTATAGATGAATCCAAGACCCTGGTAGAATGGGCCTTGACCTTGCCTGGAATAGTTTCGTTACAGTAAATGCAACGAAAGGCAATATCTTTAGCCATCTATTTGGAAAGGTCTGTTTTGACACAGGTTGTTCCTTCTTACCTTAGCAAGAAATGAACAATTGATCAGAAAGATTAGGTTCACGGAAGAAAATGGGGTAATGAATAGCTTGGCTTAAAGTAAATTCTATCACTTGAGGCATAAAAGGATTAGTTGTCACAGAACCCCTATCCCTATGAGACATAAGATAGGGTTGACTCGCCATAAGAGCCTGCAACTCTGACACCTCTCTTGCAGAAGTCAGAGCAAACAATAAAACTGTTTTCCATGTTAACCTGAAGTCAGCCAGATGAGCTGGTTCAAACAGAACAAGTGTTGGCTGTCTAACACAAAATTAAGATTCCAAGGAGAGGCCAGTGGTTTTCTTGGAGGCCCGTTATGCAAAATTTTGACATGAGAATGCACTAAGAGGAGGATCCATGGGCAGACATGCTAAAATGGCCTGTAAATGAACCATGATTGAGGAATAAAAAAGGCCATAGTGTAGTAACTTCCATAAATATTGTAAAAGCAGAGAACAGCTAGCCCCGAATGGGTGTTTATGCTGTTGGTACCAATTAGAAAACCTTTTCCATTTATTAAATACAATTTTCTAGTAGCGGGGATTCTTGCCTCAATCAGTAACTGCATGTCCTTAGTAAACTGGTGCTAAAAGGGTCTTAATTCTTTATCCAGGCAGTCTGCTGAAGATGACTGACAATGAGGTGTACCAAACATCCCTGTTGTGAGTAGATCATGTCTGAGGGGAAGATTGTGGTAACTAACCCTGGCCAGTTTCAAAAGAGGGGAAAACCACAGCTGTCTGGGCCTGAAGGGAGACAGCATAATGGTTTTGGGCAGGGGATATTCCACTAATATCCAAAGTACTTCTGAAGATTCAGAAGGAAAGGCATATAGGAGCATTCCTGTCAAAGTAAAAGGTATCTAGATCCAGGCTTTCTTGCATGAAGTCCTGAACAGAATCTTGCCAATTGATTGAGAGGCAGAGGTCTACCTGAGGAACCCCCACAGATGGATCAAATCTTGGAAGAACCCCTGATATAGTTTCCATTTATGAGGGTCTTCTCTAGTCCTGCTCAACTTGTCTGCCACACAGTTTTGCTCTGATCGAATGTAGGATGCCTGTAGAGTAAGACTGCTGACGAGCTGTATCCCAGACTAACATGGCTAGTCTGCAAAGAGGGTATAACCTAGTTCCCCCTTTGCTTGTTTATGTACCACATGACCCTGGTATTGTCTGTAACCCCTTGTAGAGGTCCCAGGGACCACAGATGGTTTACAGAATTGTCTTGATCAGGGTAAGCATTAACTTGATATTTATGTGCTTGTGAATGTCCTTAAGTGTCCTACACCCCCTGCACTTTTATTCCTCCTGAAACTGCTCCTCAAGCAAAGTCTGAAGTTTTTGTTGTGGCTAAAATCTTTGGGGCAGGGAAGATGGAGAGACCTGGATTTAAGGATATCTGTTTCCTCCAAAAGATTTCTCTTCTGCCAAACCCCAGCACTGGGACTTGAAATTATATAGGGTGGATGCTGGGACCAAAGAAATGTCAGATGCCACTGTATTTTTCTTAGGTGAAGTCTTGCCAGCGGTATCATGCAAATTGTAGATGCCATGACACCCAAAATCCTGAGGTATCCCTTCACTATGATTGAGTGGAAAACCTTAGCAATACATATAAAAGATTTTTTTTTTCTTGTGGAAGAAAAGTTCTTTGACCTGAGGTGGCTAGCTGGCATCCAAAGAATAGAGTCTTGTGTGAGGGAGTCTAAGAATTTTTTTGAATGTTCTCTTGGAACCCCACCTTGTGTAAGATCTCTCACTGAAGAGAGATTCTGGCCACTTTGAAAACAACTCTGCAAAGATAAGCAAGTCCTCTAAATATGGAAAAATGTGGCTACCTTGTAGCCTTCAATGAGCTGTAACTGGAGCAAGGCATTTTGGACTCTCCACTGCTTCAAGAGGCTCACGTGTGTGTGTGTGTGTGTGTGTGTGTGTGTGTGTGTGTGTGTGTGTGTGTGTGTAATATACTGAAAGATCAACACACACACTGTGTGTATATGTATATATAATATACTGAAAGATCAACTCTGTATCTTGAGATGGAAATACTGAACATGCACTACAATAAGAAAAATTGATGTCCGTACACGTTCATAATACCTAATTTTCAGCAAGCGACATTCAGTTTAATATACCCTCCACCACAAAATCACAAACTTCCCTGCCTACACTGTAACAAAGCAACAAAACCCACATACCCTATGTATAAGCAGGGGGCAAGCCCCCCTGCAACCCCAATGTAAGGGGCAAACCCCCACATCCGCACTACTTGTATATACCAACTCTGAGGTTGCACTACCGTGAAAAACTACCGTTGCATGCCCAACACTTTCACACTGTCAAACATACTCACAAAAAACACACAATGCACATTTACAAAACTCGCCACCTTCAGCACTAGTACACACTCGCCTACCCACCCCAACCTACACCCAAAACTACGCAAACAACTAAAAAAATAATAAATCTCTACCAAAACCCCTTAAACAGTTAAAATCTACCTGAGTCTCTGTGTGTCTGTCTCTGTGTGTCTGTCTCTGTGTGTCTGTCTCTGTGTGTCTGTCTCTGTGTGTCTGTCTCTGTGTGTCTGTCTCTGTGTGTCTGTCTCTGTGTGTCTGTCTCTGTGTGTCTGTCTCTGTGTGTCTGTCTCTGTGTGTCTGTCTCTGTGTGTCTGTCTCTGTGTGTCTGTCTCTGTGTCAGTGATGAAGAGCAACCCGAAACACAATCTGATCTAGAGGATGATCAATGACCCTCCTGGAAAACTGGACTTTCCTCTTGCATCTATTACCCTGATGAATAATTTTCAGAACTAATTTATCTGAAAAGAAAATATTTTGTTTTAGAAAAAAATGAAGATTCCGACATTCTGGAAGAGAAAAAAGGCCAGAGTGGGAGGGGTCACAAAGTCTCTTGAACAGTCCATTCGGACTTGATGGACTATTCTTGACTTTGGGAAGTTCAAGATTTCTTTTTGTACCCCCTTTGCCATTTCTTCTTGTATGTCTAACTGAATTTTGACTTTTTGTTTCTAAAACTGGACGAGGAGATAAATCCCTTGAGCAATTCAGAAAAGTAGATCTGAAAAATCTTGAGGTTCCCTAGATCGACTTGCCGTTTTCATGACAATTTTTGATCACCTCTATAGCAGAGGGGCCACACTCTAAATCTCTACCCCAAGGCATACTTTAAAATCTCTACCCCAAGGCATACTTTAAAATCTCATTTATAACATAATTTGCACGGTTCTGAAAATGCAGCCATACAAACCTCAAAACAAAATATATATACATATATATATCCTCACAGTAAGATGCTGTCCAGTTCAATTCTCAGCTAGAGCGTCTTCTGCGTGGAGACATGCATGAATGGGCATACCTTCGTTGAAGGTTGTGTGCCAGGGCTGGTAACTTGGCATGTAAAAATCAACTACCAATCATTAGCGTACCGGAGTTGCGCTGTGGCAACCCCTAACCGGGAAAAGCCGAAAGCCGCAACATATAGATATATAATATATATATATATATATATATATATATATATATATATATATATATATATATATATATATATTTTTTTTTATAGTGTGTGTGTATACATACATACATACATACATACATACACTAGTGAGTTGTGCAATAGAAGAAACTAAATTACTCGAAGCAGATTTTCTTTGTAAAAAGAAACTGCAGATAATTTCTCAGACCAAACTTTAATACACAAGCCTGACAGTTAATTTCTGAAAATGAAAGTTGCAGAAAAATACACTTTTTCCCATCCTTCTCAGAAGCAGCAGGAATTAACTAATTGCTTAGCAGCAGTGGGATTAACCAAAGCTTCAGCTGTTAGTTTGGGAAGAGTGCATAAAAATTTGACTGAGGAACTTTCTTCAAACTGCCTTTTTAGTGGCAGCTAGCTTACTATCAGAAAGATTTGCAGGCAGCAACACACACATCCTCTAAAGCAGAATGAACAGATGTTGACAAAATGGGTGTAGGCTCTGGAAATATCTTTCTGTAACAACTCATAGCATTTTCTGAAGGAATGGGAAACGTCTACTGAAAAGACTGGCACCCTCTAGCAATAGTCTGAAAAAGAAACCCCTCACAGGAAGAATCAGAAATTGAACTCTCCTTTGAGTCCGAATGAGAAATCTGAGGGAAAAAACTGTATACATCCCTGCCTCTTCTGTTCAGATCCAGAATCTTGAAGCTCTTCAGAAAGAGGATTCCTCTTTAGCAATTCCTACTTTACAAGAAGGATCAATAGCCTGAATTAAACCCGGAGTCAGACCCAGTAAACTACTACTATCAAAAGGAATTTGAGGAGGAGTAGATCCATGCTTTGTTTTCTGTCTCATTTTTGACCGTACAAAATGTGGACCAACCACATTACTAATGGCATAAGCTGCTTCCCAAGGGATGGGGACAGCTTTCTGACACCAGGGAAATCTTCCCTTCTCCCTCTCTCAGGACTGACAACAGTGGCTCTCCCTTGCTGTCTGAGCGAATCCCAACAGCCACAGAGGATATGGCTAACTCCTGTTGGCAGTTAGGGGAGGGTTAGCCGCAACACGTGACTAACCCCGCAGTCCACAGTGGCTGTTGCTACAATAGAGGGATCTGGGTAAAAGATGATTGGTCTGAGGAACAGAAAATGGCCACAGTAATCGCCCACCCTCGGCTGAGGCAAATTGCTAGTCTGCCGTGGTGGCAAAGGCTGTTTGCTTAACTTTTTCTTTATGGCTGGAAGAAGGACTAACTGAACTGTAAGTCTGTTCCAAGGTTCGCCAAAAATGGTTCCTCTTATCAGCAATTGCATTTGCCTTTGCTGGGAAACACTACTAATCCACAAAAGTTAACTTTTTTGACTGGAAAAAAAAAAGTGCAAATCGCACACTTGTCAGTCACACAAAAGAAAAATAAACACAACTTCTCTACAGAAAAAGTTTTTAGTTACTTTATACTTTTAAACTGACAAATGAGTACTCTGTAACATACATTGTCTCGAGAGTCCTTTAAAACACAACACCCCTAGCCTTAAAATAAGTTTCCTAAAGAGGAAAGTAAAACAATATCAACACAATTAAGAAAATGGATTTTTTTTTCCCCAGAGGGGAACTTGCATGCCCAGCAAAGGAAAGTGCAAGCTGACAGTCGGGCCTCGAAAGCCACAGAGGGGCTTACTGTTTGGCAGCAGTAAATCTCTGATGGAGTTTCACCCTAACATGTCTATTACTCAGCTCAACTTGAGCTGCTTGACAGCTTGGGTGTGTGGAAGGTGCTCTGAAGCTTTTATATCCCTTTAATGCCGCATTTGTTGCAGTGCTCAGTACGATGAATATTTTATTTTTTAGTCTGCTACTATAGCTTATTCATAGTTGACTAAAAGTAGAAAAGGCTGTCTGAATAGTCATTACCGTTTTTTGTATTTTGACACCTAAGAATATCTTTATTTGAACCAAATAGTATTTGTCAGTGTTCCTTTTATCTAGCAGTATACATGTTAATGATTACATAAGAGGATACAACAGACAAGTGGTTATGAAAGCAGTCACAGTAGTCTCGAGTAAGATTGTACGTGTCTATTTAGGATAAACATAAATTACCATAATAAATCACTGTATGCATATATAGCAGTTCTGAGAATCTTGTACATAGTGCAGCAAATGAACAATATGGTTATTCTGAAATCTTAAAATTACTACAAGAAAAAGTACAAATGCTGTTATATTGTTGCTATTGCACTACAAAAAAACAAAGAATCCATACTGTTGTCCAAAGACTGCCTTTATGCAAATTTGTATTGAAGGATGTTTTTTTAGTGTCTAAACATACAAAGTAATGTTAAATACCCAAAATGAATGTCTTCCAGTTATACGGCCTGTTTGAATCTTGCTGTTTTCTGTGGCTTTGCAGAAGCATTGATGTTTATTCTTTCTTGTTTCAAAGCTTGCCTGTCAAGGAATGCCTTCCTGACCTCCTCCTCCTGCAGCTGTTAGAATAATTAGAGAGAAATAATGTGTTTGGATGCAACACTTGCTCGGGAGCAAAAGGTAGCACAAATATTTCAGCAATGCAAGTGCTCTGTTACACTGAAATGAATATTCAGATTGCTTAGCAGTAATAGCTTCCTGGTCTGAAAGACTATGCGTGACCCGTTTTTTTTAATTAAAAAAAAAATAAAAAATCTATAGCTGAAATGTACTGCTGGGGGAGACTAGCGTCAGATTATGGAACTCTATACTAAAAATCCATTAATGGAACAGATACATTGTACTGTACCTTACAAATTTATGGAATAACCCCCCCCACACACACACACAAGCAGATGAAGTTGATTTCTTTTAACTTCAGAAATACTTTAATACTGCTGAGTCGCATTTTGTTGCAGGGGAGTGAATAGTTACGACAGAAAAGGGCTGACAGAACAGGAGCACTGTTTTTGCATTTGCATGCAGTGAAGTTCTTATTGATAAAGGCAATGAGTTTATGCATTACTCACTTTAATGTAGAAGAAATACAGATAATATTGCATCCCTAAATTTATAACTGCACCTGTCCCTGGTGCTGTTAGTACCTCTTCAATGAAGATCACTGAAGCAGAATCCCATATATGTCAGTCTTAGTTTTTATGATTTCTCTTCTCCCATTGCCAACTCTTCATTCAGGTGCAACTTTATATTTCTCAGTCTCCAGCACTCAACTTATTCCTGTTAGCAGTCCATTTTTCTGATTGCACATATTTGTATTTGTCTTAAGACATTATGATAAAGGTATCTTAACAGTCACCAGGTTTACTTAATATACACATGTTAAAATTTACATTTAACAGTTTCTGATTCATGCAGTTAAACAGATTTAGAAACTGAACCCCTTCCAATTTTATAACGGCTATAAACATTGCAGCACTTAGTTCTATTCACCCAGTGTGAGGAATTTTAGCATTCTCATTGTAAAATATTGCTGGGTACTGGAAAGACAACTGACCGCCACCCTATTCACATCCAGGCTGGTGAGAGTACAGTCTTTGTGCCTAACAATGGAGTCAACCGTTTGTGTGTGTGTGTGTGTGTGTGTGTGTGTGTGTGTGTGTGTGTGTGTGTGTGTGTGGTTGTGTGTGTGTGTGTGTGTGTGTGTGTGTGTGTGTGTGTGTGTGTGTGTGTGTGTGTGTGTGTGTGTGTGTGTGTGTGGTGTGTGTGTGTGTGTGTGTGTGTGTGTGTGTGTGTGTGTGTGTGTGTGTGTGTGTGTGTGTGTGTGTGTGTGTGTGTGTGTGTGTGTGTGTGTGTGTGTGTGTGTGTGTGCCTGTGTGTGTGTGTGTGTGTGTGTGGATGGGTGTGTGTGTGTGTGTGTGTGTGTGTGTGTGTGTGTGTGTGTGTGTGTGTGTGTGTGTGTGTGTGTGTGTGTGTGTGTGTGTGTGTGTGTGTGTGTGTGTGTGTGTGTGTGGTTGTGTGTGTGTGTGTGTGTGTGTGTGTGTGTGTGTGTGTGTGTGTGTGTGTGTGTGTGTGTGCCATGCCTGTGCTATGCGTGTGTGTGTGTACTTGGTGGAAGTGGATGGTCTAAAGGTTTGCAGCCTTGGGTTCCTGTACTACTTTATATCATGAGTGCAGGGTGAGGGTGGTTGTACTTTGATATGGTTTGAGGCTGGGGCTTATTTGTCCTGATTCTAGAGGTTTAGGAAGTGTTAACACCCTCAGTGTATGTGGTTATAATGTATGCATGCAGAAGTAGGGTGAGCTTCATTTTATTTTGCTGTTCCAGCTGGCTGTTGATAAGCATTTGGCAGTTGTTACATGGTGTAGTAAGTGCTGACAGGCTGGATACTGAAGAGGGAAAGTAGAATAAAAGCCTGTATTGCCATTTGGGTTGAACAGGTAAAGGCTTCAGAAGGTCCGTTATTAAGGAATATCTGAATTAACTTCTACCTTTATGGTTAATGATGCCTTAATGCACTAGTAGTAAAACCGTGTAAAAGGTATGCAAGTACAAGTAACACTGGTAGAAAAAAAGGTGGAGGCCTGGTGAAGTGTCAGATGCAGTGCTGGATGGATTGCAGGGGGGGGGGGGGGGGAGTGCCAGGTGGACTTCTGGCAAGCACTAACTGCAGATGAACTGAACGCAGAATGGAGTGCGGAGTATATTGTCAGATGCAGTGCCTGATGTGTGGGTAGGGTTCTGGGGATAGTGCCGGATGTATGGGGTGGATGCCGGGTTGGGGTGCCATGTGGTCAGGGTAAAGTGCTGGATGGAATGCCAGTCAGCAATGACAGAGTACTAGGTGGAGTGCTGGGTAAAATGGTGGGTAGTGTTGGGTGTATGGCTGTTGTACCTGCCAGCACTGAGGGAGAGCTGCCAGCCAGAATGCTAGCTTAAGTGTTAGGTGTTTGGGTGTAGAGCCAGGTGTCGTGCTAGCACTCGGTGACAGAGAAGTGTTAATTGAAGCCTCAGATGGAAGTGGTGGGAGTTTACCAGGTTGAATGCCAGGTGAATTGCTGGGTGTAGTTCAGGGGGTTGAGTGCCAGGTGGAATTGCACTGTTACTTTAAGTGCCAGTTGAACTGCCATATGGATCGTTGATTGACTCCATCACAGAAGGGAGTAACGAGTGGAGTGCAAACTGGCACTGACAGGAAGTGTGCCAGGTGGTGGGCATGTTGAAGTGTTTTAACAAAGATTGCAGAGCTACTTCATGAAACTGTCTACAAAACCTTATTTTATACACACAATTCAAGCATATTTGGCCCTCACGATTTAATTTATTCCCAGAGTAAGAGTCAAGTACACAATTAGACTCTTGGCTTGCAATTTAATGTTAGGCTTTTGAATGTAGATTCTAACATTATGTTGCTACTTGCGTACCATTTCTCTGACCAGACTTCCTTTCTGATTTTGATTTCCCATCCCTGAAGCAGAGTTTATTTTGCACAGTATTCACAATAGTTATTTTTGTGTCAGTCAAATTTCATATAATTAAAAGTGCCATATATTAGTTTGCTGCTTTTGAAACTTTTTTTTCCTGTTAAGGTACACTTTCTCATAATGGCCCATTGCTTCACATATCCTGCAGGCACTTATTTTTTGCTTTACATTAGCTATCTTACAATGTGCACATGCAGTTCTTGGCTACATGTGTATGACTTGACACCATTTTGGGCAACATGTTTATCAATGCATAGGCTGGTTATTTTTATTTCTGCAATTTTGTTTTCTCTTTATTTTCAATTTCTTTGACACATGTATGCTTCTATACCATTAGTGATTTTAACCCACATTTTCAATGTTCCTCTTACACACATCAGTGGCTTGCCCCCCCCCCCCCAAAAAAAAAATGCTGAGTTAGATTCTGTTTCAACGTTCTGCTTTTTTACATACTCATTTTTATGTGAGAGGCAATTATATCTCCGATTATTGAAAGACATTGCTCCAGAAATTCAGTTATGCACTGTTTCAGGTTATTGAAACATAAATGAATAGTTTCTTACGACTACTGATTTCTGGTAAAAGATGACTGATGATGAGTGGTGATTTTGATTATTAAATGTGTGACGTAGGGCAGGTTATTCCTTGACTTGAAACTAAATTCCAGACACATTGTATGTACTGCCAAACTCTGCTTACCTTTTCCTCACTCTGATCAAAAGTATGTTTCCTCACATGATATGAAGAAACACAGTACACTTGAGTTTTACTGGTTTATCACGAAGGCCATTTCCAGTGAGATGTAGCTTAGCTTTTTGTATACAGTTCAACCAGATTTCTGTGTGGCTACCCTGCATTATTGGAGCAGTAAAAAAAAAGTGCTTTTGTGCATAAGCATTTCAGAATAAGTTCAAACAAGTCAAGGAACAACTTGAATACAATTTAAAAATGCAAACCAATCAGAATTCACAATAAAACAGCTGACATCGTCCTATTAAATACTAAGATAGATCAATGCTTAATTTTGTATCCTTTTAAATAAGGTCCTAGTGATGTGTTTTCATTCAAACCATAATTCCTACCTGCTTGCAAAGTTAGAATCCACTTGCTTTGTTCCCAGTTTTATTAAGGAGTTCCCAACCTCTAGTATTTTTAGTAGTTAATGGAATCACTTTAAAGAGAAAGCTATGGTCAGAATCCAGGTTAATATGCTTATATAAAACATTTGTACCAACTTTCCTCCTGATGTCTTCAACATGCTTCAACATCCTTTCTCTCAAACTACGAGTAGTCATCCCTACATAAAAACTGGGACAAACAATGAAGTTGCTAAATATGCAAAGTCTGTACTTCTACAGTCTGCGTAAAACTTAATCAGACTTTAATATTAGTAACAGGATGAATAAAATAAGGGACTTCAAAATAAAAAACAGGCTTTACAACCATGACAAGGGTGCATACCAACTCTTGAAGATTTAAAACTAGGCTCAGACATAAAACTGCCTTTAAAACATAGCCTCTGTTTCAAATTATTTGCATTACTATAATAAAATTGAGGTTGGTCTCCAATAAACTTGCTTATACCTTCACTGGCTAGCAAGATCGGCCAGTTTCTCTTAATGTTACAGACCTCATTTACTTTACTGGAAGAGGTGAAACCAATTCTCCGTCAAGCAGAATTTTTGCCTCTTGTTGTTCTTACTGTGTGAAACATCAGAAAAGTAAGATCTCCCTGGCTTTTGACGCAAGCCTTTAACCTGCTATAAGGTATCAATAACATCTTGTAAACCGTAGCCCCTCATAAAAAAAACTCTTCGCTAAGTGAAGCATAATGCTCATTCAACCTGGCATCACTAATATGCTGCCTCGACTGCCTTAAAAATTGCCCTTTCGATACATTATGAAAGGTGTGATTTGAGTGCATGCTAGTCCTGTGCAGTTTACTGTTCCTCCAAAATGACTTCCTAAACATTTCTCTTTGCAAACTCCCATTGTTATCTAATGAAATATGCACATCAATTAAATCAACAGAACTATTAGAAGTGCAAGCAGTAAAAACCAAGAAATCTGTTTTATTAAGCAAACGCAAGAGTGTCAAACTTGTCACTAGAACCTCGCCACAAAATAGACATCCACAAATCTAGTACAACAGACAATGCCTTCAAAGAACAAATTATCAACAAATAAATGTTCAGTTTCCCAGAAAGTCATCACTGTATTGTATTTAAGTTGTTCCTTAGCTTGTCTAAATTTTAGTCTGAAGTGCTTGTGCATAAAAGTGCTTCTTTTTGTATTTAATAAAGATTTGTTATTTTAGCTGTGCCGGTCAGTCCCTCTTACTTTTGTTTACTATTAGAGCAGTCACAGCCAGCAGTATTGTCAAACTGAATATTCAGTAGTGTGTAGTTATGTGCTCATTTAATATGATGAGTAAGAGGAGTAGAGGGTGTCTCCATTGTACTTAAGTCACATAACTACCAAGGAGAAACCCTCTACTCAAAATAGCAAAGTCCTGGAATGTTCTTCCCTTAAGCATACACAGCACCCCCTGCTACTCTTCATTTAAAACAAAAATTAAAGATTATCTTAAAAGTAACTGGCTTTCCCCCTGTAACCCCCCCCGGATAACTCCCCTCCCCTGCTACTTTTCCTCTCCTCTCCTTTACAGCTCTTTTATTCTTTTCAGTATTATAACTATTTTTTCCTCACTGCTTAATGCACTGAAATGTTCAGCTTCCAAAATTTCAATGCATTTACACTCTCCCTGTATATACATGGTTTATCAGTTAAGTCTAATTGCCTGTTTCAGTCTTCTGTTTTTACTTAGTAATCTAGATCCCTGTGATTTTAAATTTATAATTTTGTAGATATTATGCAAGAACTTTACCTGTTTTTTCTGTATTGCATATAATTTGTATTGTATTATGTCTCTTGTAGTGTTGGTATTTTTATCTGTCTTGTTTCATGTGGAGCTTTTCTTCCTGGGTCTCCAATGAAAACGGGCTACCAGCCCAGTCTGATACTTTTTAAACAAATGTAAAATAAAATAAAAATAATAGAAATGATAAACTGTGTAATTATTTTGCAAACTAGGGGCTTGTCAGAGAATGAAAATAATTTGAGGTGTACTGCATGCTAAAATGAAATAAGACTTATCCAGCTATTAGGTTCAAGATATGTTCGTAAAAACCACGGATAAACAGGTGTGCAGCTGGCATCTCTGCAGCTGAATATGAAAAAATAAATGATTGGTTTGATCCATTTGTGAGAATCCAAATGTGCCAAATATTTTTCTTTTGACATCACATTGGGTCTTGCAATCTCTGCTTCTGTTAACGTAGGTAATACTTGGACATTGCACTACGCGTAAGTTCTTGGCAATGAAAAGACATGAGACAGACATGCTGCTATCTCAAGAGTTCATTCGCAAGAGAGTAAAGTTCCTACATATTAACACTTAAAGGTATACTCTGGGCACTTGGCAAAATTACATTCAAAGTATTATATGGAAATATACCCATCTCGCCAACCTTTTATGACAAAGAATTAGCAAGGAATTAAGAGCCGCATCATGGCTGACAAAGCACAAACTGGAATAAGCCTCACCTCAGAGAATTAGAAAATTCATCGGAGTTTAAATGTTCATCTAAACAACCCTGTGTTTCAAATTATGGAGTATCTATATTGAAATAAGCTATAATTAAATTATACTTTTTCTGCTCTCATACATATGATGCAGCTTCATATTTCTTTCCCTGTACTAGATTTGAATAGTATCCTATGTATAGATGATTGGTCTCTCCTTTTTTTTTTTTTTTTTTTTTTTAATTTATTTATTTATTTTTTTTTGAAATTCAAGCAACTACATGACATACTTGCCCTAAGTAACCAAATACCAAAAGCGGATGGTGCAGTAAAAAAAAAAAAAACACAAGAACCAAAGACAACTGCACAACTGAGTAATCCCAAGTCCACCACGATACAGGCAAACTCAAATGTCCGTCAATAGAAAAATGAAATCCAGAGCAAATTCTCCAAAAATAACTTTTAATAAATCTTCAAAAAAAAAAAAACATAATAAAGAAGTTTAGCACTTTCATCTTTCTGACTTCATTGGAACTAATTCACCTGACGTTAACCAGATTTATATAGCCAATATAAATTACTTAAACACATCGTTAAAATAGTTTTTTTTTTTTTTTTGGTACCAAGTGTAGAAAAATATATTTAAATACAATAAAAATATAATTAAAAATAATAAATATACCTAAAATGTGTTATAAAATGCATATTACAAGACAGTATCATTTGTACAAAGCAGGTACGGCCGCCCTGAGTTTCAGAACAGAACCAATCGAAATGTAATTATTCAATCCAGGTGTCAAATTTGCCCCCAATTTATAATTGTCATAAATGTTATGATACTCTAGAGTAGTTTCTCCTCTTCTAAAATGAAAAACAAAAAATTACTATTCTCACATTTTTGTGTTGAGCCAGAACATTATTTTCCATACCTCTTTTTATGTCAGAGGTGTTTATAGATATATATTTTTTAAGGGGTCTTTCAGTTTTTCCAACATAAAAATCTGGACAAGCCCAACAGCTATATTACCCCTTTACTTTTACAATTATAAAACTTCTTGTTGATTAAACGGTTATTTTGTACAGAAAGAAAATACTCTGACCTATTTAAAAGATCGGGACACTGATTATAGGAACCATACTTGTATGTACAGACCCTAGGTTTGTTGCAATTTAAAGTATGGGTGGTTCTTTGTTCATATAACTCAACATTTTTACCATTCTTATATACTGTTACAGGGTTATTTGGAAGAAAGGTGCAATGTATCAAGAATAGCCCTAAATCTCGCCCAATATATTGAAATAATATTTTTAACTAAATTATTAAAATTATACTCCAAACAAAATAAATGCTAAAAAAGGCAAACTTGCACCATTTTTCTATAAATAATAATAATAAAAAAAAGGCAAACTTGCACCATTTTTCTATAAATAATAAAAAAAAAGTTATCTATGAACACGTCAATGATATAAAAAGAGGTATGGAAAAGCATGCTCTGGCTCGAGACAAAAAAGCATATGTGAATACTAATTTTTTTTTCTTTTTATAAGAGGTAACTTTGCACCCCAGAGGGGCTGCCTCGGAATCTAGGATGGGGTACCATGAACTATTTTGGCAATTATCAATGGGGGGGAATCTGACGCCTGGGTTAAATGAAACTCTGGGCCTGTTCTGAAACTCAGAGCAGCCGTATTATAAATATTCTGTTTTGTATAAATGATGCTGTCTTTTATAATGTATTTAAGTTTTTGACATTTATGACTTCATTTATTTTTATTGTATTTGTATATTTTTTCTACACTTTGCTATAGTTTTATCTGGTAGTAAGTATTTAAGTAATTCATTAATATATATTGGTCAAATAAACCTGGTTAGTATGTCTGGTGGATTAGTTCTGATGAAGTTTGAAAAAGAGTTAAGACTAAAGCATTAAACTTGTCTGTTTTTTATTTAATGTTAAAGTTCCTTTTGGAGAACTTGCTTTGGATTTATTTTTCTATTGATGGACATTTGACTTTGCCTATATTGCAGTAGACTTTGATTACTCAGTTGTGCAGTTGGCTTTGATACTTGTAAATGGCAACTAACTCCCACTAGCCTAACCCTACTTAATTACCTAGCCCTCCCACCATCTGACCCTAGTCAACTGTGTAGCACTACCAGGGACACCTAACTCTAACCCTAAAAACCCCACATGTTCCCTAAACCGAATCCTTTCTCACAAACCCTATCCACAAAACTCCTCTCCTGCTCCCTAAACCTAAACTCTGTGATCACTCTCTGAACCTAAAACTTCCCCTCCTGCTCCCTAATTTTAAACTCCCCTGCCATTCAAGAACCTGCAACTTGCCCTCTCAACTTCTTTCTGCTCAGTCTAAAACCTTAACTACACTCCCAAATCCCTGCCTCCAGTTGGCAGACTTGCCTTGCTCATTCTTGATATGTCTGTGCAAGGTGTGGCAGCTTCACCCTCTCTGCATGGCTGGCACACCTTACACAAACCCACTGGAGTTGAAGCTTGAGCAGCAGTTCATGTCAGTTAAAATACAGGGAGTCTCTGACTGCAGTACTGTTACTTGTAGTAGACCCAGTGAGATTTCCTCTCTGGAAATGCGTTAAACTTTGCAGAAGTACTGTCATCTTAGAATTTTTTTTTTTGTTCTTTACTGAGGTGAGTATGCATCATTGACTACCATGATATCGGTCTTATTGTGTAATTAACAATTGATTTTTGTAGACTGTATAATAATGGAACATCTGTATTTGTATTTGACAAACCTTTGTACTGTACTACTGTCTCTTAATAGGACAGTTTCTCGATAGGCTCCCTCTGTAAATTCTGCCAGTTATGCCTAACCCAATTAAACTATGAATAAAATCTAATAAAATACATAATTGGTATGTGTAACCACTACTTGGCCTAAACTCAATATTAACACCACCAAGCTTTTATTCGAGGATGTACATCACTCGGCTACCTTAACAGCTTAATGGAGAGTCCCTGAGACTTTGTAATGTGCAACTGTCTGGACAGAAAATCTAATACCAAAAGTAGTTGTAAAACCCAGTGTATGTCTGTGTCTAGTGAGGCACTAGTTGAATTTGTTGAATTTGGGTGGTAGCCAAGTGATTAACCTGAACTTCAATTAATTGTGCCACATTTTGTCTGCCACTCTCCTTCCAAAAGTGTATTCCTAGGGGAAGAGGATATAAGGGGGATGGAGGGAAACCAGGACTGCAACAGTGAATACACTCTAAGATCTACATTTATGGTAAGTGTACATAACTGTACTATGTTCTTTGTGTTTCACTGTTGCAGTCATCACCTGTGGGAGGATTCCCAAAGCTGAGGAGAGGGGTGGAAGGATAGGTTAGAGCCCTAGGCTTGGGTCAGCAAGCACTGCAGAACTGCAGTGGCAAGTCCTGCCCTATACCAGAAAAAAGAGATTGTAATGCTTTGTAAAGGTATGGACAGAGGTCCAAGTGGCAGCTTCCAAGATGTTCCTGGTGGGGACTCCTCTGAGGAAGGCTGTGGAAGGGGAGGCTACCATAGTGAGTTTGGTACGAATCGATTTGGGGGTGGTTTCCCATGCAGTCTGTAGCAGAAATAGATACAGTGTGATATCCATTTGGAAATGGTTTGCTTGGAATAGGGCTTCCTCTCTGCCTCTAAGGCAAAGCTGACAGGTAGCTGGTCTGTTTTTCTGAAGGGTTTAGTACGATCCAGATAGTATCTGAGTTGTCTGTGCACATCTAGAGAGTGGAGAATTCTTTCCCCCATGTTTTGAGTGTTGGGAAAGAAGGTGGGTAGGTGTATGGCCTGGTTGAGGGTCACGTCCTATAACACCTTGGGCATAAAGGAGGGGATTAGTCCTCTGGGAGACCCTGTCTGCAAGGAAAATGAAGGGCTCAACAGCCATGAGTGCCTGAAGTTCTGAAATTCTTCTGGTGGAGGGGATAGCTAGTAGGAAGGTAGTCTTCCAGGTGAGGCATTTCAATTGTGTTGAAGCAGCAGGTTCGAAAGGAAGGTAGGGTTAGTTTTTCTAAAACATAATTCAGGTCCCAGGCTGGTGTGGGAGGCCTTCTGGGAGGTCTGATATTAGAAGCTCCTCTGAGGAATTGTTTAATCAAAGGATGAGAGAATGGAAGTAGGTCTGAATCGTAATGGGCTGAAATGGCTGAGGCATGGATTTTAATACTGGAGAAGGAGAAACCATTTTTGAGCAATTCTGCTAGGTAGTCCAAGATAAGAGTGATGGAAGGATGTGAGGTACTGGCCCCTCTGGACTGTCTCCAGGAGCAGAATCATTTCCATTTCCCGGTGTAAGATTTTCTGGTGCTGGGCCTTCTGGCGTCTGTGATAATGTCTAGGACCCATTTGCTTAACAGGGACTCCTCGTTTAGCTTTTAAGGTATAAGCCATGCTGAAAGTTTGAAAGTCTGCAAGTCTGGGTGCAGTATCTCCCCCCTCACCTGGGCAAGTGGTCTGAGATTGGGGGAAGCCGCTTGGGGGGGGGGTTGTAAGGTCAGGCTGTGCAGTAAGGGGTACCAATGCTGTCTGGGCCAATCTGGAGCAATGAGGATGGCCTTTGGTCTCTCCTCCCTTATTTTGATCAGTACCTTGGGAATAAGAGGCAGAGGAGGGAACGTGTATACACAGGGATTTCCAGGGGAAGGTCAAGTCAGCCACCTTCCACACTAGGAGGTGATACTTCCTGGTACAGAATTTTTGCAGCTGGTGGTTGAGGTGTGAAGCAGAGATCCACCTCCGGAGTCCCCCACTACTGAGTGATTTGCAGAAAGATTTCCCTATGGAGCTGCCATTCTTGGGGGGGGAGGGTCCAGTAGGTTTCTGCTTAGGTGGTCTGCTAGGGTGTTGACTCCTTGTACGTATTGGGCAATTAGGTGTAGGCCCATGGAGGTGGCTGTCAGCCAGAGGTTCATGGCTAGTCTACACAGAGGGTAAGATTGGGCCCCCCCCCATTTGTTGATGTACCACATTACTGTGGTGGTGTCTGTTTTTATAAGGAGGACCCCTGGCCTGAAATGGGATTTGAAGGATGTCCGAGCCTTTTGTACTGCCATCATTTCTTTCTGACTGATGTGTAAGTGAAGGTGCTGGACATCCCAAAGACCTTGGGTGGACCTGCCAGCTAGGTGAGCAAGCCAAGCAATGTCTGAGGCGTTGGTGGTGATGGTCTGGTTGGTACAGCGGACGATGAAGGGAAGAGCCTTGTTCTTGGCACAGGCCTCTGCCCACCAGAGAAACTTGGCCCTTATCCATGGGATCAGAATGCGAGAGGTCTCGTGCTGGCACCAAAGGGACTTTAGATACCACTGAAGCCTTCTCATGTGAATCCTGGCCAGAGGAATTAGAAGGATGCAAGATGCCATGTATCCCAGGGCTTGCAGGAACTTCCTCGCAGTGAGGTAACTTCTGGAAGCCAGCTTGGGGAAGTACAGAGGCAAGAAGCTCTGCTTTTCTGGAGACAGGAAGGCCATTTGGGAATGCTGTGGGTAGCGGAGCTCCCAAGAAAATTATCTTCCTGGTGGGAGTTTGCTTTGATTTTTTTGCCTTAATGGGGAACCCTAAGGAAGTTAGTAGGGATTTGGCAGAGAAGGTCCTGGAGCAGCTTTTCTTTGCACTTTGCCTGAATGAGGCAGTCGTCCAGGTAAGGGTAAATCTGTATATTTCTCTGTCTGAAAAATGCTATGGCCGGGGCTAAGCATTTGGTGAATACTCTGGGTGCAGTAGATAAGCCAAAAGGCAGCGCAGAGAACTAAAGGGTTGTAATCCTTCTCTTAAGCACAGAAATTTCTTGCAGGATTCCCTTATACGGTTGTGGAGGTAGGCATCTTTTAGGTCTAGGATCACTAGCCAGGCATTTTTTGTTAGCATAGGCAGCAGTTGCTGCAAAGTTAGCATTTTGAATCTGGGGACCACCAGGGAGGTGTTCAGAATGGATAGATCCAGGATGGGGCGCCAAGTGCCCTCTTTTCTGGGAACAAGGCTTATTCTACCAGTTTGATCTGAGGAGACCGGTTCTACTGCCCCCCTGGGATGCGAGTTTGGACCTGTTTCAATACCTCCTACCCACTGGTTTGGAGGTAAGTCTGGGTACCCTCTTGGAATTGGGAGTTCGCTGAAAGAGAATTCCTGAAATATGAGCTTTAATACCCATTGGTCCTTTGTTACAGAAAGCCAATTTTCATTGTAGAGGGAGAGCCTTCCTCCTAGTTTTGGTGAGTGAAGGGGTGGGGGTGGGGGGAGTCCTTGTGAGTTTTTGCCATAGAAGGGTGTCTTAGAACTCCCTGCCTTTGGGGTGGAAGTGGTCCAATGTTTGCTTCTCTGCCGGCCCTGGAATAGGGGCCTGGATGGTCTGTCCTGTGCGGCTTACCTTGGCCCTGTCTTCTAGGTGCAGAGAAGGACCCGTGCTGAGAGGGGAAGTTCCTGCTGGAGCTGGGAGGTTGAACCTGAAAGAAATCTTTTACTGTTTGCATAGATGTTGCTTCGTCTTCCATCTTTTTAAGCACCTCTTCTGCTTTTACTCCAAACAAGCACTTCTTATCCAGGGTGCATCAATAAGTTTAGATTTGAGATGATCAGGAAGAGGTTGTCCCTTCAGCCATGCATGTCTCCTAATGACAGATCCTGTCACTGCTGCCCTGCTAGAGGCTTCTATGGCATCATAATCCACAGTGTAATGAGTGTTTTGCCACTTGACAAGCAGAGTGCAGTAAATCTGCTAATTCTTTTGAATTGGCACAGTCGGGACAGGCATAAATGTTTTGTTTTAATAGCTCCAAAGTGTGTTGCTGATATTTTAACAAATGGAACTGACAACTGAGTGTTCTGATAGCTAAGGTTGCAGAGGTATATACTTTTTTACCCCATCTGTCCAGAGCTCTGGATACCTTGTCAGAAGGAATAGGATTTTTGGCAGAACTAGTCTTGGCTCCTTTAGGTCCCTGTGTAAAGACCTCTAGGTCTGCAGCAGGATTTCTGTACAGGTATTTGTTGGAATCCGATACTCTGTAATACCTGTCAGGTTTATTGGGAACAGGTGGGAGGGCATCAGGGGCTAAGCTGGATTCATGGAAAACATCACCCACCACTTCTAAAATGGGGAGATGGCCAGGGGGTCTGTGCTGGGTCAGGTTCAGAAACTCTAAGTCTTTTCTTAGAATGGGGGAAGTCCTAAGATTTCCACTGGAAATGTTCCTGAGGGTGTGAAGGGTTTCCCCAACGGAAATGTCCTCTGGAGGAGAGGCAGAAGGGATGGATTCCTCTACATCTGAATCCTCATAAGCAGTCAGAGGTAGCTGTTCCTCTTCAAAAACTGACATAATTCTGGCATCATTTCTGGAGAAGGGTGCCATTTCCTTTTAGAATTTGTGGCCCGACTACACCAGATAAGGGAGATGATATCCTCTGCATTTTAAGCACTTGTGTTTGGGGTGGTGGAGCAGGAGCAAGATGGTGGCTAGAAGCAGATTTTCTAGGAGTGGCCTGTCTTCTAGGCCTGATAGAATCTGTCGGTCTGACAAACTGTAGTCTGATGAGAAGACGTCTGTTTTTGTCTAGATTTGGTTGTGTGAAAGGCCTCCTCGGGAGTCCGGTGCCTGCGTTGGGTCTCGGACCCAACCTAGGCAGACTGCGCCAAAGGCTTTGAAGACAAGGAAGATTTCTGAGGCATACCAGCCTCCAAAAGGGTCTCTGCATAGAAGCCTGTGTAGATATCGAATTGGGCATCAGGGGTTGCGAAAGCACCTCACTGAATTCCAGAGAACTGACCTGCTTAGCAGTAACATCATCGGAAGGCTTAGCTTTGTGTGGTCTGTCTGTATCGTTATCTGAGTTTTTTCAGAATGTCCATGGATTGTTGGCTGATGGATGCCATATTGGAATGCGAAGACAGAACACAAAAATGTCTACAATGAGAGCTCTACGGTGAATGGTTCTCGCATTAAAGAGGGCACAGAACCGGCAATGCGGGACGTAGTCTGGGCCTAAACAAGTGAATGCAGTAAGAATGGAAGTCTGTGTGAGATCTGCTTTCCAGAGGCGAGACAATTAACTTTTTCGGACGTTGGTTAGTGCAAGAAAAAAGGGTCCCCAATGGGGTACTTGGCTTTAGACATTTTCAGCTGAAATTAAAACTCCGGTAAGGACTGACCGGCACTTGGGTGAACTGCTTCTGCTACGGGCTCTACGGCAAGAAAGACTGATGTAATGACTGCTGCCTTGCTTTATAGCACTGACGACCTGACGTCTGACTACAGGCGACTGCAGCCAACGCAGAAAAACATCGACTCTGGTATTTGGGCTGGCTGAGGACTACCACAGCAGGGATAACCCACAGGTGATGACTGCAACAGTGAAACACGAAGAACATCATTGCTTACCTATTTTTAAATTGTCTGGTATGAGTATTTGTATGTCTGTTACTCCTTCCATTGGTTATTCCTTCACCTAAATGAATTATTTCTATTTTTGGACTGAATTTTATCCTGTCCAAATTTCTTACTCTTTCAGGCTTGGAAAATCCCTTTTCTGTGCATCAGCCTTGTCGCAAATGTTTGTACAACTGAGAGAAGCATTAATTACCTGAAGATTTCCTGTACTGTGCTGTTATTGATTCTAGGAGTCCCCCCACTACAAACTATTCCTACTCCTGAGTAGACTCATTTTACTATAATTCTGTGCCCTTTTATCTAGCTACTATTGTAACCAAGCTACTACAGATGTCCCATTCAGACTGTAGAATCTCTTAACTCACTTCTATGCATTATGTTGAAAATGAGCCTTACTAACATCTAATCGGTGCACATTCACAACTCTTGTTTGCTCTGTTTCCCTGATTTACTAATAAAAAACTCAGTTTTGGATTCAGTGTCAGATTATAATACTGGTAAATTTGGGCAGATGCCCTAGGCCCATACCCAGCCATTTTGGTATGTTAGAATAAAATTGTACTTGTGTTCAGCACTGATAATTCTAAGTTAGCTTATGTGATGAACATGGCAATCACTAGCAAAATAAATATTTAAGTGCTATTAAAAGATGTGTTAAATGGCACTGCAAGTACTTGCCTGTGAATACTCATGGTGATTACTGTTCTACCATTTGTACATGTGCAGTTCAGGCCAGCGACTGTCCAGAGATGCTTTCTTGAGTTTTTGAAATAAAAAATAGTCTACTGTAGAGCCTTATCTTTACTTCACTAAATAATTTACTGAAGTTTTAAAAAAGTATTCTGCAATACTGGTGAGGTACATCTTTTTTGTTACTGGAAAGTCTAACAGAATCATCACACTTGTGCCAGAAGGCACATGCCATTAACAGAAATATGTACATTTTATCAGTCCAGGGTGTGTGAAAGCCACCATCTGAAAGCCTTTACAATGCATATGTACAGAGTTGCAGCTTAGATGAAGAAACTGTTTTGTATTTGTGTTTACAATCTGAGGGATACACTTTTTAGGTCTTTGTGTTGACTGCTATGCCTGTTAATAAAAAGCAAATGGCAAACATTTAAAGATAAGAATTCATTTCGCTAGTGAGCAACAAAACAAGATTTCTTAAAATATGAGCAAGCACTTTAGTCTATTATAACTAGTGAAAGCACTTATTACATTTGTCCATTTGATGTAATTTACTTGCATTATTTTTTATTTGAGATTTAACCTTTTAAGGTCTATTTGGAGGATTGTCCATAACACGCTAACACTGACTGTTTCTGCAAAGAAAAGCGAATGGCAAACAGTTGTGTGCCTCAGAAGAAGTACTATTGTTGCTGCTTTGGCAAAGAAAAATCACAAACCTTTAGCCTGTGTTTCACAAGAGATTGTGAGGGTTCTGTATCTTTCACAGTTGACAGATACGCTTTTCCTTTGTGCTATGTCCAACTTTTCCTCTCCACTGCAAATTTAACAATATGTAATCTGGTGAGTGGAGTGCTCCAACGTTACATTCTTAGCCAGGACATGGGAGTAGAGCACACAGAGTTAAGATGGAAGCATATATAATATTACAGTAGAGTGTTAGACTAATAATGTTGAATAGTTTTTCCCTGTAGAAGTTTGAGGGACTTCATCCCAGTCATGACCAGCTTTACCAACAGGTGAAAAAGAACCACCTAGAGTATCATTCAGCTGGGGGTGCTTTTCCAATGTATTTTATTTAAAGCCGAAAACAATGCAGCATCATTTCTTTACTTTAAATAAATGGCCCACAGCACCCCCATTTTTTTGTTCTTTTACTTGCATTACAGAAGCCATTTTGCTCATTTATATCCCAGTCAAACATCAGAAAGATTCTTTTTTTTGAGGGGTGAGGGATACAGGGACTGTTCAGGGAGATGTTTTATGTATCCCAACAAGCATCTGTTTTTTCAGTTCATTATTTTGTCAGCTATAAACACTAAACCTTAGACAGTTTTTCTTCAAAGACCTCAGTCTTAATATGATTATTTCCTAGACATTTGTTACTGTGCAGTCTTGGCTAAGCAAGGTGTAACAGTGTGAGAAGACAAAAATAATTTTGGATGGTGTAGGGAAGCTAGGAATGGGTGATGGAGCCAGGAGGCACTGGGGTTTCAGTGGAAGGAAATAATATACGCAGTGGAGGGGGAGACGTGGATTCCTCTGCCTAGGGCTCCATTTTTTATAAAGCAGGCCCTGACCCCACTAAAGGTGATTTGTACACTAGCCAAAATCCTGTTTCATGACTGTGCCAGTCTCCCTGAACACTGAAGGCTGCACAAACTATACTAATAAAAAAGGAGGGCCATAGTCTCTTCAGTGTAACACACTGACTATGCTTGCAGTCAGTTTTGTGTATGTGATAAACAAGGGCAACTGATGTGTTCTTACAGTGTACAATACAGGATTACAACCAACATTATGCTTTTTAGTTGGTATGACACCACACAACCTCAGGCACTGATGCCTGCCTATTCATGAGTTCTTCCAGTGAATATGTGGTAGTTAACAAATAAGACAAAGGAAGAATGCCACTGTGGGGAATTGTATAGATCTAGAAAATGCAGCAGTGAATATCTCAAATAGGACTATTCTGATGAGAATAATTACTGAGCTAGCCCAACATACCCATTATGCACTTCATGCCACCACTTGTTTTCTATTGCTTATACTGCATATGTCAGATGAAACAGAGGGATAACAGTGGCCTGCACATATATACTATCCTCCTTGTAGCAGGATAGGACCATGGAAGTGATTTTTTTTTTTAGTTTTTTTGATAATTTGCTTTGTAGTAGTCAGTGATTCATTGTAGAAGTGTTTCATTCTGGGGTCCAAGGTATGCTTAAACTGTCACTGTTTGGCAAGGCAGTAATGGTATCAACTGAAGCTATACTTATTTGTGTCCAGTGCCCCACTGACTGATGTATGTCAAATTTCTTTTAGCACTGATTCCGTAAGAATTGTGAAAGAATTGTACCTGCTGCAGTTCCCATCTTCAGCAGTCTTGCTCTTCTCTCAAGAACTGATGAAAATGTTAGAGATTACAAGTTATACTGTCACTTCTCTAAGAATTGTAAGGTCACTCTGTTGGTCTTGACTGTTGTTTCTTAGGGTTCTGAAGTTTTTTCATGGTTATTTCTCACTGAAAGGGCTAGAAACCCTATTTTTGTTTGCCACAAGTACAGTCTAGTTAGTATCGCCATCTCTTCTCCTCCTATAAATAAGAATGTATTTAGTAGCTCTGCTTTTTCTTCCTTTGTTCATGCTCCTTCCATTTTGTGCCTTTTCCGCATGATATCTATCCTTTCTAAATCTGTATTTTAATTTTCTAGCTATAAAATCATATAGTTACAAATCAATTAGTAATATGAGGATTTTATTTTTGGCTCCCTCAAGTCCTATGCCATCAGGTATGGCCCATAGTCACTCCTCAATTATCTGCTCCAACACTCCTGGTACCTGTCTAGCTTACTGCTAATTGACCATGGCCCTGCAAGTGGGAAAATACTTTCCCCCGGATTCAAGAAGCTTGGCGCAAGGCCGGGGTAAGGCTTGCGCCGGCCGTGCGGCGTATATATGGAGTAGTCACGCCATATGCATATTCATGAAGGCGCGCAGCCGCCACAGCCACGTGCATAGGAAACGTGCGCGAGTGCAAGGGGCGTATCGAAGTTGCGCAGGGAGGCGTGTCAATGTCGGCTGTCGAGGAGCAAGCTAAACTGCTGAATATTATATTCCGCCAGCAATAGTAATCGTACCTATCAGTGTCCGCGGATATTGAAACGTATGCAAAGCATAGTCCCTGCGAACAGACAATGAAGAATCCAACACAAATGCACGGTAGGGAATAACTGGTCCCTACCCTTGAACAAATGACATGAAAACAGTGTGCCCGTAGTCCAACGTAGTGTTGATAGCTATACCATGTGGAAGTGAGTGAAACGTATCATATGTTAGCGCGCCGCCAGTAGGTACGTACAGTCCAACGGAGAGGGTCACCATCTGACCCATAATGTGTGGGAGGGAACATAGCTGTGCAGATGTGTCCATAACAAAATACACTAGGAGAAATGTAGATATATGTAGTGACCGTATGTCTGAATCATATCCCACAAGTCATGTAATAGTCACATACAAAAGGTATGTCTGTATGTCACATATCAAATGTGATAGGAAATAGCTTACGCATGTAACCAAACAGAAGGAGCATATAAACAGCCATAACAATACGGACACATGTAGGCCTAAAGGAACAGTATGATCCGTACCGTCGACCAAGATTACCACCTGTCCCACTTTGAGAGCGACAGTCCCTCTGTGGGCAGATGTGTCCTGACACAAACATGTAAAACTGGCAAATGTCCAGAGAATATAGGACATAATTCTTCCGTAGACATCATGCAATAGTTGCATTAAACCTATTTCACTGAACGTATATTACATAAATGTCATAACAAACAGAATAAGATAGCGAAATGCTACAAGAATAAGCTTAGATATAGGCAAGAATTGTAAGTTCTATCTGCCGAACTGACCGTATGTGTCTGCCTGTAAAATATGCTGTGTTCACCGCAAATGTCACAGTAGGGTTGCCACCTTTTCAAATGGCCAAAGTGGGACATGTTTGGTACAGACATCAGAATTTACAGGCAGACACATACCCATGGCGAGTACAAAGGACAGAACGTAACTGTTTTGCCTACAGAAAAGCGTAGTCTTGTAGCATTTTAGTTGCTTATTCTGTTTCTCATAACATGTAGGTATTTCAGATACAGAATAACTGTTTAATGCAACTATTACATAAAAATCGCAGGACATTTGCCATGTTTGTTTACAATTACATGTCAGGACACAACTGCCCAAAAAGGGACTGTCCCTCGCAAAGTGGGACAGGTGGTAACCCTATGTCACACTGTGGCCAATTGAAAAGGTGGAAACACAACCGTCGACTGTGGGGAGGCACTGTCCACAACAGTCGGACATGTGTAAGGAATAGCTTGGACATAGGAAATGGTGCCATCCTACCACTGAGTACAACAGGCTGGCAAAATCTGGAAGGCAGCTGTATAATCCGAACGTGTATGTGACGCAGTCGAACGGGTAGTACCCGGATACACCAACCAAGTAATGAAAGTTAAGTATGGGCGTGTACCTGTGTGCGTGAAGTATAGCATGTGGAAAGCAAACATGGCAGGGTAGTCTACACAACCATAAAGGTACCCGACACATGTAGGGTAGTGAATGTGTACCTCTGGCCGTGTCATGGGCCAACAACCAATGTAGTGCTCTATGGGGTGTGAGGAATTTGCGTGTGAGGGGTGGGTGTTTAATGGTAAATTCCTCAAAGGCAAAACTGTGTCGTATGCAGAAAAGGTGAACCGGAGGTGTACGAGGGGGCAGCGGGTTAAGTGGAAAGAAACACAACCACATGTAGAAACAGCTGCAAGACAAGCAGACAGGCCATAGTGTAGAACACAATCCCACAAACCTATGAATATGGAAATGTGCGAGAAAAATGTATAGATACGTCACCGTCACATACCCACAGATGGGTCCTGATGGAACTGGCCATAACAAATGCAACACACCTGGATGCATAATGGCCTACCCAGCATACCCTCCACAACACACGACCTGCCACAGTCACATACCCACAGATGGGTCCTGATGGAACTGGCCATAATGAACGCAACACACCTGGATGCATAATGGCCTACCCAGCATACCCTCCACAACACACGACCTGCCACCATACCAGAACGTCCACCAAATCCAGCCGTACTTGGTCCACTGGTTTGTTGCAGACACAGCTACACACAGTGACCCCTATGCATATGTAGTAGGTATTGTCACCCTAGGCAGTGTCAGGATTGCAAGCCATGTATCCCCCGCATGTAAAACCCCCTTCACGTTTTCATGAAGCCACAAAAATCTTCGTTACCTAACTTGTTTTGGTCTAGTCCAATTTTTGGGATATCCCTCATGGGATAACCAACTTGTGTAAATAGTAGAATGGGTATGATGACATGATGTCCATAGGGTTACCACCTGTCCCACTTTGTGAGGGACCGTCCCTCCTTTGGGCAGTTATGTCCTGACAAAAAATTGTAAAAATGGCAAATGTCCTGAGATTTTAGGACAAAATTATTTCCTATATTTTATGAAATAGTTTCATAAAACAGTTATTCTGTATCTAAAATACCTAAATGTTATAAGAAACAGAATAAGCAACTAAAATGCTACAAGAATAAGTTTTTATTTAGGCTAAAAAGTTAAGTTCTAACCATTGTACTGACAGTGGGTATGTGTCGGCGTGTAAAATCTGATGTTTGTACCAAAAATGTCCCACTTTGGCCATTTGAAAAGGTGGCAACCCTAGATGTCCAATCCAGTAGATATCTGGACACAAGTCAGAACGTTCAGTGGAGGGCCATGACACTGTCCAGCCCTAAGTGGGCATGCATAACCTACCACCCAGGATAAAATACCTTCCCGTGACTCGCGTGTCCAGACAAGAATAGGAGGGAGAATATAATGCACACATTTGCAAAGTGGAAAACTGCACGAGGGTGAGGAAGACACTACGTAAACAGGTCAACCCTGATCAAGTGTGAGGGACACTGACTGTGTGCAGTCGTGACCGACCATACCTGTCAACCTGTGTGAGCAAGATATCTGGACAGAGCTGTGAACATAAGTGAGACAAAGGTCCAAAAACAGGGACAATCTGTAAAGATATCTCTTGGAAACATAGACATTGGATAGAATAACAGTTTGCACATTGGCATTGTCTGGAGTATGAAGTCTGAAACCCAACTGTCTGTCAGCACGTTCTGACTGCAGTCTTTAATGCTGAGCTACTGCTGTGCCAGAACGCGTATTACAGAGGTCCGTGCCATACCACTCAACTGTCCGGATATTCGCAGAATGACTAGGGCACCACCTGTCCCACTTTGCGTAACAGTCCCTCTGTAGCTAGTTGTGTCCTGTGAAAGAAAATAAAGACGCAGCAAATGTCCTGAGAGTTTAGGACAAAGTTATTTCCTAATTTTCTTTAATAGTTGCATAAAACAGTTATCTTATATATGAAACTTCTATATGTTATGTGAAGTAGCGTAAGCAATTCAAATGTTACTAAAATAAGCTATTATATGTACAAAAAAAGGTTAAAGTGCTGTACTATGCACGGCTGTAGGTATGTTGTGTCCTGGAAAATCTGACATCTCCACAGAACATGTCCCACTTTGGGCATTTGAAAAGGTGGCAACCCTAAGAATGACCAGAGGTTTGCCCCATAGTGTTGTGTGCCTCCGACAATCTGCACCAGTGTGGTAAATAGCTGAGGATTGATGTCACGAAATAATGAGAAATATCCTGAGTTTAAGACTCCACAACCTTCAGAAAAGTCATGCAAATGCAAAACCTAGTATTCTATCAACGTTCTAAGCTTGTAAGAGCAATCGTTAAAATGTGTCCCTAATTGTCCCCCCATCGTGTAGATTTTGCGCAGGTTTGGTGCTCTACGAGGTTGAGAGGTATGGTCCCTACATATTTACAGTAACAACCTTTCACACTTGTGTAATGTACAACTGCATACCTGTAGTCACTTCATGTCCAAAATAATAATCCCCGTATGACTGTATACAGGTAATAGTCAAATGTGAATGGGAACAACCCTCACCGTGGAGTATGGACTGTAACAACCCCACCCATAATATGTATTGCAAACAGATTAAGCTGCTGACAGGTGGCCAAACACCTGTGTCTATAAACACAGGTAATACATCAAAATAGGGAGATAATCCCTGTCCATATGCTTAGTCTGACATTTGAACTCTGCCAGGGAAGTTCCGTTCACCAGGTAGACAAGCCTAAACCCAGATCACTACATGAACACCCTGACAATCAAAGACTTGTATGTGGCTGGACTATATGCCTTGGTGTTCTGCATATCCTCGGAGTGATTAACGATGCAGCTAGAGTCCACAGCAGTAGGCAATAGGGAATGTGTAATATGTAGTACCGCATTTTTCCCAGCAGGAGAATGGATGCCTGTGTTGTAGGTGAAGCGGTCAGGCGTATGTTGACGTAGCTAAGTACTATGGGTATGCATATCAATGAGGGAGAACACCAATAGAATAGTGGTTCCGTCATCTGGCCAACGTGAATGCAGTCCCGGTTGACCTACGACCACTGAACATATAACTTGAAAGTGTAATGAATGCATTCGTGCTGTACACACATTTTAAATATGTAAAGGTAAACGTGTGTTTCGCAGCAGTCCGTAAACCGGAATACAGATATGTTAACCGTTACGGTCAGAATTACGAAAGTTCACGTAAGCACAATTATCTATGAAACGTATGTAACCCACAATACGGATATGCAAGTGCGCCTGCGCGTGTGTAATCTGCTCACAGAATAGAAAATGAATGGTGTTTTCCCCACATTCTATGTACATGGCTCATTCCTGTTAACCCCGTAAAGTACGAAACCGGACAAAGCCATGACAACAACTGGTACAAATAGGGACAATCCTCAGATATTGGCCTAACAAACATAGAAAGTGGATAGAATAACAGGTGTGTCACTAGCATGGATTCTCTGAAGGGTATGAAGTCGTAACCTGAAATGTTTGTCATTATTTACCAACGTCAGTCTTGCATGATATGCCAGTAACTTGCCAGATAGACACAAGGTTATGTAAAATGGGTCAAAGATAAGAGGCAAACAGCTGTACATGCAGCAGAAATCTGTACAGTTGGAAGGTATGATATGGAGATATATATACACATGTATCCACAAACATAAACCAAAGCAAATTATGATATGAGGAATGTACAGACATATTATATATATATATATATATATATATATATATATATATATATATATATATATATATATATATATATATATATATATATATATATATATATATATATATATATATATATATATATATATATATATATATATATATATGTGTACACACACGATACATGACTAGATATATACACAACAAACATATGTCCCTGTGCATATATCACATGTACATAAATAGGTCACGGTATAACTATTATGGATAGACAGACATGCATGAAAGGAAAATACACCGCTGCTTTTCAAACCATTGCCCGGAAAGTACCAGTGTGATAGGGCCTGCAAGTTCTGCACGTTAAACATGAATATAGGTGTCCTGTGCAGGACCCCAAAAATTGATCCTGTACAAAGGGCAAACCGTCATTGATGCAAAAGACGTCACAACTGCAACTACGATATAGGTGTACATGCAACAGTAGCAGGTGCAAGGGTAATAACACATGGGTTGATGGAATGTATGACGTACGACCTGATACCCGCAGAGTGGGGAGTGCTCGGAAGTGTCCTCACACTTTATTATCGCTGACATTAAACATGTCTAATGGGTATTGTGGAGGGGTGTCAGGTATGGGAATCATGGGTATGCAGAAATGGGCCAAGGTGTTGGTTGGCACAGATCTATTAGGTACACCCCATGGGAGTGATCAATATACCTATGTGGGTATAGCACACGCCTATATTCTCCAAAAAGGTGCAAACTATCTACTGGATATTGTGTAAACCATTGGGGGAAGACGTAGGGACCTATATCAGTGTCATGTAGGCGATTATCATGGAAGGACAAGTGTACGACCAAGATGGTAACCATACCTGCCAAAATGCCAGAATAAGACAGCTGGACTAAGGGCACAGTACACGAAAGACAAATAGGGACTAAATTAAATATACCCCAGACAAAGTCAGAACGTTGATAAAATAATTGCGTAGTCAGGAATACGAATGTTATGAGAGTTAGTAATCATGAAATAGAAAGGCCAGCCATGATTACCTAACCGCACAGTCAGTCATGCCTTGCCAGCAATCTACCAGAAAGGCACATTATCATGGCAAATGTAACAGAATCATAGGTCAAGCCTCGGGGCGTCGACCCATAATGTGCACAGGTGAGAGGTATGAAGGTAACTCGTCCTAAGTAAGTGTACAGAACTAGTGATACTAGGTGGATAGGTGAGAAGAAAGACGTCAGGACAAATGACAGAACATGTACAAGTCAAAAGCATGTACTTCCACAAATGGGAATGACAACGTATGCCCTGTGAAAGTTAATGTGGAAGGTTAATAGATTCAAAAGATACGTGTCCCTCAGGGTGTCATGCAGTGTTACCGATAGTGTCCAGTCCCCCATACTCGTACGTGAGCTTTGCCACTGATGGACAGTGCAAATACCGGCCTACACATAAGGTACATGATAGAATATTTAGTGTGGATAAGCACCTGTTGGCCTGTGTGAGGAATATAACCCTCTGGGTGGGTGTGTCCTGCAATAGGAATGTAATGGCAACTGGCCTCTGATGGCGCCATGTATTGTGTGTATTGGTGTAAGAAACATGATTTATAGTATCAGAAACGTACCTCGCAACTGTACGAATGTTCAGATGTATGCCTCATATGTGTGGTGTGTTCTCCTTACAATCTGTACCTGTCTGCCAAATACCTGAGAACTGACGTCATTAAATAATGATAAACATATGAGTTTCAGACCCCAAATCCCACAGAAAGGTCATAGTAATGCAAAACCTATTATACTGTCAACTATCTACGTTTGTAAGAGCAATATGTACAATCTTCCCCTATTTGTCCCCCCATCATGTTAGGTTTTGTACAGATGTTTTGCTCTAGGAGGTTGATAGGTATGATCAGAAACGGATATATGTCTGAGGAAACAGCATTATCGACCGCAAGATAACTCAGAAGGTATGGAAAGCGCTGCAGTAGGAAGGTCCATATTGGCCGCAGGTATGTGCTGACATGTCAACTGACACAGCAGTCTACATGAAGTACCTATAGGGCGTCACCTTTACCAATGATGACAGTGGGACATACCCACAGCCATGCATACACCACAAATAGACATAGCACACAGCAAAGCCTAGGCCATGATACACGACGCCTCCGGCGTGTATGGATTGAGTGAGAGTACAGCAAGGAAAGATGACTGCCAGGCTATTCAGCAAACACCCGTAGGGGCGTGCAAGACCGCCCGTAACACGAACATTGCACGGACAATGTTGGGGATTTGCAACATACCCCAGTTGTATGTGTAAGCTATGCAAATGATGTAATTACGCGATACATGAAACAGTAAGCTGTCCGTGCAAGAGCAGAGTTATGTGCAGAAATGTACCCAGATGTTATGCGACTAACGTTCTGCACGTTGGTAAATGGAGCAATGAAGCTGCAAATACAGTATGAATACAGTCGAAGAAGCATGCCAATGTCCAAGTCCAAGGCCAGTGGCAGCTTTGTCTATTGGATATCAATAAACCAGTAGTTGTCCTCACGCGATCCCTGGTGTGGAAGCATAAGAACGCGCTGCACTTCAAAACAAGACATATGTATAATATACATACAAAATGTAGGTTTAGTTAAATGTTAGTACGCCATGCAGATGAATGGCAAGCTGGAGACAATATGGCTACTGCGTACTGGTTCTTAAGTGTGGAAGTGCTCTGTCACAAGATGTAATGAAGCATTCGTTGGCAATGTGAGGCTGAGGATAGTGAATCACAACATGTCATGCTATATGGGCCAAGCCCCTACTGTGTAGTGTAGGTTAAGGGGGCTATTAGAGTAGAAGATAGGTGACAACGTGTGTGTGTGTGTGTGTGTGTGTGTGTGTGTGTGTGTGTGTGTGTGTGTGTGTGTGTGTATAAAACAGTGTAACCTCACCGGAGCAGTGTCACATGTGTGCTGTCAGTACTCAGTGGAAGAGGCGTGTCATGAGCTATCCTAGGGAACATCAGGAGACTGTGTACGCCATGGATAACACCGATGTGACCTGCAAACCTGCCCACAGTGTGTCTGCGCCCTTGCACGCCATTAAGCCCGAGTAAGCATGTGTGCGCGCATGGAGTGTGGAAGAAAGAGTAGGCTCGTGTACGAATGGTGAAGCCCGTGTAATGTCATGTATGCATTTGTAAGCATGTATACATGTGTACTACATACATCACACACTTACTGCACACACATGTTGCCAATACTACACACATCCGTGAAATGGCACATGGATGGAGAATAAATAATCAGAAGTAACAGTGCTGTAAACTATGCTACAGTGATGGTCATAGCTGCAATGTATCATGCCTGCTGATATACACCTGGAAGTAACACACTGTGTGTTAACAGCATGCTAACATCAATACAGTGGAATAAAGCCACTGTGTGCAGCAGCACCAGGTTAGTCAGATCCTGCATCAATGTTACACATCACAGGTGGTGGCACAGGTAACAGCATATGCACAGGGTGTGGTGTTAACATTTCCAGAGCTGTCATTGAGCCATCCCATGTACACATAGGTGTGTGTGTGTGTGTGTGTGAGGGACAACGGTTATTGCATGGCCCAATGGTGGTGCAATGGGTTTGTGAATGTGATGGCCATAGCTGTTTGTGGTAAGTGTGTGTGTCTGCATATACACAGGTACAGCATGTGTCAAAAGGGGGTCTGCCAATATTAAACCCAAGGCAGGGTAGGACAGTCAGACCCA